>NC_135493.1:61673382-61988798 GCF_052094955.1 Ictidomys tridecemlineatus
TCTGGGAATTGATTAAGAAAAGAGAGAGACAGGAAAATCAAGTTTGCCTCACCATTAAATAAGACTACATTAAGTATTATTGTTCAGATTAGGTAGCCATTATCAAGCCACTCTCACTCATTTGTCAGAGCATGTTTTAATCAGCAAGAGACTTAAAATTAAAAACAAAATAAAAAACCCACTATAATCTTAATTTGTAAATATTCCTTGAAAGGAATACATAAGCATCATCCTAATATTTGGATTTCTATAAATAGGAAATTGCCCTATTATTGTAATAATTAAAGAAATTAAGTGGGTTTAGTTCTGATGTATTTTCTAAATCTGTAACAAGGAAGAATTTTAAAAAATCATTAATTTTTAATTTTTTATATTTATATGATAGTTTACTCTTTATATTTTATATGTATATATTTATATTTTATATTTTATATTTATATTTATATTTATATTTATATTATATATTTTATATTTTATATATATTTTATATTTTATATATATTTATATTTTATATTTATATATTTTATATTTTATATTTATATATTTTATATTTTGTTTTTATATTTTTGTATATATTTATATATTTTTACTTTTTTTATAGAAGTTTTCATGACAAATTTTACTCTAGAAATTGGTAACTTTTCTTTAGAGTATAAGCAACTTAAAGTTGCCAGTGCTCAAAGTATCTGAGAAAACTGTTTCCAACAAAGTTGATAATGTTGGATTATATTTTGAAAAATTGCCTTAGGGTGTTCTAACCCTAAGAACATTATCATCTCTTGACTATTCAAAATGATGGTAGAAATGTTTTCTATATTTGGTGTTTGGTGGGGAACATGTTGAAATTATATCTATCTTTCTGGAAGATAACTGTATCAATTTTCAACAGTTCAGAATGTTATAGAAATATTCAGTATTTTGTTTATTATCTTCATATCCACTTATGAAGGGAAGATGGGGATAAATGCAAAGCACTTAAAAATAACAACAACAACAAAAACATGTTCCCTTTTACTAAGAGAAAATGTTTTCTAGAAAAATCACAAGATATGAAATCCTTTCTTGAAAATTTTTAAAATAATGCCTACATGTCTTTAGACTCACATTTAATGACTTGATGAAAAATGCAGTCTTAATTATATAATATATAGGAACTTAGTATATGAAAGGATACACACACACACACACAAAAAAAAAATACCACATACTGTGTAGATTTTTTTGTAGATCTAGATGTTTCCTCAGCATATCCTTCTGCTGGTTTCACAGTAAGTTCCACTGCAGCTCCCAGAACAAATTCTCCTTCAGGTCTCATCGGAGGTCTTCTTGCTGGTCCCATAGCAAGTCCTTGTGTAGGACTCGTAGCATTTCTCCTTGAAGGACTCACAGTATGTCGCCTTGCTGGTCTTTCAACATATCCTCCTACAGGACTCATAATATGTCTCATACCATGTCTCTCAGCATGTACTCTTGCAGGACTCTCAGCATGACCTCTTGCAGGATTCCTTGTTATGGCATGTTCTCTTGGATGTCCCCTTGCGTATCTCTCAGCATGTCCTCTTGCAGAACTCACAGAACGACCTCTTGAAGGGCTCACAGATTGGTGCCTTGCAGGACTCACTGCACATCTGCCTACAGGTCTCACAGAAAACTCTCTTGCAGCACTAACAGCACGTCCTCTTGTAGGACTCATGGCACGTCCCCTAGCAGGTCTATCAGCATGGCCTCTTTCAGGACTCACAGTAAATCCCGCTGAAGATCTTACAGAAAGATGATTGGTAGGACTCACAGCACTTTCCTTTTCATTTCTCTTTTTGTCATGTTGTTTTGCAGGACTCACAGCACAGCCTCTTACAGAATTCACAGCAAGCTTCCTTATAGGACTCATGCTACGTCCCCTTGCATGTCTCTCAGTGTGGCCTATTGTAGGATTCAGAGAAGGACCCCTTGCAGGACTCACAGACTGATCCCTTGCAAGATGCACAGCAAATCCCCGGGTAGGACTCAGGGTACGTCCCCTAGCATGTTTCTCAGAATATTCCATTGCAGGACTTGTAGCAGGGCTTTCTTTGGGTCTCACAAGAAGTCCTCTTTCAGGTGCCCTAGCAGGTCCTTCCATTGTTCTCCAGACAGGTTCCTCAGAAGATCTTCTAGTTGCTTCCCCCATAGGTTCTCCCAAAGATCCTCCTTCTGCTTTTAAAACACCATCATAGCGGTCAAGCAACTGTAGGAAACAAAGAGATGAAAGGAAAGGGTTGACTGTTAGAATTTTAAAAATCTGAAAGTTAGTAGACACATGTTAAGATATGTGAGGAAGTCTCTGAGTACAGGTTACATTTTTTAAATTGTTTAAATTATTTAATAATTTAAAAAATATTCAACTAAATTGGAGAATAAAGAAAAATAACATCTAATCATGTTTATCTTGGTTTTCCTGTTAAGAAATCATAAATTTTTATTAGTGCATTATAGTTCTGCATAATTTCGGATTTAATTTAGGCATATTCATAAATGAATATAACAATTTGCTGTATTTCAGCCCCTAGGACTATCCCCTTCTCCATCCCTTACCCTGATCCATCTCCTCTATTCTATTGGTCTTCTTTCTATATATTTTTCAATTAGTATAGTTATGCATAAAAATGAATTCACTGTGATATATTCATAGTGATAGATTCATACATACACATGATATAGTGTGGTCAATTTGATTCTATTATCCTTCCCTTTCCTATCCTTTCTCCCTGCTCAAATTCATACGTCTTTTAAAACTGAAAATAGCTGTTAAGCATTTGGTACCTGTTCTGACATGAGCTTAAAATTTTGAAATATAAAATTAGTCATGTCACAATCTATTTCTCAAGCATCTAAACAACACATCAAAACAAGGCATCTTTTAGTGATAATGTGGGTATTTGCTTTTATTTGCAAAAGATAAACTAAAAAAGCAAATCCAGAAATTAACTGAGGACAGATATTTCCAAGAATGAGTGGTAATGAAGTGTGGGTGATAGAGATGAAATTGATACTTTGTAAACATTTTGTATAATTTTGATTTTTGAAATATACACATATAGCTTTTACTTTTGAAAATATAATTAAATAAAAATACTGAAAAAGGAAACACCAAAACTAAATACAGAAACCAGTAAATGTAGTTGTATATCAAATAAAAATATAAACATACAGAATTACTAACTGAAGCAATTTTTATGATTATATTCTACCTATGCATTCATATTTAATTATATATATACAATAAAAATATTGAATTTTTCTCAGTTGAATTATTAATATTGACATTGGATTAATAATTCTGAAACTATTTTGTGTTAATTGTAGACTCTACAATTTTATGTTGGTAATTTTTATTTGATAATTTTATGAGCCAGGTATTTGATAGTAGGTATGGGGAAATAAGTGTGGAATATAGCATATGATAAAGCATTCTGTGAAACTAAATTTATAATAGAGTTCAGTATGAACCTATGATTTAAACACAAATATACACACATTCACAGTTTCTAGGTATGTCTACTAAAAGAAGCTTACAAGAAATAATACTATAGTAGCAATGAGCATATTTATCGACTAAATTTTGATTTCTTTATACCACTCCACATTAACAGAAGCCAAGTTCAGTTGAAGCAATGGCTGATTACAACTCTGTAACTGAAAAAGAATAAGGTAATCCTAGGACATCTTATTGTATCAAAAAAGAAATGTCTAATGACTACTGGGTCTATCAAAATGTATAAGAACTATTTTGAGAAGGCATCCACTATTAAAATTTAGAATAATTAAAACACCAAGATGTGATGGTAATTAACTTTAAAACATTTAGTAAAATTTAAAAATATATGAGTACTCTATCATATTAAAAAATATATTGAGGAAAAGGGAAAACTTTGCATTATAGAAAAAATTTAGTTGCAAATCAAAGTATAAAAAGGAGCAAATTTTACAATTCCCAATGTAATATTTACTCAGTTAAGGACCATCACTAGATGCCAAAACAAATGGGTGAAAGGTTGTTGTGAACTGGGGTATTTATATCAACATGAAGTATCATCCCACCTATTACTAATTAAAAAAGAAAATTTACTTTTATAATGGAGAGAACAGTATATATCTTTAGCCAAGGTAATCAGAACAATAACAGAACAAATTGATGTGATGTGCCTTCTGGAGTGATGCAATTGGGAATACACATCATCATCTACATAGTATTCATGCTAAAAATATTTAGCCTGAATGCATTTGTTATGTAATCCCAGACTGTTGGACATTTTACATGGCAAATGGCCTGAATTATTCAAAAAGTTCAATGTCATGAAAGTCAGAGATATTGTTCCATATTAAAAGAGACTAAAGGGACATGACAATGAATTATTTCATTATTGGATTTTATATTAAACAGAAGCCCTATAGAAGAAAAAGTGATATGTTGAAAATAGATCATATATTTGAAAATTGTATAACTATTATTTTTTAGGAAGGATAACAGTATTGGCCCTATGTAGGAGAGTGCCCAACACCTTAGAAGATACTTGCTGAAGTATTTTGGCATGATGTCTACAATTTATTTTCAATAAAGATTCAGCAAAAAATAAAAATAATGTATGAGGGGTAGAAGGAAACAGGGAAGAAGAGGAGAGGGGTAAGGGAAGAGAGAGAGAGAATATAATAAAAAATGGAAACAATCACAACTTCCCTTCATTGTCTTTCTAACCAAAGAGTAATGACTTTTTGTGCAAAGTTTATCCAATTATATGAGATCAGATAAAAATATTTAAGGAGCTGGAGATATAGCTCAGTAATAGAGTGTTTCCCTGAATCTGTTCATTAGGTAATCCCAGACTATTGGAAATTTTAAAAGGCAAAAGGCCTGGATTCTTCAGTAAGGTCAATATCATTAAAGTCTCCAAATTAATGAAGACTAAAAAGACGAGACAATCCCTAGTACTGCACAACAAAAACAAAAACAACCAAACAAAAAAAGATAACGTTATAGTTGAAGTATTAGACTAGTTATAAATTAAGTGGTATTTTACAGTGTTATAGTATAATATTTTGTATGTGTGTATATTTTTATAAATTTTGGTGATAGTCATTGCCTAAAAGAATAAGAAAGGCATGTGAAGCACCAGAATTAGCTAAAGGAGAAGGAGTTTTTTATACTTTTAAAAATCTTTCTGCAAGTCTGCTACTAGTTGATGAAAAAATATTCCTATCTAAAAAGAGCAAACCTAAATTATTAATTGGATATTTTTAGTTCTATAGCTATTTTATTTAATTTTTGTTTGGAGGATCTATTCAGTGGTGAGAGAGGTATTGGAAAGTCACCAAGTATTGTTGTATTGTGTTCTATTTGCTTCTTGAAATTGAGAAGGGTTTGTTTGATGTATGTATATGCTTCATTTTTTGTGGCATAAATATTTATGATTGTTATGTCTTGGTGATGTATAATTCCCTTAAGCAGTATGAAATGTCCTTCTTTGCCCCTTCTGATTAACTTTGGATGTGGCAGAAAAGGTACACTTATACATTGCTGGTGTAACTGAAAATTGGTGCAACCAGTCTGGAAAGCAGTATGGAGATTCCTCAGAAAACTTGAAATGGAACCATTATTTGACCCAATTAATCCCACACATCGGCATATACCCAAAAGACATAAAATAAGCATACTGTAGTGATGCAGCCACATCAATGTTCTTAGAAGCTCAATTCACAATAGCTAAGCTATGAAACCAACCTAGGTGCCCTTCAACAAATGAATTGATAAAGAAAATGAAGTATATATACACAATGAAGTATTACTCAAACTTAAAGAAGAATGAAATTATGGCAATTGCAAGTAAATTGATGGAGCTGGAAAATACCATGCTAAGCAAAATAAGCCAATTCCAAAAAACGAAAGGCGTAATGTTCTTTGACATGTGGATGCTGACTCACAATAGGTGGGGACAGAAGAGGAGGTTCACCAGATTAGATGTGGGAGGATGGGAGGGGATAGAAATGGGAAAGACAGTAGAATGAATCTGACATAACTTTCCCATGTTCATATATGAATGCACAACCAGTCTTACTTCATAGCATATACAATCACAAGAATGATACATTATACTCCATGTAGGTATGTTATGTCAAAATACATTCTACTGTCATGTATACTTAAAAAGAACAAATTAAAAAAAGTTAAAAAAATGAAAAGACCAAGTAAGAATACTGGCAAAAAGAAAAATATGTCCCTTTCATTGATACTATAAAAAGATCTACTCATCCCATAAAAATTTAAATTTAAAAATAAATCCATTGTGATGTCCATTACAATAATATCACACTTGGAAAATAATTTCAAAAACAAAACCCAAGTGGAAGGCTTTTATGTTGTCTGTTTATATGCAAATGTCCCATTAATCATGTGGAGAGAATGCTTCATTGTGGTTTTAATTGCCTGATTTGAAAATATTACCACTGTAACTTAGTCATACAGTAATTAACACAATTCTGGTTAACTGTTGAAGTAAAAGATTGCTTTAGATGTCTTTGAGTACTTGAGATACATGCAATCACAGTCTTACAATTTTTAATGTACTATCACCAAAAACTCATGAAAGAAACAGAAAATTCTTTCAAGAGGCACAATGTAGCAAACAGAACCAATAAGTATTATTATTTTCCTCAGATATTAGTTTTTTCTTATCAATTAATGTTAACCAACAAACCCCATGAAAACTTCTGTTTTAATACTCTCAACATGGCATATTATAGAGTAAGTTTGATGATGAAGAGAATACATGCAACATGGTATATAAATGGAGAGAGTAAATCATGATGAAGGATTATTTACTCAACCTGACTCATGTCACCCGAGCAGCTAGAGAACAACAAAATGATATTGAGTACTCATATAGGGAGTTTGAATTAAATACTTAAACAAAAAAGAATGTGAAGTGGGAGACACAAGGGAGGTGATAGTACCAAACATAAAATTTATTTCATCTTCATTTCTGAAGGATAATTTTTGATAGTGGTGGGGCTTTAGTTCAGGGCTTCCCACATACCAGACAAACACTTTACCACTGATCTACATCCCCCAGCCCCAGGCCCTCAAGGATATTTTACTAAATATTTAATTCTAGTTAGACAGTATGGTTTTTTTTCTTTCAATACATTAACGACATCAATTCAATATCTTTTGGTCTCCATTTTTTTTTTCTGATAAGAAGTCAATGACAATTCTTGTTCCAATATCCCTCTGTGTAAGAGGTTAGAAAACTCTGGCCCATGACCCCCTTTTTAGATGCCCTAAGAATGATTTTTATATTTTTAAAAAGAGTTATTTAAAAAACAAGGAATATGAACCTGAGGAAAATCATATGTGGCCCACAAATCTAAAATATTTACCAATTCCTGCTGAATATAATACATCTTCTGCTTCTGATGTTTTTCAATTTTTTTCTCTTTGTTATTTTTATCAATTTAACTATGGTGTAGGAATATATTGTTTTCTTTACATTTTCTTGAGTTTTTATAGGCTTCCTGGATTGTGTAAGTTCATGTCTTTCATCAAATTTAATAACTATTTGTCTATTTTTAAAAATCTTTTTTTCTGCTCTAGTGTCAGTCTCTTTTTCTGTTGGATTTCCAGTCACACATATTTCATATTGTTTTATATTGTGCCCTACATTCTGGACCCTGAAACTCTGTTCAGTTTTTTTCCTTCAATTACTTTTTCCTCCACTCTTCAAGTTGAATAATTAAAAAAATTCTCAGGTCCACTGACTCTTCTTCCATTTCCAGTCTGCTTTTATGATTCCAATGAATTTTTTTATTATAGTAATTTTATTTTATTTTTTTCATTCTGAGGATTAAACTCAGGGACACTTTACCACAAAGTTTCATCTCTAGCCTTTAAAAATTTTTTTTTTGAGACAGAGTCTTACTAAGTTGTCAAGGCTGACCTCAAAATTATGATTTTCCTGTCTCAACATGCTGAATCACTATTTTACTTTTAAAATGCTAGACTTTCTACTTGGTTTATTTAGTTTTCATTTGTTTGTTGATATTCATTATCCATTCACATATTTTCCTTTACTTATTTAGCATACTTTTTATCACCTATCTAAAATCTTTGCTGAGTAGGGCAAACTTCAGATAGTCTCACTTTGCTCAGCTATCAACCATTAACTAGTGAGAGGCCCCCAACCCAACAAGAACCTGAGACTCCCTTTCTGCATACTTCTTTATGTATATGGTCCTGCAGTGCCACAAATACTAGTTAATTAAGCTGCCATAAATTGTGATCTCTGGCATCTCAACTACTTGTAATCATTATGATCTATAGACTTATACCTCTCTATGCTCCTGTTCAGAAATTTTTCCCAGAGAGCTAGATGATATGATCATGGGTTCATTCTGAGTTTCCCTTCTCTCTGGGTTTATAGTCATGCATTATGTTGTTATCCACTTATGGAAAACAATTGCTGAATTGGTGTTGTTCTGATGTATAATTGTCTACTGTGGCATGTTGTTCTGGTAGCAATTACTCCGAAAGAGCAATCTTATATAATAAAGACATATAATTTTTCTTTAAGCTCTCTTTGTGTAAAGAAAGAGGAAGATGAAGAATAGACATTTGATAATATATAAAATGTATGAGTGGTTGCTATGGGTCTGTTACTATTCTAAGTGCCTTATACATATTAATTTTTTAATACCCATGGTATCTCTATGAAGTAGATATTATTATTATCCTTATTTTAAAGAAAAGAAAATAAGGATAGAATAGTAAAAAGTAACTTGCCAAAGGTCATAAGCTAATAAGTGATTAAAGTGGTACTGAAAATCCACCAGTTTAATCCAGAGTTTGTATTATTAACTGGTATTACAGAGTGACTTTCATAAAACAAGATGTGAAAAGTCACTCTAAGTTGAGGTGCATATACCATTGGGACTTGCACTGAAAAGGAAAGGATTATGGATCCAATAAAGACTGATGACTTTGGAGGTGATTTTTTCCCCACATACTTGTCTACAGACAACATTGCTATGAATTACTAGGCACTCTAATTTTTACAAATCAATGATACTCATATGACACATAAGTATTTCCATATTTCTATGCATGTTTAACTACTTTGTCTAGTGCTGTCAGGACTAATTAAATATGTAATATTCTTTTGTACAGTCACTAGAGAGGTATATATTAAGATTCAAATGCTCAAGCAAACAATCAAGAATGTATACAGAGATCATATAGACTGGGAGAAAATCTTTATCACCAGTACCTCAGATAAGGCATTAATTTCTAAGATATACTACAAAGAACACAAAAAAACTTAACACCAGAAAAATAAATAACCTAATCAATAAATGGTCAAAGGAATGGAATAAACACTTCACAGAAGAAATATTAATGGTAAAAAATATATAAAAAAATTTTCAGCATCTCTAGCAATTAGAGAAATACAAAACTACACTTAGATTCCATCTCACTCCAGTCAGAATGGCAGTTACAAAGGATACAAGTAACAATAAATGTTGGTGAGGATGTGGGGAGAAAGGTATGCTCATACATCGTTGGTGGGACTGAAAATTGGTGCAACCACTATGGAAGCAGTATGGCGATTCTTTAGAAAACTTAGAAAGAAACCACCATTTGACTCAGTTATCCTACTTCTCAGTTTATACCCAAAGGACTTAAAAACAGCATATGACAGTGACACAGCCACATCCATGTTTATAGCTGCTCAATCTGCAATAGCCAAGCTATGGAAATAAATTAGGTGTCTTTCAACAGATGAATTGGTAAAGAAACTGTTGTATATATTCACAATGGCATATTATCCAGCCATGAATAAGTATGAAATTATTTGCTGGCAAATGGATGGAACTGGAAAGTATCATGTAAGTTCAATAAGCCAATTCCAAAAAAACCAAAGGCTGAGAATATTCTCTTTGATTTGTGTATGCTAACCCAAAAGAATGAAGATAGAGGAGGGAATAACAGAAATACACTGGACTATACAAAGTGAAATGAAGGGAAGGGAGAAGGAAGGGGAATAGAAAACACAGTAGAATTAATTGGACACAACTTTCCTACCTTGTATTTGTATATATGACCAGGGTAATTTCACATTGTGTATGCACAGAGAGTGGGGATATAAACAGATTAAGTTATTATTTTATACATATATATTCTGCCAAAATAATCCTACTGTCAGGTATAACTAAAAATAAAAATAAAAATATTAAAAAGAAAACAGAAACATTAGGAATGTAGTGGTAGAGTACTTCTTGCCTAACAAATACAAGGCCCTGGGTTCCATCCCAAGTACCACAAAAAAGAAAAAAATGTATCATATATTCATATGTTATTATGTTATACCATATAATTTTGGATTATTAAGGAATAAAGAAACAATTCATGGATACAAAAAAAAAATCAATTGCTCCTTGAATGTAATCAGTCAGGGTATAAAAACTGAAGCTAGAATACCCAAGTAGATATCAGATGTAAATGAATACCATTTTAACATATTTTAACAATAAGTACTCACCAATGTATCTCAATGGGTAATGTTATTCTTACGATATATTGCTAGAATTTCAATCATGATTTAACCACATGACAAAATATATTTTTAAAAATGGAATGATGCGGAGCTGGGGTTGTGGCTCAGTGGTAAAGCATTTGCCTAGCATGTGCAAGGTACTGGGTTCAAGCGTAAGCACTACATAAAAATAAACAAAATAAAGTTTCTTTTTCTTTAAGGAATGATACAATATGGTGTAAATGTCTAAGTCAAAAGAAAAAAGTTCACTTTCAGAGTATAACATCAAAAATATAAAATATTTGAAATGTAATTTATGACTACTATTAATGCATGAATAAAGAAAATTATTCAGGAAGTCTATAGAACTCCTTCTAATGTCTAGACATACGTTTTATTGGAAATTTCTATTCCTGAAGTCACATTTCATAATTGAATCTATTAATCTTTACTGTGTTTGAATAAAGCTATTGAACCTAGAGAATGAGAATTATTAAAATAAAAATAAGACAAAGCAAAACTATTGTAATATTTAAAAATTCTCCATGAACAGATTGCCTCCTATTAACCTCTATACTGGAGTTGGGTTACAGTGATCTTAAACCTGTCTTATTATCATTATTCAATTACTGAAATTGATAGTGTTTCATGTTCATTGTACTCTGCGAGTTCTGCATAAGTTGAATGGGTCATCTTGTTAAACAAAAGCACTATAACAACAGTTTACTTATAGCATAATGGAAGAGTTGTACAAAACTTTAATCAATTTGTATTACCCTTTGATGTGATCACATTACTAACAGTTATGTGGAAAAGCAGTACATGTAATATTGAAAAAATAGAAGGTAACTATCATGAGGTACCAGACCCATTAGACAGTGGAAAATGGAAGTTCATGTTCATACTTGTGGTCAAGAATGAAATAATTACAAGAAGTTATTCTGAATGAGTGAGAAGTCCTAATTTTTCATTTTCATCAATATATATCATTTTTAATCTTAAAAATTTAAGTTGTAGATGAACACAATACTTTTATTTTACTTATTTATTTTTATATGGTGCTGAACAGATGCTCTACCACTGAGCTACAACTGCAGACTCTTGTCTATAAATACCTTAATTAGATTTGTTGGATCATAGAAAGTGTTAGAAGGGGCCTTGAAAAATTAATTTCTTCAAAAACCTTTCATTTTACAGATGAAGAAAAACAAATAATACTGAGGTAAATTAAATGTGTTCAAGATCTGAAAGCTATTTGTTGACAATGACAAGACAAAAATGGAAGACTTTTTAGTCCAGTGCTCATTACACTATGTCTCCTCCCTATATTTTGCTTTCATGTACCTAAAAATGTCATATTGGGGGCATTTAAGCACTACTTTACTAATTTTCTAAGAAGAAATTTAAATCAGATTTTTAAACCTAATTGTTTGTAAAAGCATATAGTTTGTAATTGACAGTTTCAGACTTGGAGAGCTGCTCTCAATAGGTTATTTCTCATGTAATATTATTTCAATATGAACTTACTTAGAAGAATTACCATTTTTGAAAATACCCGTTAACTTTCAGCTTAATCAGTTTCTGAATTATCACAAATTACTAATTATTTATCATTTTTTCCATAAATATATGGCATATGAATTCATGGTAAGTGATGGAAAATATGTTTCTAGTGTTCTTGTAAATTTTATCAATTTATTTTAAATTAAAATTCATGCAGATTTTATATGCAGGTATTGAAATTCATTATAAAATTAAAAAAATATATGTTTATAAAATATAACTAAAACAACCCACACATTTATTCACACATATTTTCCAGAGTTTAAGTGTTTGCCAATTTTACTCTTGGTTTTATATATGAACATATGTATGCATTTATCACATAAAGTCTGGCACAGTCTGAATCCCTATGCTGATAGTTGATCTTGGCATGATATAATAATTTTCTATATGAAATATTTTCACAATAATTTGTTTTTACACTGGATAATCAAAAAACAATTCTTCTTAATTATTTCTGACATCATGTCTATAATATCAGAAAAGAAAAAACTACCCCTTCAGGCTCTAAAATGAAAATGTGAACATAATGCCTGTTTTCTGTTGCAGTGGCCATATTGATAAAATTACAATAAACACTAATACTAACTTAAATATGATCAATATTGACTCTTTCTTGTTTGCCATTCCTTCATTAAAGAAAAGTCTTGGGAATATTTTTATGTGTAAAAGATTATGCCTCAACCTAAGAAAAATGTGGCTATCAAAAAAACTATTCATATTTTTAAAAATAATTTTGTGTGGGAAATAGTGGTTTTATTATGTGTAAATGATAGTTTACTTTTGCTTTATAAAGACTTAAAATAAATTGTTATTATCTATCAAAGCGATGTTCAGAGATATAGGAGTAAATGTGACATCTTGAATAACAGGAGGCATTATACCCACACCACAGTGCAATAGTTTTGAAAGGTAAGTGCGACATTTTCAAATTCAGTAAACAATCAACATATTCAAATAATAAAACCCTACTTGTGTTCAGCTTGAAAGACAATGATCTTTAACAAACTGACTGGAAGATTTGTCAAAGAGTAATGATTACAAACTCATTCACTGAATAATGTCCATCAAATAAATGAATTTTATCAAAAGTTTACAGTGGGTAACTATAATGTAAAACAATCTTAAACACCTAACTTGTAAGAATGGTTAGCATATTGTTCTATGAGTACAATATATATCTATCACTCTGAAAAAAATATGCTAATGTCAGTAGACTTGTCTACTGCTGACAGAACTTTAGTGATGACATGGCAATTGTTGAAATATTTGTGTGGCAAAAAGAATAAAAATTATAGTATTGAAGTTAGTTCCACAATTCTATAAAACTTGTCTCTTTCATTTTTTAAAAATTTTTAGATGTTGATGGACCCTTTATTTTATTCATGTATTTATATGAGGTGCTGAGAAACGAACCCAGTGTCTCAGACATGCTAGGCAAGTGCTCTACCACTGAGCCACAACCCCAGCCCCTGTTTCTTTTTTCTTTAAATATTTTTTTTTAGTTGTTAATGGATCTTTACTTTATTTATTGGTTCAAGGTGCTGAGAATCATACCCAGTGACTCACACATGCTAGGCAAGTGTTCTGCCACTGAGCCACAACCCCAGGCCTCCTGTTTCTTAACATGAGCAAGGAGTAGCTTAAGAGAAGCAAAGTAAAAACAAATCTCATCTTTTCAGGATTCATTAAGTAAGAAACATCATATTGACATCCACTGGCAATTTTAGATGCTTACCAAAAGGATGTACTAAATAATATGTGAGCATTTTATATGTATGATAAACTTATGAGAGGCATTCTCTTAGTTATTTTAGAGTATATAAGTAGCAGAGAAGTTTTTATTTATCTATGCTAAATTTTCACAAATTTATATATCTTATGACAGATTTGGAAAACATATCCAGTGCCTCATGTCTCTTATGAAATACTTTGTGTTTATATTTGGTTAGAGAAAAATGGAAAACTTCATAAATAAGATTAATTTAATTTTCCAGATTAGTAACAGCTTACACATTTTTAAGTTCAGCTTTGATAGTGAGCTATAAAAATTAAATAGTGTATGGGGAAAAATCACTGAATCAAAACAAAATTGAGCATGTATTTCTGTTTTGTTCTCATTTTTCATAAACTATGGCAAGTTGTCTTTAGTGAGGTGGTAAAGGAGAGAAGGAAAATAATATTTAAACTACAGCAGAGGTTCATAAATAATGCTCTCATACTAGTGTTACTCAAATTGTCGACTGACAGCATCAAAATCACCTATTTTGACAACATGCATATTATTTTTGGCCCCCCAAAAAGGTTAATTAATTCAAAATATTCGAGTAATGGAAGTGAGGATTAACCATATGAAATGTCAAAAAGCACACACAGGAACTGTTGTGCACATTAAAGTTTAAGAAATAGCCTGTATTGCCCTGTGAATTTTACATAAGTTATGAAAGCGCAGTAAGGAGAACAGACAGGTATCATGAAAGATAGTCATCATTTAGAACAAAGTGATCTTTCTGTAGAATCAGAAACTCTATACTGATTCTCTGTACACAGGCTGAAGAAAGGTATTCAGTCAAGCTATCTGAAATTGGGTGAATAATTGAATTCTTCTAAATTTAATTTCATTAGTTATTAAGATGGAAAATTATTAGCCAATTTTCAGAACTGTTAGGATAAGGTGATATACTTGGCATGGAAGTATTTGATAAACATTAAAGTACTTTAAATTACCTATTATATGATTGATTATAACAATCAGCCAATAAACATCCAAGTTTCAAATCCAGTTCTAGATATATTGGAACCTCATTATAAAGCCTTTATGTTCTTTTCAGAACAGAAGAAGAGTTATTTTAAACAGAACTCCTTTCAGCATTCTGCAACCAAAAATCTCTTCAGGATGATTCAAAATGTTTAGTATAGGAATTCAGTAAAAATGAGTGTGAATACTTGAAAAGAGTTACAACATTGCTCCATATATTGAACTGTCATTTTTCCTTAATGCATTCACAATGCAGTTGTAGCTGATTTTATTCATATCTGCCTATTTATTGTAAAATTGTACCCAAAACTGAAAAGTGTATTCATTCAAGTTAACTGTTCACACTCAATAATAATTGATGAAGCACCAGCATTTCAAGACCAGGTTTTGTGCTAATAGTAATTAGCTATGGATTATGAACAGAAAATAGAATAAAAGTTGATACATGATTAGTTATATGAGGAAAATGACAATAAACAAGGTAGATCACTCTTGCATGATTGTCTTTACTATTTTTCATGAAGTCTTTTGATTTTATATAACATGTAAATTATAAAATATGTACAATGGAAATAACAATAAAGCTATGTAATCATGAGAATTTAAAAATTTTAAATGCAGAGAAGTAATTTACAAGATATAAAGCAGTCTAAAATATAGATAATTCCTTTCAACATATGGCCAGTTTTCCATGTAATTTTGAAATTCTTTACTATATAAGTTTAAAATAAGTATTTTGATCAGATAGGTATGTGTGTATATAAGTAATTTTAATCTTCTATTTTGACATTAGCATATTCCCAATTTATATTCTTATTATTTTTCTGTTACATGTGTAACAGACTGAAGAAAGGTAAAAATCTTGAAAATATATGCTTTGAAGATCTTTATTATTTATTAATCTGGAGGTAAACTTCCTTATTAACATTTATTCTGTGCCAGGAACTAGCTAAAAATATTTCAAGGAAAATGAAAAACAGAAGTTAAATTTCCTGTGAGATTTTTGAAGACACCTTAAAAAGTTAGAATGCATTCTAATATTCTCAGTCTTTAGCATATTCAGCCACTGTAATTTAAAAAAATGAAGATGGTATCTATTAAAATTATTTGCTACTTTGTAAAAGTAATTTTATTGAGAAGGTCATTTGCAGGTAATCCAAATTTAAATGTGGGGAGGAATATGAAGATCTTTAGGAGTTTCTATGTTTCTATGTTCTAGATGGAACTTTTTATTATATAATCCATGAATTAAAATTCTAGTACAAGGAACACCCTTTTCATTTTATGCATTTAGTGCTACTTCACAAGACAAGTTTATCTTTTATTAAAATCATTAAATATATTTGTGGCTTATAAAATTCCTCATTTATTACTAACAAATAGTTAAACACTGGAACTCTGATGTAATTAATAATAATTATCACATTTCCTAGATTTTGCTTCTCAATCTGGTTTCTTATAGCAATTTGCCTTCATTCAAACATGTAATTGGTGGCTTAAATTATATTGCCTGAAAGATACTGACAAATGAGAACAGTGATGTAAAGTTATAATTAACTTTATTAACAAATGACCACTTTAATATCATTGGGCCTTAGATAACAGTGTTCATTGTAGATTTTCCCATCTTCAGTATTTAATCAATTTTAATGGCAATTTAAATTATTACTATTATGTAAATCAAATGTGGAAAATAGGTTGATAGTTGAAAGTACTAGAATTTTGCCTGATGTTTTCCTACTTAGTTAAAATCACTGAATGAGAATTACATGTGAATGTTTTATAATAATAAAGTATCACTTAATATAGTACAAGGTAATTTAATTGTGAAGTTAGAATCATACTTGTGAATGGATTTTTCTATTTTAATTTTTGTACTCGAATCATTTTGAATAAGGAATCAATTAAAGCAAGGTTAGCTTAAATTTAATAAACAACCCTATATATTTTTAATAAACAATGTATATATTTTTTCTCATGCTGAAACTATTGGATGTGGATGAGGTGAACTTAATAGTATAGCTGGGGGATGAATAAAGGTGACCATGGTTTATTAATATATAAGTGATAACCACAGAGACAGTCATCCATTTGCCTGAGATGCATGTTTCCTCACCATACACTGAATTCCTCAAAGACAAGGCTATATCTAGTTAATTTTTCTATTGAGAGAATGGCTATTAAGTAATTTTTGGTTAGCTGATAAGGTTATAACATTATTTTTGAATTTAAATGTAAGTGAGCCATATATAATAACACATATTCAATCTCCAGATTATAAATGTTGCAAGTTAAGGAGAATTAAGAGTTCTACTACTAATATAAACTCATTCCCTCCATGTTCAGGTTGATGTTAACCTATCTTATTGTAGGTTTCTGGCATTACAAGTACACCAAGAGCTTAATCATTGCCATTCTCAACTTGGTTTTCAAGAGCTCATCTTATATGTTGTAGTATATCAGTTTCCATGTTGACTTTGATAACTCCAGATCTGTCCCATCGTTCATGCTTACCAATGTTAGTGTCATTATTATAAATGTCACTTGTTTCACTTCTCCTACTACCTCATTCCTTTCTCTAAGAATCTTACATAATTTAAGAGCTCTTGATACAGCAAATCTTATAGGATTTTCAGTGTTACTTTGGATTATGTTTTTTAGATACATAGATCAAAGATCAAGATCTCTCTGGAATTCTTATTTTCCCAACAGTGGTGATCCAAATGAACACATGATTTTTCAGGCACTATTATTTCTATTTCAAGGTACACATTAGAGTTTTTG
This sequence comes from Ictidomys tridecemlineatus, assembly GCF_052094955.1. NCBI lineage: Eukaryota > Metazoa > Chordata > Mammalia > Rodentia > Sciuridae > Ictidomys > Ictidomys tridecemlineatus. The sequence continues at coordinate 61,691,047 of NC_135493.1, forward strand.
TTAACTTCATATGAAGGAAAATAGGGCAATACATAACAGGGTATAATTTGAAAGGCATGAAAAGCCTTACTTAGTAAATATGGTTCTCTTTATTAACATGCCAAAGTATGTTAACTTTTCCTTTATAATAATATATATTATAATAGACATATTTTTAAATGGAGAATTCATCTGCAAAGATAAACAGTGATTCTCAAAGTGTTGTTGTATTAACATTACCTGGGGATTCCTTAGAAATAGAAATTTTCAAGCATCATTCCAGTCCTACTGAATAAGAAGCTCTAGACATAGGTGGGGCCCAGTAATATTTTTAAAGCTTATTTTATTTTTTAAACTGATATTCAATATTTGTATTTTTACATAGAGTATAATTTGGTACTTGTATACAATGTGTAATGATCAAATCAGGGTAGTTAGCATTTTCATCTTATCAAACATAATCATTTTTATGTGTTAGGATGAACTTTTCTGCTGTAGTTAGTTCTCTGGGTGTTTCACTGGGGTTTGATTACTACTGAAATATTCTTTGGCAGAGAGCAGGGAATTGAATGAACAAGATACAGATCTGACATTTTTACATGGATGGGAAAAAGACAGTCACTGAGTGAGCAGAGAGTCTGCATATCATCTGGGTGGCTATAGGGCAATGTGAAAACCGTACACATTTAGTAATTCAAATGATGTTTAAAAGTCATTAAAGATGCCTCCTCCACTCCTAGTTTTGCCCTGGGATAGCCTTAACACTAAAAAACATCATTTTGTATAATTCTGAAGCTAACCTTTCTAAAATAAATTTAAAGAAATTACAGAGATTAGATAGAGTCAAAAGAGGTAGAGAAAAATGGAAACTTAAATCCTTCAGTAATTTCGTCTCCCACAGATGCACCAAGTTGAATAGCTACTCCTGCGCCAAACTGCCTTCTCAAAAACTGTTTGTGTCAGACCTGACCAGAACAATTGTAGGGAAGGAAAGGTTTATGTGGAGGCTCACAGTTTCAGTGGTCTTAGTCCATAGAAGGGCAGCTCCGTTCCTCTGGGCTGGAGGTGAGGCAGAACATCATTGCAGGAAGAGTGTGGCATAGGGAAATGGCTCACAAGATGATTAGAAAGCACAGAAAGCGAGTCTCCACTCTCCATACACAAAATATATCTCCATAGCCATGCCCTGAATGAACCACTTCCTCCAGCCACATCCCAACTGCTTCCAGCCACCACCCAGTTAATCCTATCAGAGATTGATTCACTGACTAGGTTAATAATCCAATAATTTCTCCTCCAAATCTTCTTGCATTGTTTCACATGTGAGCTTTTGGGGGATACCACATCTAAACCATAAAATTAAGAAAGTCAGGTGGGAGAACATAGTGCCTGTTCTTAATATAACAAAACAAAAAGACACACTAAAGAGGCAGAAAGAAATAATTGCCTGTGTCACTCCTCTCCCAACCTCAGGTAGCCCACCAGGAAGAGACATTTCTGGGTTGGGGGAGAAAGAGAGTATTAATAACTGGCTTTAGACTTTAAATACAGTTCCAGGCCCACTGCAGTGAATCCTAGTGCTAGGAAAAGCCCCATAACCCCCACCACAAGAACAATATATGCATACTGAGAACTGCATTAGTTCAGTCAGCTCACTGCTTTCCCACCCGTCCTCCATGTTCAGGTAGTAAAAAATGAAACAACACTCCATCCACTGGAGAGAAGGATAAAAAAGCTAGCATAAGTTTTTTTTTTTTAACCTAGGATCTCAGTGCCAGGGCTTCTGTGGTGAGACCCAGCACCTAGTAGAAACTGAAAGCCCTGCACATAGGCTGCAGATTAGAGAATGAGTGTCTAAACTGGTTCCAATTTCAGGTGGAGACCTGTGTACGTGTGGGACAGATTTCAAGATATGCTTTGCAACATTTCTATACTAGGGGTACACATGTCTTCCTCCTGAGTCTATGAAGTATCCTAAACTGTGGGATTCAGATGCTACTGAACTTGAAATTAGCCTTGGTAGCCCAGGAACTGTCTCTACCATATCCCACACTCTGGCAGCATAGTTGCTGCCAGGCCAGTGCTTGCAGGTGAGGCTCTAGAAGTATCCAAGCTTCATGCAAAGAGACCTGTGCTCCTGTAAGGTAAATTTCTGTTTTGGCCTACATAACCAACAGTGGTGGTATGGGCCCAGTGTACCTCTGAGTTGGTGAAGATCCTTATTATAGCTGTGAGATTCAAGTACAATGCAATTAATCATCAGCCGAGGTGGCTAACAGACCACCTTCACCAACTCTTCCCGAACTTTCAGCAGGATAGATAGTATGGTGCAAAACCCCATATGCTGGGTGTAGGACAGGACAGTAAGCATAAGACTTTGCTCTGGGACTTAGCACTTGTGTGGTGAAACCTGATACTGGGTAGATTGTAGCAGCCCCTATTCCTAGGTCTACTTGCTAACAGAGACTTTAAACAACTCAAGTGTCAGGGGAAGTCACAAGGCCTTAGTCTATTGGATTTCTATTCCAGTCAGCATAACTTGTCATTGGTTGCTGCAATATTGGACCATGTACCCATCTCAGAAAGAGGCAGCCCTTAGTGGTGTGAAAATTAGTCTTATCCTTAGTATTGCATTTATTATGGCAGGCTTTGGGCTCAGGGTGTTATACAGCTGATTTGCATTGGTGGCCACCTTGTAATATAGAAGACCGTGGCTGGTTCATTTATGGTGACTCCATACAAAACCAGGTAGAACACTGAAGTGCCTGGTCACAGCTTAGTAACTGTGGATGAGGTATCTGGGCCTATCCTAGCTCCATGTGGTTGTGTTAAAAGTCTATTATTTCTAGGTACTCTTCAGGTTCTTTCTGAACAATTCACCGAGGATGGATTTAAGGAAAGCTTGGATTGGATTGCCCTCTAGTATTGAAACATTGAGCACACTAGGAAAATCTGAACCTGGGCACCATCCAGTCCAGAAATAGTGAAAATGACTACAGGATCAGTGAAAATAAGAAGTCTGCTTAGAATTTCTGGAAAGACAGGTACAAACATCTAGAATACAAGGAGAGAAATAAACAATTTAACCTCCAATTCCCAAATGATGTTGTGCATCAACCAGCAACAAAAGCTGTCAGGAAAATATCACCTCACCTAACAGTCAAAATAAGGTGTGGAGGGTTGTGATCTGGATCAGAGTCTTTGATTGTCTTGTGGCTGTAATACATCTGCAAATGCTGGGAACTTCCTTGCAAAAAGTATGAGTCGAGTATAGGTCAAGATTGCCCAGTTGCTATGGTGATACCATATCCATGAAGGCTCTGTGCAAAGCACAGAAACTGTGTCAGAATCTTAGTGGTAGATAAATATAACTCATATCCTTCAAATTGCTAAAGAGTGCTATGTCCATGTTAATATTGACATTTGTTCTCACTTCATTTTTGCTACTGCTTGAATGGGGAAAAGTACACATCAAGTAATTTCCCACTGTTTGGCTACTTTTGCAGTGCTGGGCCATCCACAAGAAATTAAGACTGATAATGCTCCAGATTATACAAGTTTTTTTTTTTGACAATTTTGCAGTCTATATCATATTGATTACTGCACTGGCATCTCTTAAAATCCTCAAGGCCAGGCCATTGTAGAGTGGGGTCACTTATCCCTTGAGTTACAATTACTAAAACAAAAGGGGGAGATTATAGAACCCTACAAGATTGTTTAAATAAGGGGCTGGGGTTGTGGCTCAGCAGTAGAGCACTTGCCTAGCACTTGCAGGGAACTAGGTTAGATCCTCAGCACCACATTAAAAAAAGGTATTGTGTCCAACTCCAACTAAAACAAAATACTTTAAAAATTGTTTGAATCATGTTATCTGTTTTAATTTTTTTGAGTTGTGATGCTGAGGGTCACACTGCAGCTGAGTGACACATGACTCTCACAGCAGTAGGCACATCAGGCTTAGTCTGGTTGAGAGGCTTACAAACAGGACAGTGGAATGGACCACAGTTCAAGTCTTACAACAGATTCATGTCCAGTTAGAAAGACATTGGTATGCTCTTGGTCTTATATTTGGAATAGCCACTTTGATATCTGTTGTGATCTCTGCCATGACATCTACCATAGTCTTGTCTAAAAGCATTCACTTTCTTAATGATTCTTCCAAAGCCCTACAAAACCAGGTAGATTATAAGATAGAAAGTAAATGAAATGCCCTGGAAGCTACGGTCATAAATATAGGAAATGAGCTTGCCACTCTAAGTTCAGACAACAGCTTCACTCCTAGACTAGCTACAAATATGTTTGTGTTATAGCAGCAAAGTATAATGCTTCTTAGTGGGATTGGGAAAAAGTTAAATATCATCTAATGGTATTTGGCAGAGAAATCATGGTAGTCTAGACTTTATGGAGTCACAATGTCACATCTAAGGTATTCAGGAATATTGGAAAGATCTTGTGGATCACAATGGCTTGCTAAACAAATACTTGAGGACTTACATGGTTTTAATCTCTGGAATATGTTAAAACACACAGTACAGTACACTCTTGGAATTATATCTTTTCTACAAATTCTCACTTGTGTTATAACAATAGGATGCTACATATTCTGAGGAGAAATCCAACAGATCCAAATAACAGCACACCATTTGTGCTTAAAAAATAGAAAAGGAGATGTGGAGTGCAGTGATCTGGATTAGAGTCTTGATTTTTTTGTGTGACTGTGGTGCACCTGCAAATGCTGGGAACTTCCTGTGCAAAAAATATGGGTTAAGATTGCCTAGTTGCTATGGTAATGCCATGTTAGTGAAGGCTCTATGCAAAGCACAGAAACTGTGTCAGTCTTAGTCATGTTTCAGACACCAGCTACCAGGGATAGAGTAATCTGAACCTAGCAAGATAACCACAATGTTTCATCAGTGCTGTGACCTCCAAGCCTGCCCACTTAATAGAAATTTTGGACAATGGGCTTCCTGGTTGCCATAAAAAGCTCCCCCAAAGTGCCACCAAACAAATCAAGACACCACATCATTAGAATCATTAGTAGCCACAGCAGAAAAAATTATAGTGAAAGAGTTCAGTATTTACATGGTTAAAATGTTCTGTGGAGTAAGGAAGATATGAGAGCAAATACAGGCAGTGAAAGATCACCTCAAAAAGGAGCTACATAATCAAATCCAGGATGCAAAAGATCACCTCAACAGGAAGATAGAGGTTCTAAAGAAAAAAATCCAAACAGAAATCCTTGAAATGAAAGAAACAACAAACCAAATTAAAAGCTCAAATGAAAGAATCACCAACAGAGTAGACCACTTAGAAGATGGGACATCAGACAATGGAGATAAAATAAATAATATTGAAAAGAACATACACCACACAGTGAAAAAGGAAGAAACCACAAGCAGAATATTCAAAAAATATGGGATAGCATAAAAAGACCAAATTTAAGAGTTATTGGGATAGAGGAAGGCCTAGAAGTCCAAACCAAAGGAATGAACAATCTATTCAATGAAATAATATCAGAAAACTTTCCAAATAGGAAGAATGAATGGGAAATCCAAATTCAAGAAGCCTACAGGATGCCAAATGTACAAAATCATAACAGATCAACACAAACACACATTATAATAAAATTGCCCAAAACACAGAATAAGGAGAGAATTTTAAAAGCCTAGAGGGAAAGGAATCAAATTACATATAAGGGAAAACCAATTCGGATAACAGCAGATTTTTCAACACGGACCCTGAAAGCTAGAAGATCCTGGAACAACATATATCAGGCTTTGAAAGAAAATGGGTGCCAACCCAGAATCTTGTACCCAGCAAAATTCAGCTTTAGCTTTGAAGATTAAATAAAAACCTTCCATGAAAAACAAATTTAAAAGAATTTATAGCTAGAAAACTGACACTACAAAAAGTCTTCGGGAAAATATTCCATGAAGAGGAAACAAAAAACAATAATGAAAATCAGCAGAGGGAGGTATTACCCTAAAGGGAAAACAAAGAAGAAAATCAAGTCAAGTTAAACAACAAAAACAAATAAATATGGCTGTGAATAAAACCATGTCTCAATAATAACCCTGAGTGCTACTGGCTTAAACTCACCAATCAAAAGACATAGGTTAGCAGATTGTATTAAAACAAAAAGACCCAACGATATGCTGCCTACAGAAGACTCATGTGATAGGAAAAGATATATATACAGACTGAAGGTGAAAGGTTGGGAAAAATCATACCCCTCACATGGACTATGGAAGCAAGCAGAGATTTCAATCCTTGTATCAAATAAAGTAGACTGCAAGCCAAAGTTAATCAAAAAGGATAAAGATGGACATTACATGCTGCTCAAGGGAACCATACACCAACAAGAGATAACAATTATAAATATATATGCCACAAACCATGGTGCAGCCATGTTCATCAAAAAAATTCTGATCAAGTTTAAGAGTGAAATTGACCACAACACATTAATCTTGGGTGACTTTAACACACCTCTCTCAGCACTGGATAGACAAAAGTTGAATAAAGAAACTATAGAACTGAATAATAATCAATAACTCAGACTTAACTGACATACATAGAATATTTCAACCTGCATCATGATGATGCACTTTCTCCTTAGCAGCACAAGGATCCTTCTCTAAAATAGACGATATAATATGCCACAAAGCAACTGTTAGCTAATACAAAAAAGTAGAGATACTACCATGCATTTTATCAGATCATAATGGAATGATCTTGGGAATCAATGACAAAATAAAAAATAAAAATTTATGCAACACCAAGAGACTAAACAATATGTGACTGAACAATAGGTAGCAGAAGAAATCAAGAAGGAGATTAAAAAATTCTTAGAGGTAAATGAGAACATAGACATAACAAATCAAAATCTCTGGGATACTATGAAAGCAGTACTAAGAGGACAGTTCATTGGATGGAGTTCATTCAGAAGAAAAAGTCAACAAATAAATGACCTCACATTACATCACCCAGCCCTAGAAAAAGTAGAACAAATCAACAGCAAAAGCATAGAACCCAAGAAATAATTAAAATTATAGCTGAAATCAATGAAATCTAAACAAAAAAATTTAAAAATTGACAGAACAGAAAGTTGGTTCTTTGAAAAAATAAATTAAATTGACAAACCCTTAGGTACACTAACAAAGAGAAGGAGAGAGAAAACTCAAATTACCAGCATATGTGATGAAAAAGGTAATATCACAACAGGCACTACAGAAATACAGAGGAAAATTAGAAATTATTTTGAAAACTTATACTTCAATAAAATAGAAGATATTGAAAACATCGACAAATTTCTTAAGTTCATACAATTTGCCCAGATTGAATTAGGAAGGTATACACAATTTAAACAGAGCAATATCAAGTGATGTAATAGAAGACACCATCAGAAGCTTACCAACCAAAAAAAGCCGAGGACCAGATGGATACAAAGCCAAGTTCTACAAAACCTTTAAAGAAGAACTAATACCAATGCTCTTCAATTTATTTCAGGAAATAGAAAAAGAGGTAGCACTTCCACATTCATTCTATGAGGCCAATATCACCCCGATCCCCAAACCTGGCAAAGACACATTAAAGAAAGAAAACTTCAGACTAATATCTCTAATGAACATAGATGCAAACATTCTCAATAAAATTATGGCAAATCAAATACAAAAACATATCAAAAAGATTATGATCCATGATCAGGTGGGATTCATCCCATCGATGCCAAGTTAGTTCAATATACAGAAATCAATAAATATAATCCATCACATCAATAGACTCAAAGATAAGAATCATATGATCATCTCAATGGATCAGAAAAAGCATTTGAAAAACTACAGCACACTTTCATGTTTAAAACACTAGAAAAACTAGGATAACAGGAACATTTGTCAACATCATAAAGGCTATCTACGCTAAGCCTCAGGCCAACATCATTCTAAATGGAGAAAAATTAAAGACATTCCTTCTAAAAAATCAACACCCATAAACCAAAGGCATTTTTCTATATCAGTGACAAATTCTCTGAGAAAGAATTGAGGAAAACTACCCTATTTATAATAGCCTAAAAAAATACTTGGGAATTAACTTAATGAAAGAAGTGAAAGATCTATACAATGAAAACTACAGGACCTGAAAGAAAGAAATCAAAGAAGTCCTTAGAAGATGGAAAGATCTACTTTGCTCTTGGATGCACAGAATTAATATTATCAAAATTACCATTCTATCAAAAGAAAATAGAAAAATATTTGAGAATTTTACTATATAGATTTAATGAAATTCCAATCAAAATCCCAATGGCATTCCTCATATAAATAGAAAATGCAAACATGAAATTCATCTATAAAAGTAAGAGATGCAGAATAGCTAAAGCAATCCTTAGAAGGAAGAGTGAAGCAGGTGGCATCACTATACCAGACCTTAAACTATACTACAGAACAATCGTAACAAAAACAGCATGGTATTGGCACCAAAACAGACTGGTAGACCAATGGTACAGAATAGAGGACACAGAGACTCACCCACAAAATTATAATTATCTTATATTAGACAAAGGTGCCCAAAACATGCATTGGAGAAAAGGTAGCCTCTTCAACAATGGTGCTAGGAAAACTGGAAATCCATATGCAACAAAATGAAATCAAACACCTATCTCTCACACATGCATAAAACTCAACTCAAAGTGGATCAAAGATATAGGAATTAAACCACAGACTCTGTGTCTAATAGACAAAAACGTAGGCCCTAATCTTCATTATGTGGGATTAGGCCCCAACTTCCTTATTAAGACTCTTATAGCGCAAGAATTAAACCAAGAATCAATAAATGGGATGGAATCAAACTAAAAAGTTTCTTCTCAGCAAAAGATGAGGTGAACTGAGGTTAACCGAGAGTCTACATCCTGGGAATAAATTTTTACTCCTCACACATCTGATAGAGCACTAATCTCTAGGGTATATAAGAACTCATAAAGCTAAGCACCAAAAAAAAAACCCCAAATATCTCCATCAATAAATGGACAAGGACCTGAACAAACACTTCTCAGAAGAGAATATACAATCAATAAACAACTATAGTGTTCATCATCTCTAGCATTTAGAGAAATACAAATCAAAACTACTCTAAGATATCATCTCACTCCAGTCAGAATGGCAGCTATTATGCAGACAAACAATAATAAGTGTTGGCGAGGATGTGGGGTAAAAGTTACACTCATATACTGCTGGTGGGACTGCAAATTGGTGCAGCCAATATGGAAAGCAATATGGAGATTCCTTGGAAAATTGGGGATGGAACCACCATTTTACCCAGCTATCCCTCTCCTTGGTCTATACCCAAAGGACTTAAAAACATCATACTACAGGGACACAGCCACATCAATGTTGATAGCAGCAGAATTCACAATAGATAAACTGTGAAGCCAACCTAGATGCCCTTCAGTAGACAAATGGAGAAAAATGTGGCATATATATATATATATATATATATATATATATATATATATACACATACATACATACATATACACACACACAATGATATTTTACTCAGTAATAAAAGAGAATAAAATCATGGGATTTGCAGGTAAATGGATGGCATTGGAGAAGATAATGCTAAGTGATGTTAGTCAATTTTAAAAACAAAACAAATGTCAAATGTTTCTCTGATATAAGGAGGCTGATTCATAGTAGGGTAGGGAGGGAGAGCATGGCAGGAATAGACAAACTCTAGATAGGGCAGGGGGTAGGAGGGAAAGGTAGGGGGCAGGGGTTTAGAAGGATGGTGGAATGTTATGGACCTCAGTATCCAAAGTACATTTATGAAGACACAAATTGGTGTCAACATACTTATATACAACCAGAAATATGAAAAATTGTGCTGTATATGTGTAATAAGAATTGTAATGCATTCCACTGTCATTTATGTTTTTAAAAATTTTTAGAATACTGTAAGAGATGAAGAATGATACCACAAACAAGCTAGAAAACAAGTTAAAATGGTTATAGCAAGATATTAGTTATGCATAATTGTCTTGAATGTCAATGAATTAAGTTCTCCTATTAATGACATAGAACAGCCACATGTATGTAAATAGGAGCCAAGTATAAATTGCTTTGAAAAAGTCACTTCATCTCTAAGGACAATCATAGGCTGAAATTTAAGGGATGGAATAAGATATTCCATGCAAAAAGAATCCAAAAGAATGCAGAAATACATTTGGTTGACCCTAGGTTCATTGTAATTTCATTTATGTTATTTCCATCAATTTTACTTAAGTACTGATGGAAAATTTTCCAAAATGACAAAATCAGCTCACTCAGGTACACTAAACCATGGTATGAAACCATAGTCACTGTTTCAGAAAATATAGAACACATGAGTAGGGAAGTTTCCAGACCTAATTAGACACTTGCTATGTAGAAAACCCTCTGCTGCCTCATCTCTTAGGATATCCTGCTCCACATTCTCTGGAGTGAAATTTAACGTGACTAAACTATTCCTTTATGTTTACCCTAAATAAAATAAAATAAGAAAGAAGGAAGATGTAATAATTGAAAAGAAAAAGAAATGAGGAATAGCCACACTGAGATAAGGTAAACTTAAATCAAAAGCAAAGAAGAGACAAGCGAGGTTATTATGTATTGATAAACTGGCCAATTCAGCAAGAGGAAATAACAATTCCAAATATATAAGCAAATATATAAACAAATATGAAGAGACCAAAGGGAAACTGAGTCCAGTGGTATATGTCTATAATCCTAGCAACTCAAGAGGCTGCTGCTCCATGTTGGCAAATTTTCTCCTCCACACTGAAGGCATTTCTCTTAACAGTTAGCTTCACAGTGTTTCCAATACTTTTTAGCTCTTTTTTCTTATATGCAATTTTTCTGAAGGGTCTTGTATCCCATTGACCCCCCACTAAGTAAGTTCTCACAAATTTTTAAGCAAAACTATAATGTCTTTGAATTTCCATTTGAATAAAAATTATAATGCCATACTTTTCTCAAACACATTAGGATCTCTTGCTAGATTCCTATTTTCGTAGATCATAGAGTTACGAAACCATAAACAATTAGTGTTTTATAAGAATTTTGTGAATCTTAATTTTATATACAATGTGGGTCTCAAAGAGGTTAAATCATCCATCATTCAAGCTCATTAACTATTTCTTTTTCTATTTCTTTTTTTAGCACAGAATGAGTACTTATTAAAACTACCAGAAAATGATATATGGATTTTGACACATGCTTTTCAAAATAAAATAATAATACCAATGGAATTAATTGATTCTCATATTTCCAAAAATTTCTCAGAGTGAGCAACATTTTTCAAAGTTATTTTTTAAATATTAATGTTTTCACCCAGTTGAATTGATGTGACATAAACTATGTTGTTTGTAGAATTTGTTTTACTCTATTTTCCTGTACAAGAACAGAAATGATATCTTCAATCAGCATCAAGTAAAAAAATATGGAAGTATGTCAGTGTTGAAGCATACAGAAATAATAAAAAAAATTTCATTATGGTATTTTATTTCATCAGTAATCATCAATCTGAATTGTTGATGTTTGTTGAGTGAAGTCATACAGAAAATAGTATTTACATCTTAAAGATGCACTAAACATTTAAAAGGAACACAACAATGTGTGGCCTAAGCTCTATATTAGACCTGTTAATTAGACTTCTTAAAACTGAATTAAAGTTTTTATTAGACTATAAATTATTGCATTGTGCAACTATAAGGATATATTAAATTTGATCTAAATATGATTATTAGATTGCCTTTTATTAATGAAGATTTTATTTTGAAATTGCAATATCCTCTCAACTATATCTTTCCTCTAATGTCTCTCTACACTTCAATTAATCCTCCTGGAATAATTTTCTACAAAAATCATTTTCATTCAGCATTCATAAAATCAAGAATCTACCACCTCTGGTATTTATTAAGTCCAAATTCCTCATTTTATTGGTCAAGGATAAATTGGGTATGTCCTAATCGTATATTATTTTGAGTGCATTTGCTGTACTCATATCTGCTCCCTTACTGTTTCATGCCTACAATGCTCATTATCCCTTCCCTTTACCTTCACCAAGATTGCTTATACTTCTGCAGAAAGAACGAGCTCTCTGCCTAGTCACATCTTAACCAAAAGCCTGTAGTACATAGAATATGGGCAGTGTAACTCTCCTTTGAATTTAGTTATTTCAGCCTCCTCATTGTACTAAAGTGCAAGGAAATAAATTGACTTTCCAAAATCCTGCTTCTAATGTGTTTTATGATCTGGAATCTGAACCAAGATCTATTTTGCCAGATGCCTTCTCTCATGATCTTTTGCTTGCACTTAAGTTTATTTTCTCACACTAAATAGCACCCCTATTCCCAGCCTATATTGATCTCTTTGGTGAATCCTTATTGTACTTATAATTAATACTATAGAGTTTAACATGTATGTGAGAACTAACAAGTTTCAAAATACTATTATATGCAAGACACTGGTGTATCCAACTCATGTAACATTTTCTCATTAAAAACAGTAACCCAATGAAGTGGACTTTGTGTCAGCATTTTACAGTGAAGTAATTTAAGGCTGAAAGAAACAAATTTTCTGAAATAAGCAATAGAACTGATAATCAAATACATGAAAATGTGTTCCCAAGTACCTAATGTAATATTATTCAACAGTTTCTCAATTCATCTTGCCTCTCTTTAAATACTTTTCTTTTTTTTTCTTTTTAGATATATTACAGTAGAGTGTTCAAATAGACTCTTAAGTATCAGTTTCCTCCATGTATATAGAAAAACATGGAGTAATGCCCATTTGTTTCAGTAGAGACAATGGGTGTAACTACTGGAGGGAATATTTCTGAGAAAACAAAAATAACATATGTCATAATATACCACTTCTGTTGAGTGAAAAAAATATATTAATAGTTTGAAGTTGTTTAAGCCAAATCATCATATCCAAGGACTTGATTAAGAGATCATCAAACATTAGGTGTCAGGTACCAAAAGGATGATCAAATTCATGGGACATAGCTTTTTTCCTTGAATTGGGACAACTTTGTTGGTTTATTTTACAGAAAAAAAGTATTTTCAGAAATACAAAATTAACTCTTTTAAAGTTCATTTTACACAATGAACTGGATGTTTTATTCCATACATTTAGTGTGTGCTTTGATACCCAAAACTTGAGGACACCTTTTTGTAGAAATTTGGTGTCAAAAAGATTCACTAAGTCAGGCACATTGGCACATGTTTATAATCCTAGCAACTTGGGAGGCTGATGTAGGAGGATTGTAAGTTCAAAGCTGTCCTCAGTAACTTCATGAGGCCCTGAGGAATTTAGCAAGACTGTGTCTCAAAATAAAAAATAAAAAGGGCTGGGGATGGATATGGCTCAGTTGTAAGTACCCTGAGCTCAATCCCTGTGCCAAAAAATTTTTATTAAATGTAAATTTATGTTTACATAATTTGTGATTATGCAGAAAATTCTTAGAATCAATGAAGGTTAATTATATCCACAATAGTTGTTCCATGTAAAAATGTTATTTTATTATTTTCATTTTAAACTTTTGCTTCATTTACTTAACATTAAGGAAAAATGGCAGGGTTCTGGAGATAAAAGAAATAGAATTTCTGTTATGAGCAATTTCTCTGAGCTATATCACTTTCTGGAACCCATCATTACAATATAAGTATTCTGTTTCCATATTTTCCCAATAATTATGTATTTGTAGCTTGGAACACCATATTTTGATCTTATGAGTCTTAATTTTCATATTTCTAGATAAAATTGAGGGTTTTTTTTACTTGTTATAACTTTAAAAGTATTATTTGAGGATCAAAAATTGTAATAATGCTTGATAACTTGAAAAATATATGGAATTTTAAACAATTTACTCTACTTTTTTCTTTTTTATCCTCTGGGATATATTAAAGTCCAAAGCTAATCTTAGAGGGATTTGGAAAAGCATTTAGATATTACTGAGGAATTCCATTTTAATTTGTCACAAACTGATATTTCTACCCCCATACAATCAGTCTTACTTGTTCCCTGTTCCTTAATTTACTTAATGACACTACCACTATTACATATGAAAATAGACGCATTCTAAAATGTACCTTTTTCCCTCCCACATCCAATTATTTGCCAACCCCAAGACATTCTTGCCTTAATATCTCTCGAATGTGTCTTTTACTTTCTATTCTTGTAGTTTATTGCCTTATTTGTTAGCCTTTTTAGAGTTTAGACTGCTGTATCTGTGTTCTAACAGGTGTCTTTCCAGTTTCCTTCCCCCATATCTTTCTCTCAAATTTTTCCTCCACACCACCAGCAGAGTGATTTATCTCAAGCCCAATGAAATTATACTGCTATCCTGCTTTAAATCATTTAAGTGCCAATTTGCAATCCTACCAGCATTGTGTGAGTGCCCTTTCCCCTACATCCTCACCATTTATTGCTTGTTTTCTTGATAATTGCCATTCTGACTTATGTGGGATAAAGTCTTACAGTAGTTTTGATTTGCATTTCTCTAATTGCTAGAGATGATGAACAGTTTTTCATATTTATTGATCAACTGTATTCCTTATTCTGTGAAGTATCTGTCCCCAGCTTCCCCACTCCTTGGTTTATACCCAAAGCATGTAAAATCAGCCATATCAATATTTATATCAGCTTAATTCAGAATATTTAAACTATGGAACCAACCTAGATGCCCTTCAACAGATGAATGAATAAAAAAATGTGATATATATATATATATATATATATATATATATATATATAATGGAATATTACTCAGCCTTAAAGAAGAATGAAATTATGTAATTTGCAGGTAAATGAATGAGCTGGAGAATATCATGCTAAGCAAAATAAGTCAAATTCAAAGATTCAAAGGCCAAACTTTTTCTCTGATAAGTGGATGCTGATCCATAATGGTGGAGGGGGGAATTAGGGAGGAATGAACAAACTTTGGATTGGGGAGAGGGGAATGAGGGGAGGGGAGGGAGTGTAGAGATGGGAAGAATGGTGGAATGAGGTTGACATTATTATTCTATATAAATGTATGATTACACCATTGTAGTGACTCTACATCATGTACAGCCAGAGGAATGAGAAGTTGCACTCTATTTGTGTACAATGAGTTGAAATGCATTCTTCTATCATGTATAACTAATTAGAAAAAATAAAAAATATTAAAAATCTTTTAAATATTATTCATCACTTGTGGAATAAAGACTACATTTTCTACTACGATAGACAAAGTTCCTGCTTACCTTTCCAATGTCAGTGCATATTACCACTGCAACCCACACCATATACTCTATGTATGCCAAACAGTGGGTGAGATGTGCTAATATATTTTCAGCTGAATTTAAGAACAGAAACTTGAGGATATAGGGGGCAATATTTTTCATAGATATCTGAGATTTAGGGGTGAGGTAAAGCTTAAGTAGAGGGAAGGTACCAAAAAGAACATGGTGCTTACAAACAAAGCAATGAAGAGATAAAGTGGAGAGATTCACCTAGCTGGAGCAGATGACTGAATTTAAGAAATTAATAACAAAGCATACAGAGACAATGGTGACAAATGGTTGGAAACTTACAAAAATTTTGTCAGGTCATGATGGCTTGAATCCTGCATTTTGTCAAAAGTCTACTTGGTAATTATTTATCAAAACTGGTGTTTATTTTTAATGGATACCTGGAATCCTATTCCCTGTTACTAACTGCAAAGCAAAGAAACAGTTTTCTCTCAGTTATTTCACTTCATATTTTCTCAGCTCTCTTGGCATGTATTATTAAAATTCCACACAATTTGTTGAGTGTTTTTTTTTGGAGCTTCAAAGTTAGCCTCATTTCTTCCAATGCTTTCATCTGTAAAACTTCTTAGTAAAGGGCTAGGTTAGCATTTTTCCTAGGTTAGTAAGGTTGAATTATATAAATAGCAAGTTAAGCAAACAATGCACAATACTGATGATTCTTAACTATTTTAATTTTGTGTACCACACTTATAAAATGATAACAACAATAATAAACAGCATTAACAATAAAATAGAAATTTATTAAGGGTTATATTAAATCTATAATGGCCATCACGATATTCAAGGCATCGATCATAAGATTTGGTAAAATATAAGGCCATCTTCTTCTGGAGACAGAGACTTTACAAGAAATATGGAAATAATCTCTGGTTCAAATATCTGACCTCATTTTGAATCATTAACAATACAAAATTATTTTAAAATTATCACTACAAATGACCACATTACTTTCTTTTCCTAATTACAGAGTCTGCCAAAAATAAATAAGATAAATGGGATAAGTGTCACATTGTAGTTTGAAGCAACATGGGTGGGCATAGTAGATAAAAAGACCATGGTCATGTACTGGGGAGGGTTTGTATGAATAAACATATAAAAACATTGCTCAGTGATCTCTGCAGATTTTCGAAGTTATTTGCTCATATCCTTAGAACCTTCTTGGTTGTGCCTTTCTCTTTTCCATCTCAAGGTATTCTTTTCATTAATCAAGGACCAAGCTTTGACTGCTACCTGTCTGGAGTTTGAGCTGCAACAATAGGATAAAAAGAAACTGGGGAGTTAAAATTGTGTATTTCCATGTAGAAATATACCACAATTAATCTTGCTTTATATATATATAAATATATATATATATATATGTGTGTGTGTGTGTGTGTGTATGTATATGTATATACATATATGTGCACACATTAATAATAATAATAATAATAATAATAATAATAATAATAATAATAAAAGGGAGATCAGTGGAATAGAGCAAGTTTATGGAGGAGGGAAGGAAGAAAGGAAATGAAAGGTAACTAGGAAATGATAATGAGAAAATTATGTTAATGTATGAATATAGAATAAAGTACCACACTATTATATATGACTATAATGCAACAATAAGATGGAAAATTTTAAAAGAAAAATTAAAAGGGGGAATGAGAGAAAAATGTATTTTTTATCCTTAGAGTATTTTTTGTAAATTTAGGTATATATTTTTTTAAATTCTTTTTAGTTATACATGATATTAGAATGTATTTTGATGTTTCATATGTACATGAAGTATAACTTCCCATTTTTTTAATTGGTTGTACATGATGCAAAGTTACACTGGTCATGTATTCATATAAGAATATAGGGAAGTTATGTTTTATTTATTGTACTGTCTTTCTTATTCCTATGCCCTCTCTCCCCTTCATTCCCCTTTGTCTAATCCCTAGAGTACTTTAAATAGAATATTTGGCAGAAAATATCAGATATCATGACCCTTGAAAGGATCAAATTTTTGCCCAAGAAACCTACTCTGATCGCCTGACAATCAAGAATAATACACTCTTAACATACTAAGATGGAGACACAGTAATGCTCATTTTGCAGCTTAAGTGTCTGCTAAACCAGGTTTATGCATTATTTACTACTTTTCAGACCTACAGTTACATGTTATTTTAACATATAAAATTAACTCTAAATATTTATTTGTATACTCTGATTATTTACCACTTTGTAACTGTGATCTTAAAAAAGGTTACTATGCTTCAGTTTCCTCATCTGCAAAATAGGGATAGTAATGTAGCTTCATAGAATTGTGAGGATTAAATGAGCTAATGCATGTAAAATATAAGTTTGTATTATATAATAAGTGCTCCCTAAATGCTATTAAATGGATGCTTGAAGATTTACCCTTAATTTTATCCAGTTCTTCAATTTCAACAATGATCTTACCTCAGTTTCTGTTATGTCACATTATACTCTGTTAACAAACTCTATTCAAGAGAAGTAAGAAGCAGTGAAAAAAATTATATTGATTTTTTCTGATATTTTGCTTAAAATCCTCACAGTTAACAATCTTAGTGCTTTCTTCTGGTTCAGAACCTTATACAACTACCTAAAAATTATCTTTTTGGAGCCTAAACAAAATTTAGCTTGCCTAATTATCTAACACTGTATAGTCTTTTTGGCTGTAAACAGTTTCTAATTCTGGGGATATAACATTTATGAGGTGAAATAAGAAAATTGTTTCTCTTGTCATTCCAATTTGCTTTCTACTTACCTAGATATTTCCGTATTATAAAAAGTACTTTATACATCAGAAATTAATTTAAAATTTACTTGTTTATATTTCAATTGTTCTTATTAAAATCACAATATAAACTCATGTGACTGTGGTACTCAATACAATCCCAAATCGGGGGAAGTTACCTGATATGTGTATGTGTGTTTGTGTGTGTGCATGTGTGCGTGTGCACATGTGCATAGTGTGTGTGTGCACGTGCTTGTATAGATAGGCTCTTTATGAGAGGGTGGTGGTGAGAATATACTGGGAAGCTATTTCCAGAGTTAGTAATCATGTAGTACAGTTGACTTAGAAGAGCTTGGAGACATGTGAGGGTATAAAATGGGATAGAAACATATCAGGAAATTGAAAGGATAATACTGAAAAATAATTTAATTACAAATGGATTTAATTACTCAGAATATATGTTGATATTGAATGATATGATAAAATTAAGATTTCAGTAAGCATGTTTATTATTCCACAATTTCCTCGCCTTAATCTCCAATATGCTCATTATTGCTGTATTCATATCCTCATATTTTTTTTCATTTTCTTTAGGAATTATTGTATCAAAAGTCTCTAACCAATCAGGGAAATATATGACTTTGAAATTCACATAGAAAAAAGGTCATTGACACATATTTTCTGCAATAGGGACAGTTATGAAGATGGTCTTCACTTTGAACTTGGGTATTTTTAGAGGGAAATTGGAAGACATGACTCATGAGAGGCAAAAACTGGAATTTTGTAATAATAATTTCACATTTATCATCTTTGATAATAAATATACCCAAACTCATACTTATTTGAAAAATATAGTCTACCATTTGTTTCTCTAAGCAAAGAAAATGGAATACAAGCAGCTACCTCTTTTATTTGCATGCCTGAAAAACATGACAGATTACAGATTCTGCAGCTGGTTTATTATAACCACATTTGTGTTAATGCACCAAATACCTCCTAGCTTTAAAATCTAGAAGGAAAAATTTGTTTATCTGTACGTGAATATATTTAATTAAGTAACTATTTGGAATGACATTGCTTTGATTATCTGTAAAACGTGGATAGTCTTGTTTTCCTTCCCAAAGATTGAGTTTACGAAGATTTATTTCAATGAAAATTAAGCAGAATAATTAAATTTATTTATGTATTTCCATGGCTACTTGATCAGGAAGGAAATGAGTCACTTGGTAGTCTACTTTAAAATGAAAGTCCCACAACTTTTGGACACTTCAGCCAATCTTCCTTTTGAAGAGATTAGCCTCTCCTAACTTAAGACTTATTTTTAGGCTTCCTCAAATATTCAAGATACTGTAGAAGAACTTTATTACAAAAAGCTGGACAAATTTGATTCACATTCACTTCTGAGAATGCCTACATAAATCCACATTTATAAAACTCTGGTTGTAATAAGCCACTTTATATAAAACTGTCTTTCTCTTCAGTGTCATTACTGAATCATTCTTGTTGTAAAAGTCTATCATAAATAAAAAATGGCTACCTCTTTGAATGGCCCTATTTCAATTCTTTTCAAGTAGAATGAAATCTGTCAAAGAATTAAACTGATTAAATCAAGTAAATTTTATTTATGAATATAAGTCATTTGCACAATCTAACATTAAGAAAAGTACACTTACTTTTAATCTAGCCCCTTGAATATGGAATTGATATTTCTGTAAAATTTAAAAAGTTATCAGATAACTTATTAAATTATATTAGACTCTTAGTAATATTGTTCTAATACCACTGAACTCAATATTAACCTTACGAAAAGATAATTTCAGAAATTAATATTTTTCCCTGAAAAGTACAACTCAGAATGATAACCTATACACATACATTTCCAACTAATTCAAACACATTGGTGATATATATTCCCAACTAGTTTAAATATATTGGTGACATGGGATCTGAACATATAAATTGTTTCTAAGCATTCTGGAACCTTAGTGAGAGGACACTTAATTTGTTTTCCTATAACTCCTACTCACAAATGATCACTTGTTGTTAAAATAAACTCTGAGTTCTTCAGAGAACAGCAACTATGTTCTTCATTGAGTCTCTGTATTTTTGAGCCTGCTACACTGTTTAATTATTAAATGTCTTTGGAAAGAATGAATAAAATGGTGTACGTGGCTTTCCTATGTATTATGATGTTGGATTGGCAGATTATGTTCAGTATAAAATTTTTATTTCATTCAGAGTGAGCTTCTCTTACTTTATTGAATAGGAAAGGGTCCTTGTTTTCTGCATGATAGTTGTTTTGTGAAAGACATAAGAACACAAATAATAAATGAGGAAAATGTAGAAATACCAAAGCTCTATGGGAAGGCGATCATTCATTCTTACCGAAGTTGCCTTGTTAGTGAAGGCATAGAAATGCATTAATTATCAAGCTATTCATAATTTATTGTGAAGTTCTGTCCATCTCCTATAAAAATAAAATAATTGGTTGCCAATATTTCCTTTGTCTAGTCCTGGACAAGAGACTGGAACAAGTACTCAGGGCATAATATATATTTGAACAGATATTTTATTATAAACTTATTTTGATATGGTATTTTAGGATATAAATACCTTACATTTGAAAAAAAGTTGCTTTTGAGAAGAAAGGCATGTATTTTTGCAAGTAGCTTTTATCTTGTTACTTCTAGTTAAGAAACATAGTTCTTAGGTAATATGATTCAAACTTCAAAATGATAACTACATTCCTTAAAACTCATAAGCTAAAACATGTTATAACTATATACTCATTTAGCTAAAACACCAAAGAGATAAGACATTTTTAAATACTTTCATATCCTGCAAAGTTCCATTTGTGAGAAACAACTTTAATAGGAAGGCTTATATTTGAACAATATTATTTTTATTACTATTAGTCATCTTTATTTAAGTTAGCAAAGAAAAAGGTGTAAAGTCATATTAGGTAATTACAGGAAGATGTAGTCTCTTAGGAATGCTACAGGATTGTTTTCTATTAAGGAGCTACCAATTTTGCACTCCCATTATGTTTATAAAAATCTATGTATCATTCTAAATGTAAAATTGCATTCAATTACGTATTTTAGTGTAAAATAATTATTTCAACTTGAAAATTTATGTACACAAACATTATAGTCTGAACTAAATGCATTTACCTATCATGACTAAAAGAGTATAAATTTCAATGTATATAAAATAATTTTGGCCTGATGGCAACATGGTGGTAAAGTTTTGTCAAAAAGAATCTTGTCAAAAATTGTTTACCAAACACTTATCAGTCTTAATTTCTGCATGCAATTCAGAGTTCTAGAAGAAACATTTGATATGA
The DNA here is from genome assembly GCF_052094955.1 of Ictidomys tridecemlineatus. Taxonomy (NCBI): domain Eukaryota; kingdom Metazoa; phylum Chordata; class Mammalia; order Rodentia; family Sciuridae; genus Ictidomys; species Ictidomys tridecemlineatus. The sequence continues at coordinate 61,712,428 of NC_135493.1, forward strand.
ATTACTTGACAAGATTTATGAGCTATTCAACCCTTGATAGAATAGACCAGTCAGCCATCATGCAAACAAAGTCATTTTGCTATTTGCCAAGTATACAACAAATGAATCCTTCAAATGGAAAACTGTATTGTTGGTGCCAGGGGTCAAAGGTAAAATAATATCAGACAACTTGTTCACTCTCTTCCATGGTTTGAATATACAACTAAATAAAAATAAAATTTTAGATTGTGTTCAATAAACACTCCAAATTATAGAAAATGGAGAAGAAATAAAAAATCTGCATTGATATAAACTTACCTTAAAAAATTGATTCACAGCACCTGATGATATGGCAAACTTCACAACATCTGGTGGTTCAGCTTCTACTATAATATCAAAACTAGGGAGTGTAATATTTGGATTGTAGTGAACATTTAAACTGTCATGATCCTTGATGTCAATGGTATTCTGTACCCCAGAGGAATCTTTTGAAAAACCAGATTCCTTAGCATCAAGGAAATCCTTGGACTCAATGTCAGGTATAAAAGTTGTAGAGTCCATGGAAAAAGCAGAAACTTTGAAGGGAATCTGATATTTTTGGTCATCAAAATTGGGATTAAATGAATCAGAAAATTTAGAAGTGGTCAAATTCTTAGGAGTAGAAATACAGCTAGTGCCAACAGCAAAAGTGGGAGAGTTTCCATAAATAATATTAGGAACAGAAGTACTGGAACTGATTTCCAATTCAGGACCAGAGAGATTATTGCTTGTATTAGCAGAATTATGAGCATTTGGCATATTTATAGCATTATAATTGGTATTAACAACAATGGTAGAGTCAATTAAATGAGTAAATCTAGGGATATGGTTGGTGTCTGCATCATAGTTAGTTCCAGTATTATACCTAGGGCTGACAGCACTACTATAGCTAGTGGTGTTGTTGGTATTAGTGAAATTGACAGTGCTAGCTGCAGAGTTGTGTTTAACAGCATAGCTGTTTCTGTCAATATAGTTTGGGTTGGCTACAAAGCTAGACCCTACAGCATGGGTAAATTCTGGGACATAATCATAGTCTGAATCACAGTGTGTGGCAGCTGAATAGTTGTGGCCAGTAGCACTAGTGGGTCTTGCATCATAGCTGAAGTCAGTATCACTGTTAGGAATAATATCATTGTTGTTACTAGTAACATTACTAGGACTGACATTATAGTTAGAGTCAGGATCTTTATGGGGAACCAGGGTATTATTGGGGTTGGGGAAATTGTTGGGGCCAAAGTCACTGTTACTGGGGCCAAGGCTATTGATAGTTGATCTGATATTCTGGAAGCCAGGGCCAATGTTGGAGCAAATGTCATTGCCAGGCTTGGTGGCATTGCTAGGGCCAGCATCATTGTTGGAACCAGAAGTATAGACTGGGTTGGTTCTATTTTGAGTCCCCGATGTGTAGTTTGGATCAGTGCCATTGTTGGAGTTGGCAGTATTGTCTTGATCAACTAGGACAGAAGCACTGTATGAATTATTGGTGTGTATGTCCTCCTCAGGATCAGTGCTGTATTTGGAGTCAGCATCATTGTTAGTGGTATTATCAAAGTTAGGGTCAGTTTCACTGTTGGGGTTGGTTCCATCGTTGGGGTCACCATCACTGCTGGGATCAGTTCCACTTGTAGGCCCAGCATCACCACTGGGATCAGACTCATTGTTATTATTGGCATCATATTCAGAGTTGCTGTCTTTGGGATCATTGTCATCAGAATCAGACTTATCTTTGGGATCTTTCTTTTCTTTGGTGTTATTTTCATCTTCAGGGTCTGTTTCATCTTCAGCATCTGTCTCGTCTTCAGAGTTAGTGTCAGTTTCATGGATTTTCTCATCTTTGGGAAGAGACTTGTCTTTAGCATTGGCACTATTGTTGAGATTTCTAGCACTGGCATCTTCCATCTCATTGTCAGGATTGTTTTCATTTTTGTGTTTGACATTAAGGTTGAACTTATGTTCACTTTCAACTCCAGTAACACTGCAAGTGTTGATGACAGTGTCTGGGTCAGAGGTACTATGTTGACCCATGATGTTCTCGGAATTTATAGGAAAGGTATGGGTAATAGAGGATATGAGATTTTGGAAAGCTGAACAACTTTCACAATGTAAATAAGAAGTTGAGCCCAAAGAATACTTAGAATCTTCCTGGTGTAAAGGACAGTAGATGTCCACAGGACACTTTTGATCCAGGGTCTGAGATAAAGGGCTGAATTGGTAGGTTTTGTTGTGTCTGTCAGATTTGGGGCTCAGAGAATATTTAGAATCCAAAGGAATTTGGAGATGTAAAGGACAGTCAGGGTCAGAATCATCTTCAGAATTCATGACACACTGATGAAAAGGAGAGTCAGTGATTTCCATAAAGCATTTGAAGCATCTTTTTGCTCCCATATCCACAGAAGTTATGTTATTTCTTTGAGTCTTAGGGTATACAACAGGGTTAGGGCTTATAGAAGTTTGACTGCAAAGAGATGCTGCAACAACAGAGGAGTAAACCTCAGCACTTGGATGAATAAGATCAAACTGAGACCCAGAACTCTGAAAACTATGAGCATATCTATAGTTCTTGTAGTGGCTCTTGTAGAAAGAAATTTTACGGCTGGCTTTTCTTCCATGGTTTTCCTCCACTTTGGGGTCTGAAGAATGGTTGTTGCTGTGCTTTTCCTTTACGTTTGTTTGAGAGTCATGTTTCTCACTGAGGGCTGGAGACATCTCTTTGAGTCTCACTATCTTGTCATCACTCAGGTACTTAACAAGTTGAATTCTGGAAACTGATAGAGAAGAGTAAAATATGAGCAAGACTGACCAAAACATAATGAAGTCTGACTTTGATAATCACATTAAAACATAAATCTGTGCAAGAAAATATAATTTGCTTTAATATGTTATTGTGAGTATTATTTGGTATCTCAAGGGGAGATCATGACCATAAATTTTTCACTCAAGTAGGTGTCATCTTGAGCTTACTAAGACATAAAAATGAAACATGGCCATTTATCTCAGATGCTTATATTTTTCAGATGCAGGGAGTTTACTCCTTAGAAGATAAATTATTATATAAGAATTCACAGAATAATATGAGCAAAATAAAACTGTGGTTTTAGATAGCTTTATTACTACATATCTATATTACATTTCATTTTTCTTATAGAAATACTAGAGAATTATTATTTACTGGGATATAATCCCTATTACTTACAAATTATTTCACAAATGTTAACATGGAATAAACTTGTTTTCCAGGTACACAGGCAAAAATAAAATAAAAACCAATATCACTTCATTATTAAAACAAAAGTTCTTTTCTATCACTGTCCTAGAGTCCTAAGTATATTTTTCCAGTGTGTCACTAAACACAAAATCATACTTGGGAAGGTATCTAAAAATGCTTAATGGTATCTTCTACTTATAAATTAATGGAGAAATTTATAAAGAAAGTGATATGCCTTCTCATCAACTTTCCCTTAAGGTCAACAAGAGTTCTTAAGAAAGTTTTAAAATGAACATACATAATCTTTTAGGTATTTATAACAGATACAACTATAAGTAGGTTTACTGTGAAAGCTTTTTGACAGGTGTAGTATAAATTCCTTTGCCAGTAATTAAACATTTTTACTGTAAAATACTCGTGTATATCTTTCTAAGAAAATGAGAGCATATTCTTTTAAGTGTGTGATATTATTTTCATCCACTTTCTCATTGGATAATAGATTTGTAGAAATCATTAGTAATAAATTTTAAAATATATGTTGATATGTAGTATACTATTAAGTTGCTACTCTTACTGTTGCTAGTGACTCCCTACTTTTGAAGTGGTACTGATCAATGAACTTAGCACCTTTATTATACTGACTAGGTATTTTTTTGCTAAGATATAACCCCAGCTCAGGGAACATTGTAAACAGATAACTGCTCACCAAAAGACCCTAACATAATAGAAAAAGTGAAATCCATTACACAGATTTGGAAACTAGACAGAAAATCTGAAAACATGAAGAGACAAAACAACTGGACATATCCAAATGTTTATAATCCCTCCAGGAACTAAATCCACAGATATTGAAACACATAAAATCCTGGACAAATAATTCAAATACTTGATTGTGAAAATGATGAATGAATTAAATGAAGATCTAAGGGATGAATTAAGAAAGAAAATATAGGATATGAAAGGACATTTAAATAAAGAGATAAAGATTATGAAAAAGAACAAAACAAAAATCTTATAAATTAAAGGATCAATAAATAATATAAAATATTCAGTTAAACAGTCTGTTTTATAGGTTATATCAAATAGAATACAGAATTTCAGAACTTGAAGGAGACTGTCCTTGAATATTCATTTAGTGTTAGATTAACCAGAACATACAGGAATTCTGGAACAATATCAAGAGATCAAAATTATTGCTCAAAGGCATTGAAGAAGTACCAGAGACACAGGCTAATGCAATTGATAAATTTTTCAGTAAAATAATAACAGAAATATGCCCAAATCTCATGAATGAATTTGACATCCGGATACTTGAGGCATTTAGAACACCAAATAGCCAAGGCCAGAAAATAATCTAAGACACATTATAATTAAAATATCAAATCAGGAGAGGAACTCCAGGTCACACTTAAAGGAAAACCAGTCAGAATTATATAAGATTTCTCAGAAGAATTCTTAAGATTCAGGAGGGGTTGGAACAATATATTTGAAGACATAAAATAAAATAAAATAATAGCTAATAAAGACTGTTATATCCAGCAAAAATATCTATGAGAATCAAGGAAGAAATATAAACTTTCCAAGATAAGCATAAAGAGAAGAAATTCTCAGTTGCTTAATGTAGCATTGCAGAAGACACCTCATTTTACATACATAAGAAAATAAAACAAACAAGAAAGCAGGGAAAAGAATAATCTCATTAGAAAAACAGATAAATGAATAAATAAAAATATAAATAGATAGATAAATAGAATGGCAGGAAAATAAAATTATTCATAACAACCCAGAATGTAAATGGTCTCAATTCTCTAATTAAAAGACACAGGCTGGCAGATTGGATAAAAATCAATATCCACTATATGTTTCTGCATGAAACATAATTCAAAGGCAAAGGCCACTACAGGCTGAAAGTGAAAGAATAGTTATCTCATGCAAGTGAAACCTTAAAGCAAGTAGAGATAACCACTTTCATATTTGACAACACAGACATCAAATAAAAGAGAGAAGACTAAAATAAAATGAGAGAAAAAAAGTGGATATCACAAAGGACACCACTGATGTCCACAGGATCATTAAGTACTATTTTTTGTTCATGAATTATAATTACACATAATAGCGGCAATCATTATACTATTTTTGTATATGTATACAGCATAATTTAATCAGTCTCATTCACCTTTACCTCTCGTCTCTCTTCTCTTCCCTCCTCCCATGTTCTACTGCTATTTTTATTATTATTATTTTAATTAGTGATATATATATGTGTATACATATGTATACACACACACACACACACACACACACACACACACACATATATATATATTTTTCCACACACACACATACACACAATTCTTTGTGGAATATTTGTACATGGATATAGCATAATTTGGTAGATTTTGTTCCCTAGTACTTCGACATGCTCTCCCCCCTTCTCTATCTTCTTCCTCTAACCTATTGTTTTTCTCACTTCTATTTTCATGTAACTAGTGACTATTTTGAAAACTTTTAATCCAATAAAATTGGGAAATCTAGAAGAAATGGATAAATTTCTAAATACATACAACCTGCCAAAAGTATACAAAGAGAATGTAGAAAACCAAAAGATACCAATAACAAACAAGAGCAATAAAGCAGAAATAAAAAGCGTTCCAGGAAAGAAAATTCTGGAAGCAGATAGACTTACTGATGAATTCCACCAGACCTTTAAAGAAGAACTAATGTTAATGCTTTACATTTTTTTTCTAGAAAATAAAATGGTGGAAACACATGTAAACTCATTCTAAGAGCCTCTTAAAATATAGAAACCTTATATCAAAATTAGAAAAAAAAGGAAACTTCAAGGAAAGAAAAATATACCCCAATACCCATGATGAACATATATGCAAAAACCCTTAATAAAATGTTAGCAAACCATATTTATCAACACATTTGTTGTATGTCATGAGCAAGTTGATTTCATTCCAGGGATGTAACAGTGGTTCAAAATTAAACAACCAATGAAAGCAATATATCCCATAAGTAGAATCAGGGGCAGAAATCCCACAATCATTTCAACCTATGCAGAAAAATCCTCTGAAAAAATTCAACACCCATTCATGGTGAAAAAACATGATTCAATTAGATATAGAATAAACTTAGCTTAACATCATAAATGCTATATATGACAAAACAAAAGCAAACATCATACTGCACAAAGAAAACTGAAATCATTTTCTCTAATATCATGAACAAGACAAGGATGCCCATTGTACAACTCCCAGTCAATATAGTAGTTGATCCCCAGTACCATAAAAATAAGCAAAACTGCATTGATGTATTAATTGAGACTTTAACCATAACAATTAGGAAAGAGAATGAAGTAAAAAGGAATAAAAACAAAAAAAGGAAGAAGTCAAATTATCACTCTTGGAAGATGATATTTTCTTATACTTAGAATATTCTAGAAGCTCCACCAGAAGATTTCTAGAGTTTATAAATAAATTTAGCAAAGTAGCAAGACACATGAGAAATTTACAAAAATCAGTATCTTTTCTACACTCCAGTAATGAATCTTCCAAAAGAGAAATCAGGAAAACAATTCTATTTAACATAGCTTCAGAAAATTCCTAGAAATAAATCTAACCAAGGGAGTCAAAGACCCCATTCTTCACAAGGGAAATTACAGAACTACAAAATAGGAAATCAAAGCATAAAGCAAAAGATGGAAAAAATGTCCATGTTCATGAATAAGCAGTGTTAATGTCATTAAAATTGCCATACTACCAAAGACACTGTACAGATTCAATGCAATCTCCATAAAAATACCAATGATAATCTTCTTAGATATAGAAAAAATCTTAAAATTTATATAGAAGAACAAAAGACTCAGAATAGGAAAATTAATTCTTCAGAAAAAGAGTAAAGCTGGAGGCATCACAACACCCCTTCAAATTATATTGCAGAACTGTACTAACAAAACAGGTTGGTACTGGGATAAAAATACACATCTAAAAAATGAAACAGAATAGAAGACACGGAGACAAATCATTACAATCACAGTTATTTTCTTCTTGACAAAGGAGCCAAAAACTTATGTTGAAAAAAAGGGAGCCTGTTTAATAAATGGTACTGGAAAATTGGATATCCATACATAGAAGATTGAAAGTAAATCACTATCTTTCATCTGAAGCAGAGTCAACTCAAACTAGATAGAATATCTAGGAATAAGACAACAAGTGCTGGCAAGGATGTGGGAAAATGGTACACTCATACATTGCTGGTGGGACTGCAAATTGGTGCAGCCAATTTGGAAATCAGTATGGAGATTCCTTGGAAACCTGGGAATGGAACCACCATTTGACCCAGCTTTTCCCCTTCTCAGACTATACCCAAAAGACATAAAAAGAGCATACTACAGGGACACAGCTGCATCAATGTTTATAGCAGCACAATTCACAATAGCTAGACTGTGGAACCAACCTAGATGCCCTTCAATAGATGGATAAAAAAAATGTGGCATTTATACACAATGGAATATTACACAGCACTAAAAAAATAACAAGATCATGGCATTTGCAGGGAAATGGATGGCATTAGAGCAGATTATGCTAAGTGAAATTAGTCAATCCCTAAAAAACAAATGCCAAATGTCTTCTCTGATATAAGGGGGGGGACTCAAAATGGGTTAGGGAGGAAGAGCATGAGAAGAAGATTACCACTAAATAGGAAAGAGAGGTGGGAGGGAAAAGAAGGAAGAAGGGGAATTGTAGGAAGATGGAAGGAGACCCTCATCGTTATACAAAATACATGTATGATGATGTGAGGGAAAAAAAGAAGAAATGTGTCACATTAGATTGGGTAGAGAGAGATGATGAGAGGAGAGGGGAGGGGAAGGGAGGATAGGAAGGGCAGCAGAATAAAATAGACACTAGTACTGCTGTCTGTATATATGTGTCTGTATAACCAATGTGATTCTGCAACCTGTACACTTGGAAAAATGAGAATTCATACCCCATTTGAATCAAATGTATGATATGTCAAGATCATTGTATTTTCATAAGCAACTACTAGAAAAAAGAACTGGAAAATAAGACCAGGAAGTTTGCAAATGTTAGAAGAGATATATAATGGAATTACATAAACTTACAGGCATACACAATGACTTCCCTAGTAGGACTCCTGTAGCTCAGTAAATAATACAAGAGTCAATAAGTGGGGAAGACATCAAACTAAAATGCTTCTTCACAGAAAAGGAAACAACAATGTGAAGAGAGACTCCATAATGGGAAAAAAATCTTATCCATCTACTCTTCTGACAGAAGACTAATATCTAGGATACAAAAATCAAATTCAACACCAGTAAAGTCCAAATACCCCAATAAAAATGGACAAGTGAAATGAATTGACACTTCCAAAAAGAAGAAGGGTAAGGGCTAGGGTTTTTAGCTCAGTGATAGAGATCTACTGTCCCAGCCTTGGGTTTGATCCTCAGTACCACATGAAAATACATAAATAAAATGAAGGTACTGTGAAAAAAAGTATGAATGAACAACAATTATGTGAAACAGATGTTTAACATTTCTAACCATCAGAGGAAATGCAAATCAAAACTCCACCTTACTTCCAGTTAGAATGTTAGTCATGAATAACATGAACTAATGGAAAGAATGCATATAAACTGCTGATGGGAAGGAAAATTAGTACTGAAACCGTGGAAATCAGTAGGGATTTCCCTTAAAATACTAGGAATGGATCCACCATATAATCCAGCTCTACGACTCTTCATTATTTACCAAAAAACAAACAAATAAACAAAAAACAAAAAAAATCAAAACAAACAAACAAACAAAAAAACAAGAGCAGCATCAGTAGCAGCAACGACAAACCACTAAAGTCAATATACTATGGAGATACATGCACACTCACGTTAATAGGAGAGCAATTCATAAAACAAAATTGCAGAACTAGTCTGTTCACAGGTGTCTGTACACAGATGAATGGATAAAGAAAATATAGTATATATTTACAATGGAGTCTTTTTTCCGCCATAGAGAGGGACAAAATAATGTAATATTTGGGAAAATGAGTGGAGTTGGAGAGCATCATGTTAAGTGAAATAAGCCAGTCTCAGAGGCAAGGTTCACATATTTTGTCTCATATGTGGATATTAGAGATTTAAAAAGGGGAAAAAAGGGATCTTGTGAATGATTAAGGAGACTGGTAGGTTATAGGAAGGGAATCAGTGGAAGGAAGGAGAAGGGCAATGGGAGGTACTAGTGAATGGAATTGATCAAAGTATGATATGTTTATGCCACAATGAAACACACTTTTCTGTATGATGATTATGCACCAATAAAAATACTCTTCCAGTACTGGGCAATTTTTCCAGCACATCTTTGTAGGCTTTACCTCTCAGTTTTACTTATATAGTTTGTGGTTGTTACTCCTTCCAGGAAGAAAATAGAAAATATTCAGAATTAATTTCCCATCACTTATTGCCACAGTCCAGCTGCAGCAATATAACCGGGGAGTGACGAACAACTTGTGTACATTGATACAGCAGGAGTAGGAGCCGTTTATTGTAGGACAGGAGCAGTATTTATACATTCTGCACAGCTTATCTTAATTAGCATAAACTAGATACATCAGTCAACTAATAAGAAATCTCCATACTTAATGGCTCACTGGCCTTACTTCACAAACCACTTTCTCTGGCATTTTGCCAGGCGCCATCCAGACTTGTTTACAGACTCTAACATCCCCCTGGCAAAATGCCAGGTGACATCCTGACTTGTTTACAGACTCTAACAACTTATCTGTTTGATTTTTCAAGTCCACTAATTCAAACTTCGAACATGATTTTGTTTAAAATGTTTTTTCATTTATGGAGTTCACCAGTGATCTTCAAATCACTAATTTCACTTGTTAATCCTTATTATTTGTCTTCCTTGACATATGATTAGCACTTAATTCAACTGGTTGCTTCATTTTCCTTGAAAATTTTCTTCACTCAACTGTTGGTATGCTACTACTTCTCAGTATCCTTTCCTATTTCTTCCTCCTCTTCTTCATGTTATGCGTGGATTACTCCATAAATCAGTTCTTGAAATTCTTTTTTTGCAATAAACCTTTGATGATCTTATTCAGATATAAACACATATGAATTAAATTGTCTCTCAGCTGTTATCTCTCTCTCTTAAATATACTTTTTTTCAGCAAAGACTGCTTTTCTGAACTTCAGAGTTGTATATAATACTGCCTACTTGATACTTCTTGACTGCTTAATTGATATCTCAATATCAGTATGTCTAAATCTGAATTCCCATCTTTTGATATTAAACTTGCTCTTTACAATGTTTCCCATAAAGTGAAAAGCAAATGCTTCTTTATGTAATTTCTTTGGACAATTGATATTACCCTGAGGGTTCTTTTCTTTATCCCATATCCGAATCCTGTTGCCTCTAGTTTTAGAAATATATGACCATTAAAAAAAAATTTGAAACACATCTCATCAACTTCACCAGTTATGATACAAATCCTTATATCCTTATCTTTTCTGCCCTGGAATATTAAAATAGCCTTCTAATAGTCTACTTCCTGTAACCCTTGTACCCTTACAGTTTATTCACTAAAATCATTCCAGAGTGATTTTATTAAAATACAAGTAAAATAATCTCATATTTCTGTAAAAACTTTATAATGGTTCACATATCAGAGTAAACTCCAACAAACCTTGCCATAGTCCACGAAGATCTACATGATCTAAATAAACCCTTACTAATTTAATTACTTTATCTTCAATAATTTTCTTCTCACTTTCTGACATTAATCTTTGACACTGTTTGCTCCCTTGACCTGAAGTGCCCCTTCCATTTATATATATATATATATATATATATATATATATATATATATATATATATATATATATATATAATTCCTTTAAGTGTTTCTTCAAATGACATCTTCTCAATGAGGTTTTTCCTGATTAGCAAACTAAAAACTTCAAAAACTTCAAAAATCACTGAGAACTTGCAATCTTTCTTCCCTTCTTTTGATTTATACATTGGATTTATTGTCATCTTTGAGTTTCATATTATTTGTGTTTTACATGCATGCTAATAAATTTGTATGCCTTTTCTTCTGTTAATCTATCTACATTGGTAATTTTATTTCAGTATACTTGATTGTTCAGAAGTACGGGATGATGGCGAAGTTTGTAGTAGAAAGAAAGGACAACAGTTTGTTTGGAGGTAGAAGTGAGAATGAGGGAGGGAGGAGAGGGTAAAAAGCATTATAGTCTCTTTGTTTTTCACCTTTATAAATAGAGTCAAAAGGTATACCAAGACAGAAGCCCATTGAAGTGTTAAGATATCAGGCCTGAGATAGCTACCCTTAGAAAAGTCCTGTTTGCAAGGTTAGTAATTGGCTGGCATCTAGGAACTTGGTTTTGTGGAGAATTTCCAACATTTTCAGTACTAATCAGTGACTCATTGTGCCTAAAAAGTTTTTACAAACAATATGGTTTATGCTGAACATCTGATTTACTGGGGCTTGTGTACATTTTAGGCAGAGTGGCCCTGTGGCTAGCTCCCATTTAAAAACCCCAGGCACCGAATCTCTAATAGACTTCCCAGGTAAACATTTCAAACATACATGCTATAATTTATCTGGGGAGGAATTAACCTTATCCTGTGTGACTTCACAGGAAGACAACTTGGAATCTTGCATACAGTTTTCTGTGGACATTTTGGCTGCCTGTGCTCTTTTGCCTATTTCTAATTTTACTTTGTATATTTTCACTGTAAAAAATAAACCTATTCATGAATACAAATATATTCTGGGCCTTGTGAGTACTCCTAGAGAATTTTCAAACCTGGGATGGTCTTGAGGAACCTTGACAGAGTTGATGTCAGAAGTGGGATTCACTAAAATTATGCTGACTCATTGAAATATGGAAAAGGCATTTTTTCCCCTGTAAATGGAAGGATGAAATGTCAAAAAGATGAAAAACCTTTGGTGCTTATATAGATATGGAATCATTCATAGTAAAATACCAGCTAAAATATAAAATAAATAAAATATTTAAAATAAAATATTATTTCAGTTCCCAGTGGAACTGAAAAAATCTCAGCAGAGTTGTTTTTCTGGATACCCTTGGTTGCTTTGGGCCATGCTAACTAAAATGAGAAGAGAAAGAGTGGTTTCCAGATGATGTTTTTTTTTTATTCCTTTCCTCTGAGACGGAATAAGACTTCAGAATTCACAAATGTAAGCTTTAGATGGGTCTAAAATGTTTAAAAGTTTGTGTTGCTGTCTCCTCCAAGTGGAAAGAAAAAAATACATAAATCAGTTCTCAGTGCTTCAGCGAAGCTTTACATGAAACCAGAGAAAAAAGGAGAAAATGACCCCTGTTACTATAATTTGAATGTATTTCAGTGTGTTTCCTATGGCTTTATGTTTTGAAATATAACCGCCTATTGTGAGATATTAGGAAGACAGAAAAATAATCTGATTATGATGTTTAGAGGTGGAGATGTTAGTGATTAGGATTAGATAAAGTTATTAGGTGAATCCTGTTGGTTTACATGAAGAAATTTTATAAGATATTGTGGTAGTTTTCCTACAAGGGATACATACTCAGTCTTGTGCTCCCTGTTTCTTGCCATGTGATGCCCTACACCACCTTAGGACTCTTCCAGTAAGAAGGTCACCACTAAATGTAGCCATTCAACCATGCACCTACAGAACCATGATTCCAAGTGAACTTTTTGATAATATAGTTTGCCTTAGTTATTACAATAAATAACTTACTAATTTGCTAATCATTTATTAAGTATACTTGCTACTATTATAGGAGCTCCCCTCTTCTTTCATTCCCAACAAAGATCTCCCTGAAGTTGTAATGATAATCCTATAAATTCTAAATTTACTGCTATAGATTTGAGTAAACTTCTAATAAGAGACAAATTATTTTTAATTTTTAAAAATTTATAGCTAATGTATATGTTAAACTTGATATAAATGTTAAATAGTTGTTATTTCATAAGTGTTAGAGTAATCATACAGATCATAGAGAAAAAATAAGTTGTTAGTAAAATATAATTTCCTTGCTTTTTGTCACTAGTAAGTAGTTTGAAATTTAAACTCTGTGAGTCTGGGAAACAGAACAAGTCTTTTTCTATTATTTTTGCCTACCAAAACCTATGAGGAAAAGGGAAGAAACATAAAAATGAGGAAATTTCTAAACAGAGATAGGTTTGAAGTTTTAAAAAAAGAGTTTTGAGTTTGCTAATGAACATATGTGACATCAGATTTGTGGCTTTTGTTAGTAGATTGTTTCCCCATCTGCTGTATATATTTTAGCAGATCAATTTGAACTCTGAGAATGGGAGGATGAAAAAGGTTTAGGAAATCCTTGTTTGTCGCTTGGAGTTGGAACACAGTTATCTGGCCCTATAATTTCTTGGCTTTGGTTTTGTTCAAATAATTTCACTGGCTTTTTTTCTTTCTTTCTTAATCCTGAATACTCAGATTCATATTACCTGGACATCAGCTAAAACACCAGTATATCAGCTGTTTCACCCCATCACTAGCTGTGCCAAAATTGAAATCACTCCATTCAATGAAAAGAAATCAGAATGGGAATGATACAGATTCAGGACATCATTCTGTAGGGCCAGAAACTAAGAAAACATCATCAGTGATGGCTGGGCTCTCTGGGTTATGCTCAAATTCCCAAAGGAAAATGATTTGCCTCATGTAAGTCCATTGAAAACAAGATGCTAATTACCTTTATATTTCTGGTATTGATTTGTGACTTCTGCCAAAACTAAGTTGGGAGACCACCCACCACAGGGAAGGTGAGCACTGCTGACATGTAACATACCCTCTGCAGGTTGTCTCACTGCCTTTGACTTATGCTCAGCTTTCCAGATTAGGTGAAGTAATATTTATATTTTATTTTCAGTTATCCTTTATTTTACCCAGACTTTGTCTTGATAAATTATATGCAAAGTGTAAAAAACATTTTTATACAAAAATATTTTAGACAATTTAATTAGAGTACATGTTGTAAATTTTCAAAATTTTTTGAAATGGATTTACATGGTTTCTCATCCTTTTTATCTTAAGATTAGTTGAAGTTTGTAACATTGGACTAACTTTCTTCACCATTCTACATCTTTGCATTCACATCTTAGTACATACATTTGTTAAATATAGTTGTCCCCAGAAAATAATTGATCTTTTTCAGACTTCTAATCAGATTTTGAAAACTTTGGCATTACTTAGGCAAAGAGTACCTATAATATGTATTCTAATTAAATTTTATAAAAACATTTTTATAAAATGTTTTTCACCCTTTGCTTATAATCCATCAAGAGAAAGTCTGGGTAAAAGTAGGGGATAACTGAAAATGAAATATAAATATTACTGTACAAACCCCACTGTTTTCACAATAATTAAGGGAAAAAACAAACTCTGAAAACTGGGAAGGTATGGGTGTTTGGGTAGTGCATTTATGAACTTTGTTTTTTAAATTTTTTTTCTACAAGATATCCCCTATTTCTAAAGGAAAGCTCCCTACACTGACTCTCCAAGCTGCTTTGAGCCCTTCAAATTAAAAAAGTGACTGCTGGGCCTAAGATCACACCTGACAGCACTGATTATGAAACAGTAGGGGGTGGCCCTAACTCTAGCACTTTCCACAAATATACTTCCAGGTGTCATGTATGTTCCTGAGGAAGATAAATTGGTGCCATGGACAAGCAAAACTGTTTGAAACTAACAGCTTTTAGGCAGGTGTTCTGAAAACCAAGAACTAAACTGAATTAATTGGACTATACTAAAAAATCTTCTGGTAGAATGTACCATGGTGGGAGGACACAATGGAGATTCTATTAATCTGTATTGCCTGACAAATGTATGCAATGTATTATGGGGTATATTTCCAAGGGTATCATGTGGGCCATCGAGAACTGTACTTCTGATGTGTGCACTATAACTATTGTGCCACTGCCACAGCCTGCAAGACTTTCAGGTCAAATCCAATTTACTTCCCAGTGTATATGCCAGGACTGAATTGATTCCTTAAAACAGATAAAAAAATTAACTTGCAGAAACTTGAGGACACAGTCAAGGTTAAATGTCTTTTTAATTTTTCTAAAGAAAGGATAAAGGATATAAACTGAGATCAATACTGCACGTTGGTAACATGCTGTGTGGGGTCCAACTACTAATTTTTTTTTTTTTGTAAAAACTTCTTAGTTTATCTTGGTGTATAGCCAAGTTGGCAGATTGGTCACAACAGAGTTAACACAGAATTCCTGAAACTGTTATATACTTATAAAGGCTTCCTTGTAAGGTTTAGCCTTGGCTGTTGTATAGCAACTAGAGTTTGGAGAGAATTCCAAACATCACCAGAACTCATGACTGGTTCATTGTGGCTAAACTGTACAAGGTGGTTTATGTTAAACATGTTTCTCTTATGAAGTATTAGAACTTTGGCATTAGTTAGGCAAAGAGTGCCCATGTGAGCAGCATCAAGTAAAAATCATGGGCACTGGGGATCTCGAATTTTAGCATGACAGTGTGAGGAACTTCAAAATCCATTCCCCAGTGAAACTTGTGAAAAATATTTTTACATAGAAATCATCTAACTTCTCTGGAAACATTCCTAAGGGAATACAACAAATGAAGACACATTTATTCAGAAAACATAGTAAAATTAATAAAGAGAAGAGAGTTCATGGAATTTGAAATGGGACTTCTCCTCCCTCCTTCCAATTCAGTAAAATGGAAACTCCATTCCAGACAGACACAGCCAAGAATATAGGTCTGCCTCTTCCCAAAGTTCCCACTTTGAGGAACTTTTTATTCTGTGGAAGCAGGACATCACCATTTCTTATCCTGTCCTCAGCCAACTATTGTTGAATCCAAGTTTCAGGAGATTGTGCCCCAAAGGTAGGGGGTCTCTTTTTCCCACCAGTCCCTATTCATGTAATAAAGACTATTGTTTGGGCATTGTGTTGCCAAGAATACTAAAGTCTCAACTGCATCTGTCCCAGCTCAAAAGGCAGTAGCTGCATGCCAGAATCAAGCCAAAGAAAAGAGAAGCTATCCCCATATTCAGTAAGAACCCAGATCCTAAATTAGGGGTGTCACTTCTAGGGAGGTATGCCATTTTCCCCACCACAGTCTCAGACCTCTTGCCTGGAGGGAGAACAAGCAATAAAACAGCTTCTAATCTCTTCCCAAAGGAACCAACTTCATTTACAACAGGACATGAAGTTCAAGGCTAAGTGTACTGCTAAGGTTTGAATGTTGGTTTCCCTCCAATATTCAAATTTAAAATTAATCCTTAATGTAAGAGTATTAATAGGTGGGCCCTTTTACGAGTGGCTAAGCCTTGAGGGCTTCTGTTCTCATTAATGGAAGAAACTTACAAAGTGCTTTAGGTAACTATTTAGGCTCTTATGTTGCCTTTCCACCTTCTGCCATGTGAGAACAAATGGTATATTCACTCCAGAGGAAGGAGCATTTGAAGTGCTACCTTGGGAGCAGAGACCAGGCCCTCACCAGACACTGAAACTGCCAGTGCCTTGATCTTCCATATCCCAGCCTCTGTTGTGAGCAGCAAGTGTATTTATAAATTATCCAATTGGTAGTAATTTGTTATAACAGATGGTAGTAATTTGTTATAACCTGGTCTGACACAGGTGCTCTCAAAAACACAGGTCAGCTGCAGGGCAAGGGCAGAAAGTTCAGTCTCACTAGCTCTACATAAGAAATAAGAGGTTAGAATCCTGCTGGCCATTCTATCTATCCTTTAGGCAGATGTTTGCAGGCCTGGTTGAAATATGCTGTGAACCAAAAATATTAATTTTTTTCTGTGAAAATTCCTGCTTCAAGAAGAGGGCAAGTACTTTTAGAAAAAAATAATTTAGTATAATAAAATATATATTTAGTATAAAATATCTAAGATAAAAAATATGTGGTGAATGTCAACTGAGAGGTGATTGGTAGATTCAATGAAGATACAGGCTAAATTATATGACAGAGAGAATAAGGAGAGAATCAGGGAATTATAGAACTGGGAGGAGCATGCCTGGGATCAGAAAAATCCAACACTGACCAGAAGACCTATTCCTTCGAAGACTAAATTTGATACAATTCATTGGTAGAACACTTCATGCCATGGGACATTGCTAGAAACAAACAGACTATTCATGTGTCAATTAGTAGAGCTGAATTAGTTTCTGTGGCCAGGGAAAGTGATGATGAGAACCCTGCCAAAACTACTGCCCACCGGAGGTTTCTATGGGCAACCAAAAGAACTGTAATGCTTTGAGGAGCAATGTATGAGTCCAAAATGGACATTGATAAAATATTTCATTCAACCACCAAATAAACACACAAAAAAACTATCTCCAGGGTGTGAGACCATTATTTGGAGTTGCATAATTCATTGACCAAAATATCTAGATTTCAATGCAAAATTTTGACACATGCAAAGAAGCTGGGAACTCTAATGGCAATGGAAACTATCTATGAAAGTAATCAGATGTTGAATTTAATAGAAAAAAATATTTTAAAATAATCATTTATGGATTCCAAGATGGTAAGCCAGAGGGAGGCAGCATTCCATGCCATTCTGTGACCCAGATTTCACCCAGTTGGAATACTGCATCTCAGAGAATGTAAGAGGACCCCTATACAGCTGATTTCTGAAGAAATCATCTATGCTATGACCCCCCAGCAGGGCACAAAGCCTCAGCATTCGAGTAGAACTTCAGACCCCTGGCTCCCAAAACCCAAAGCCCACAGTTCTAGCCCATTCATGGCTCTCAAGCACCCTAGCAGAATCACCTTTCAGCACCTCTGCAGAACTTGAGACTATGCCCCACTCCCATGCAGGTCACCTGGCTACTACCTACCCACAGCACAACACCATCACCTGGTTCCCCCCACCTCACGAGACACCCCAGCGCTGGAAGCAGACTGCCTCCATCTTGGATAACCTCTCTGGCCATATTTGGTGGGGGCAGCTCTCAGATCTCCATCTGGCTGGGTACCAGGTATCCAACTCCCCCTCCCCAACACCCCAGCAGCAATAACTCAGTCAGTGACCTCTCAACACAAAAACAGCTCCCAGTTGGGAAGGTGTACAATGCTACCAGGGCACTGCCCAACTGGTGTGAGCCTGGGTGTGAGAGGTACCACAGGTGGAAACTACTAAGTGAGAGGGGATGGGATTGAAGCTTGGAGCCTAACAGAGAGACCAGGAACTTGGAAATCTCCAGGCAAGAGAGGGAGATGATACCAGGCACTCAAGTCATACCAGCGGTTCCAAAAGGAGACCCATGAGGTGCAATCTCCCTTCAGGGACTGGTAGTCAACATTCCCTGCTCGTAGATGCCCTACACCAGGACCAATTTTGCTACCCAGGTTACCTACACCATCCTGAAGGCAGAGACACCAGCTGAAACCAGACAACCTCACCTATTGGATGAGAAGAGAAACAGAAAAAGATATGGATCTCTTAAACTAGCAAAAACCCTGGTTTCTTCTTTTGAGTATTTTTTTCCTCTTTCCTCTTCTACCCCTCTATCCTCTGGCCCTCACATCCCCAACATATGTGAAACCAAGAACTTTGCATGAAATAGGATTTTGAGGACTGAGTCATCTGAATAATTTAATATGTGTTATATATTCCCCCCTTTTTTCTCCTTTCATTTCCCCCCTCAAAATTTTACTATTTTAACATCCTGTATTTTTCTAGCTACATTGTTTCATGTGCTCTATTGTCTTCCCACGTACTTGTCTAGCCTAAATTACTTCCTGTCTATTCTCCTGCTACTAACCCTCTTCATTAGATTTCTCTTTCACATTTCCTAAGATATATTAACTCTATACCCTCACATTTTCCCTCTTAGAATATCATCCAACACCCACCCCCAATTCATTGTCCACTGTCAAAAACTCTAAACCTTTTTGTGAAACTGATTATATTTTAGATAATAATTGAATCCAACATTTCTGTACATTAAGACTAAACTGTAATTGTCTTAATAACAACAAATTGTTTGTAGGTGATATATTGTTCGTATTGAGATCTGTTTACATTTTCCTTCTCCCCAAAAGAGTGATCTTGGAACCCTACAAGAGCACTATAAACCTATAGGGTAAAAACAATGACATGCCATACCCACAGAGCTGGAAAGGAAGACACACAAGAAACATAAAGAGACAAGGGAACAAAGTACCACAAACAAATCAAGACACTACAACATTAAAATCATTGGCAGCCACAGCATAAAAAAATTACAGAATAAGAGTTCAAGATATACATAGGTAAAATGTTCTGTGAACTCAAGGAAGATATAAGAGAGCAAAACATAAGCAGTGAATTATCACTTCATCAAGGAGCTACATAAACAAATCCAAGAAGCAAAAGATCACCTCAAAAAGGACACAGACATTCTAAAAAAATCCAAACAGAAATCCTTGAAATGAAAGAAATAATAAACCACATTAAAAGCTCAAATAAAAGCATCACCAACAGAGTAGACCACTTGGAAAATACAGACATCAGATAATGAAGATAAAATATATAATCTTGAAAAGAACATACACCACACAGGGAAAATGGTAAGAAATCACAAGCAGAACACTCAAGAAATATGTGATACCATAAAAAGACCAAATATAAGAGTTATTGGGATACAGGAAGGCATAGAAGTTCAAACCAATGGGATGAACAATCTGCTCAAAGAAATAATATCAGAATACTTTCCAAACATGAAGAATTAATTGGAAATCCAGATTCAAGAAGCCCACAGGACCATGAAAGTATGAAATCACAACAGTTCCACACCAAGGCATATTATAATAAAAATGCCCAAAATACAGAATAATAAGAGAAATTTAAAAGCCACGAGGGAAAAGAATCAAATTACATAGAGGGGAAAAACCAATTAGAATAACAGCAGATTATTCAAGACAGACCCTGAAAGCGAGAAGATCCTAGAACAATATATATCAGGCTCTGAAAGAAAATGGGTGTCAACCAAGAATCTTGTTTCCAGCAAAATTAAGCTTTAGATTTCTAGGTGAGATAAAAACTTTCCATGATAAACAAAAGTTAAAAGAATTTATAGCTAGAAAACCGGCACTACAAAACATCCTCGGGAAAATATTCCATGAAGAGGAAACAAAAAACAATAATGAAAATCAGCAGAGGGAGGTAGTACCCTAAAGGGAAAAACTAATTAACGAAAATCAAGTCAAGTTAAACAACAAAAATAAACAAATATGGCTGTGAATAAAACCATGTCTCAATAATAATCCTGAATATAAGTGGCTTAAACTCACCAATTAAAAGACATAGCTTATTAGATTGGATTAAAAAACCCAACAATATGCAGCCTGCAGGAGACTCATATGATAGGAAAAGACATACACAAACTGAAGGTGAAAAGTTGGGAAAAATCATACAACTCACATGGACTGTGGAAGCAAGCAGGGGTTTCTATCCTTGTATCAAATAAAGTAGACTGCAAGCCAAAGTTAATCAAAAGTGATAAAGATGGACATTACATACTGCTCAAGGGAACCATACACCAATAAGACATAGCAATTATAAATATATATGCCACAAACAATGATGCAGCCATGTTCATAAAAAAAAATCTTCTCAAGTTCAAGAGTGAAACTGACTTTAACACACCTCTCTCAACACTAGATAGTTCTTCCAAACAAAAGCTGAATAAAGAAACTGTAGAACTCAATAATACAATCAATTACTTGGACTTAACTGACATACATAGAATATTTCAACCTGCATCATGATGATGCACTTTCTTCTCAGCAGCACAAGGATCCTTCTCTAAAATAGATGATATAATATGCCACAAAGCAACTGTTAGCTAATACAAAAAAGTAGAGATACTACCATGCATTTTATCAAATCATAATGGAATGGACTTGGGAATCAATGACAAAATAAAAAATAAAAATTTATGCAACACCTAGAGACTAAACAATATGTGACTGAATGAACAATGGGTAGCAGAAGAAATCAAGGGGGAGATTAAAAAATTCTTAGAGGTAAATGAGAACATAGACATAACAAATCAAAATCTCTGGGACACTATGAAAGCAGTACTAAGAGGACAGTTCATTGCATGGAGTTCATTCCTTAAAAGAAGAAAAAGTCAACAAATAAATGACCTCACATTACATCTCCCACCCCTAGAAAAAGAAGAATAGTAAAAGCAGTAGAACCCAAGAAATAATTAAAATTAGAGCTGAAATCAATGAAATTGAAACAAGAAAAACAAGTAAAAAATTGACAAAACAAAAAAGTTGGTTCTTTGAAAACAAATAGATAAAATTGACAGACCCTTAGCTACACTAACAAAGAGAAGGAGAGAGCAAACTCAAAGTACCAGCATATGTGATGAAAAAGGTAATATTACAATAAGCACTACAGAAATACAGAGGAAAATTATAAATTATTTTGAAAACATACTGCAATAAAATACAAGACATTGAAGACATTCACACATTTCTTAAGTCATACAATTTGCCCAGATTGAATCAGGAAGGTATGCACAATTTAAACAGGGCAATATCAAGTGATATAATAGAAGACACCATCAGAATCTTACCAACCAAGAAAAGCCCAGGACCAGATGGATACACAGCCGAGTAATACAAGACCTTAAAAGAAGAACTAATACCAATGCTCTTCAATTTATTTCAGGAAATAGAAAAAGAGGTAGCACTTCCACATTCATTCTATGAGGCCAATATCACCCCGATCCCCAAACCTGGCAAAGACACATTAAAGAAAGAAAACTTCAGACCAATATCTCTAATGAACATAGATGCAAACATTCTCAATAAAATTCTGGCAAATCAAATACAAAAACACATCAAAAAGATTGTAAACAATGATCAGATGGGATTAATCCCTTGGATGCAAGGTTGGTTCAATACACAGAAATCAATAAATGTAATCCATCACATCAATGGACTCAAAGATAAGAATCATATCATTGTTTCAATAGATGCTGAAAAAGCATTTGACAAAATACAGCACCCTTTCATGTTCAAAACACTAGAAAATCTAGGGATAACCAGAATATATCTTAGCATCACAAAGGCTATCTACGCCAAGCCTCAGGCCAACATCATTCTAAATGGAAAAAGATTAAAGGCATTCCCTCTAAAAACTGGAACAAGACAGGGATGCTCTCTTTCACCACTTCTATTCAACATAGTTCTTGAAACACTGGCCATAGCAATTAGACAGACAAAATAAATTAAAGGGATATCTATAGAAAAATAAGAACTTAAATTAGCACTGTTTGCTGAAGATATGATTCTATATATAGAAGACACAAAAAGCTCCACCAGAAAACTTCTAGAACTAGTAAATGAATTCAGCAAAGTAGAAGGATATAAAATCAACACCCATAAATCATAGGTGTTTCTGTATATCAGTGACAAATTTTCTGAGAAGGAAATGAGGAAAACTATCCCATTTATAATAATGTCAAAAAATAAGATACTTGTGATTCAACTTAATGAAGGAGGTGAAAGATCTATGGAGTGAAAACTATGGAACCCTAAAGTAAGTAATCAAGGAAGAACTTAGAAGATGGAAAATTCTACCTCACACTTGGATAGGCAGAATTAATATTATCAAAATGATCATACTACCAGAAGCACTATACAGATTTAATGCAATTCTGGTCAAAATACCAATGGCATTCCTCATAGAAATAGAAAAAACAATCACGAAATTCATCTGGAAAAATAAGAGACCTAGAATAGCTAAAGTAATCCTTATAAGGAAGAATGAAGCAGGTGGATCACTATACCATACCTTAAATTATACTACAGAGCAATCATAACAAAAACAGCATGGTTTTGGCACTAAAACGACTGGTAGACCAATGGTACAGAATAGAGGACACAAAGACTCACCCACAAAATTACAATTATCTTGTATTAGACAAAGGTACCCAAAAAATGCACTGGAGAAAAGGTAGCCTCTTCAACAAATGGTGCTGGGTAAACTGGAAATCCATATGCAACAAAATGAAATTAAACCCCTATCTCTCACCATGCACAAAACTCAGCTCAAAGTGAATCAAGGCCCTAGGAATTAAACCAGAGACTCTGTGTCTAATAGAAGAAAAAGTAGGCCCTAATCTTCATCATGTGGGATTAGGCCCCAACTTCCTTAATAAGACTCTTATAGTGCAAGAATTA
Source organism: Ictidomys tridecemlineatus (assembly GCF_052094955.1). Lineage (NCBI taxonomy): Eukaryota > Metazoa > Chordata > Mammalia > Rodentia > Sciuridae > Ictidomys > Ictidomys tridecemlineatus. Next base: position 61,735,916 of record NC_135493.1, read on the forward strand.
AACCAAGAATCAATAAATGGGATGGAATCAAACTAAAAAGTTTCTTCTCAGCAAAAGAAACAATCTGTGAGGTGAACAGAGAGCCTACATCCAGGTAGTAAATTTTTACTCCTCAAATATCAGATAAAGCACTAATCTTTAAGGTATATAAGAACTCAAAAAGCTAAGCATCAAACTATAAATAAATAAATAAACAAGCAAACAAACAAACAAATAAATAACCCAATCAACAAATGAGCCAAGGACCTGAACAAACACTTCTCAGAAGAGAATATACAATCAATCAACAAATATAAGAAGAAATATTATCATCTCTAGCAATTAGAGAAATGCAAATCAAAAATACTCTAGGATATCATTTCACTCCAGTCAGAATGGCAGCTATTATGCAGACAAACAACAATATGTGTTGGTGAGGATTTGGGGCAAAAGGTTACACTCATACATTGCTGGTGGGACTGCAAATTGGTGCAGCGAATATGGAAAGCAGTTTGGAAATTCCTTGGAAAACTGGGAATGGAACCACCATTTGACCCAGCTATTCCTCTCCTTCGTCTATACCCAAAGGACTTAAAAACATCCTACTACAGGGACACAGCCACATCAATGTTGATAGCAGCAGAATTCACAATAGATAAACTGTGAAGCCAACTAGATGCCCTTCAGTGGATGAATGGATAAAAAAATGTGGCATATATACACAATGGAATTTTACTCAGCAATAAAAGAGAATAAAATCATGTCATTTTCAGGTAAATGGATACGGTTGGAGAAAATAATGCTAAATGAAGTTAGCAAATCCCCCCTCCAAAAAAATGGCAAATGTTTTCTTTGATATAAGGAGGCTGACTCATAGTGTGGTAAGGAAGGGTGTTCATGGGAGGAATGGATGAATTCTAGATAGGGAAGACGGGTGGCAGCAAAAGTGAGGGGGCAGGGGACTAGCAAGGACGGTGGAATGTGATAGACATCATTATCCAAAGTACATTTATTTGAAGACATGAATTGGTGTCAGCTTTATATACAACCAAAGATATAAAAACTTTTACTGTATATGTGTAATAGGAATTGTAATGCACTCCACTATCATTTTTTTAAATCCATAAAAAATAAAAAAATAATCATTTATAAACATATTCAAAAATTTTTAAAAAACATGATTAACAAAGTAGAAAAAGACATGGTGACAATATCACCTTCAAATAAAAAAATAATAGCAGAAAAGTGTAGTTAAAAAATCTGTAAAGTGAAATAAATCAATTTAAAAAGAAAAAAGAATGGAATTTCTGAAATTTAAAATATGTAATGGCCAACATGAAACATTCCCTAGAATGGCTCAACTGTAGGTGTGAGCTGATATAATTAGCAAACTTAAGATAGATGGTAGAGATTTTGAAATCTGAAAAAGAGGCCCAAATATATATATATAAAAAGTGAACAGAGCTTGGCATAGTGGCACAAACCTGTAATCCCAGAGGCTTATGAGGCTGAGAGAAGAGAATTGCAAGTTCAATGGCAACCTCAGAAACTTAGTGAGGCCCTATACAACTTAGTGAGACCTTGATTGAAAATAAAAAATAAAAATTAGTGAAAAGATCCTCAGATAAATGTTATCTGCCATTATGTACATCAAAGTATGCATAAAGTGAGTACTAGAAGTTAGGAAAAATGTTCAGGTTCAGAGGATCAGACAAAATATTTCATAAGTAATGACTGAAAATCTCCTAGATTTATTGAGATAGTAATTTTCTCATGCAGCTCATTATTTCCAAGTAGGATAAACACACTAAGGTCTACAAATGGACACATCAGAGTGAACATACTGAAAATCAATGAGAAAAAGATCATCTTGAAAGCAGCAAGAGAAAAACACCAATTCGTCCCTTACCAGATGTATTAGTCCATTTTATGTTACCATAATAAGATACCTGAGGCTGAATACGCTCTAAAGAACAGAAATTTTTTGGCTTACAGTTTTGGATGTTGAAAGTCTAAACCACGTGCTGGTTCTGGAGATGACCACCCTAATTGCATCATATCATGAAGGACAGCATCATGGTAGGAGCCCATGTGTGAGAGAGAGAGATTACTGTGCTACATAGGAAATCAGAATGATAAAAGGGATCAAGATCATGAGAACTAACTCAGAGGGCCACAATAGAAAAATATTTTAAAGATGCATCAAAGATAGTTTTTCAGACAGAAAACAAGTGAAACTAGAAGATAATTTTAATTCATATTTCAAAAAAGGCCACAAATAAAGGTAAGAATGTAATCACCAAAGATAGTATAAATGTATATTTTCTATTCTTAAATAGATTTGAAGAAAAGTTTTATAAAATAATGTTTATTTAATTTACTATAAGGTGTAGAATATATAGAAATATTTGCCAATAACAATACAAAAAAGCTGAGTAGCACCAACTTTAACTGGGCCAAGAAAATATCTCCAGTTGATAACCACAATTCAGAAAAACAATAAAGAGAAACAAATAATGAGAAATCTAATTAATATAATGTAAGATATTATAATAGCATATACTTGTTCTCTGTTTTCTCTCAGGTACTTCAAGACATAAAATCACTATAGTAATAAATCTATCAGTGTGTTGATGTGTTTATGTGTGTGTGTGTGTGTGTGTGTGTGTGTGTGTGTGTGTGTATGTGTGTATCCCACTATAAGGATAAAAATTGGAATAAAGCAATATAGGAGTAACATTTCTATATATTACTGGAATTAAGTTAGCATATATCTGAAAGAGATAATAATAAGATGCACATGGTAATACCTAGGATAACCACTAAGGAAAAAAAAATAAAAACCTGCCTTAACTAAATCAAATGTTTCATTAGAAAATATTTACTTAATGCAAAGGAAATATCAAAGAAAGAATAAGGGAATAAAAAGACATAGAACACACAGGAAATGGAAAGTAAAATGGCAAATACAAATTTGACTATAAAATGATAACATTAAACATGGAAAATCCAATGAAACACAGAGATTGTAAAACTATACCAAAGGAGATTCAACTATATGCTATGGGAACAATCATACTTTAGATTCCAAGATACAAAAAAATGAAAGTAAAAGGATGAAAAATATAAATCATGAAAATAGGAGTCTCAGAAAACTGGACTGGCTATACTAATATCACACAAATAACTTTAAAACAAACACAGTTACTAGAGATAAAAAGGACATTTTATGATGATAAAACTGTCAACTAATCAGGGAATGATACAATTATTAATGTATATACATTTAATAACAGAACATTAAAATATATGAAACAAAACCTGACAGAAACCAATAGAAAAATAGTAAAAAAAGTAGTTGAATATATCAATATCTCATATTCAATAATTGATAGAGTCTAAAGAATAACAAGATAAATGAACTATACCATAAATCAACTAGAACTAATAGATGTTGATATAAAACATTCTACTTAACAACAAAGGAATATACATTATTCTCAAGTTGAGGCACAAAATTCACCAGTTATAGATCATATGGTAAGCAATGGTGAAAGACTGGATATTTTACCCCTAAGATAAGGATTTATTTTCTAACTATTCTCTTCAAAATATGTAAAATTATATACTACATATTAATATTAGATATTCTATTGGAGCTTCTGCTCAGAGAAATCAAGGAAAGAAAATTAATAAAAGGTATTCAGATTGGAAAAAAGAATATTAATGGTTGATATGATTTTTTATATAGAAAATTCTTAGGAAACTACTAAAATCCATCATAATAATAAAGCAGTACATCAAGTTTCAAAATGCAAGATCAATATTTGAAAGTCTACTGTATTTCTATATACTTGCAATGAAAAGTCAAAAATTAAATTGAGAAAACAATTCCATTTACAATACCATCAAAAATAATTTGAGAACATTCAATAAGAGAAGTTCAACATCATACTCTGAAAACACAAAGCATTGTTGAATAAAAATTTTAAAAATACTTATGGAACTACATTCCAGGTATTGGAAGTTTTAATATTACTAAGATGGTGATGTTACACAAATTGATCTACAGATTCAATGTAGTCTCTATCAAAATCTCAGTGGAAGTTTTGGTTTAAAGTGAAAAACTCATTCTAAAATTCATATGGAATTGCAAAAAGTGTGTAAAAACCAAAACATTCTTGAAAAAGAATAACAAAGTGGGTGTATTTATGCTGTCATTTTCAAAACTTACTCAAGGCAGCATAAATCAAGAAAGTTTGGTGCTGACACCATAATTGGTATTTAAGGCAATAGAATAGAATTTAGACTCAGAAATAAATTCATGGGTCAATAGGTATCTGACTTTTTACAAGGCTGTCAAGAGTATTCCATGGGGCAAAGAATAATCTTTTCAACAAATGGTATTGGAGCAATGGACAGAACCATGAAAAAGAATGAACTGTTCTATCATATGCAAAAATTAACTCAAAATGTATCAAACACTTAAATATAAGATCTATAACTACAAAGTTCTTAGGAAATATCATAGTTGTAAAAACCTTTAAGAAAAATGCTCTTACGTATGACAATCAAATCATGAGCAACAAAAGAAAAAGTATTCGAATATAGATTTCATAAAAATTAAAAGCTTTTCTGCTTCATAAACCATCAAAAAAGTAAGTGTACAATCCATAGAATAGGAGAAATATTTCATACTTATATCTGATAATACACATGTAATAAAGAGCTCTTACATTTTGATGATAAAATATAACACAATTAAAAATTGTTAAATTATTCAAATAGACATTCACCCAAGAAAGACATAAAATGACCAATAATTACATTAAAAGATAAGTAGACATCAAGGAAATGTAAATCAAAATCACAAAGACAGACCATTTCATATTCAAAAGGGTAACTACTGCTGGAATATAAGTGTATAGTCACTCTGGGAAGCAGTTTGGCAGTTATTTAAGTTATTAACAATGTAGTTACTCAAGCAATTCTACTCTAAGATATATACCTGATAGAAATGAAAATATATAGCCTGCATAAAAACTTGCATGCAAATGTTTATAGTGGTCAAAAGGTGAAATTATTTGCCAGCTGACAGATATATACACAAAATGTGATATATCCATATTGTGGAATATCATTCAGTTATATAAAGAATTAAGAACTGATACATGCTACATTGTAGAGCAATTTTGAAAACATTATGCAGTCAAATTGATATTGTCACAATGTACCATGCATTATATGATTCCATTCATATGAAATATACTGAATTTAGAAAGCTATAGAAATGAAGAGTGGTTTCTTAGGGTTAGGGTAAGTGGGAAAGTAAAGGTATATAATAACTATAGGAAAAGAATTACCTTTTGCAATGACAAAAATGTTCCAAATTTAACTGTGGTAATGGTTGGCCATATTTGTGAATATACTTAAAAATCATTGAATTTTATATCTTACTGAGTAACTTAAATCTCACGTGTTGTTTAAAAAATAATCTAATGAGCTTCCCTGATAGAACATTCCATACATGTTCTGGACTTTGGAGATACAGTAAGGCTATGTTCCTCCTATCTCTTTAGTATTAACATAGAGAAGGAAGAGACATGGTTAAAGCTTACTTTAAAAATGTATTAGCAATAAGAGCAATGCTGGTGGCCTCATAATACCTGATCTCAAATTATCCTTCAAAGCTATAAAAAAACCCCAGCAATATATTGGCATAAAACAGGCAATGGAATACAAGACACAGAGAATATTCTTCACAGCTATAGTCATCTGATCCTTGAGAAAGGTTCAAAAATACATGTTGGAGAAAAGATAATCTTTTTAATAAATAGTTCTGAGAAAACTGGATATTCACAGTAAAGAATGAAAGTAGATCACTATGAAGGGTGAGCCCTTCACAAAAATCAATTCAAAGTGGATCAAATACATAGGAAATGACCAGAAACACTGAAACTACTAGAAGAAACCATACACTCAACACTCCAACATGTTGGTGCAGATATCTACTTCATTAAGACTCTAAAGCTCAAGAAATAAAACCAAGAATCAGTAAGTGGGATGGTATCAAAATAAAAAGCTTCTGCACATGTAATATAGGGTAATAATGTCCATCTCATTCCACTGTCTTTCCCATCCCCACATACACTTACTTCCCCCAGAGGAAGGAGAAGCTGTGCTCCATTTATGTACAGTGTGTCAAAATACATTATACTGCTATGTATAACTATTTAGAATACATTAAAAATTAATAAAAATAATCATAAAAGCTTCTGCACAGCAAAGGAAACAAGAGTGTGAAGAGAGAGACTACAGAGTAAGAGATTTTTGCCAACTGCTCTCCCAATAGGGGATTAATATGTATATAAAAACTAAAAAAAAGGAAACACTTAAAATTGGAAAAATAAATAACTAAATAAATATATAGGTAAATGAACTAATTTTTTAAAAGGTGAAATACAAATTGCCAACAATTATGTGAGAAAAAATTTCAACATCCTTAGTAATCACAAAAAATGCATATCAAAACTACTTTGAGATTTCATTTTACTTCCATTCGGAATGGCAATCATCAAGAATACATATAAAATATCCGTTGTCAAGGATGTGGGGGAAAAGGTAGGATACACAGTGTTAGTGGGACTGCAAATTAGCAAAACCCCGTTGAAAAACAGTATGAAGATTCCTCAAAACCAGGAATGAAACCACTATATGACTCAACTATCCTACTCTTTGGTTTTTATCTGAAAGTACTAAAATCAGCTTACTACAGCGATATGGGCACATAAATGTTTATCGCAGTGCAATTTACAATAGCCATGTCATGGAATCAACCCAGGTGCCCACCAACAGATGAATAGATACAGAAAATGTGGTATATATACACAGTGGTATTTCACTCAACCGTAAAGAAGAATGAAATTATGTCATTTGCTTGTAAATAAAACTAGAAAATATGATAGACTCAGAAAATCAGGGGTCAGATGTTTTCCCTTACATATGGAAGCTAGAGAGAAAAAGAGGAATAAAAAAAGGATCAAATTAAAAAGGGAGATCTATAGAGTAGAAGAAGGGGTTCTGAGAGAGAGAGAGAAGGGGAGGACATTAGGAACAAAATCTACTCAAATATGCTATGTTAATGTATATATACACCACAATGAATATGTCATTTATATATTATTAGAATGCACTAATTAACATAAAATAAAAATGGTATGGGTTGTTAGAAGAGAGCAAGGTCATTGGGGGAGGCAGGAGGGTAAGGAAAAGAAAGGTACAGGGGAATGACCTTGATAAAACTTATGAGCATGTACAAATATGGCATAATGATTCTCACTATTATGTATGATATTAATGCATCAATAAAAAATAACAATACACTAAATGTTGAGGAGTATATGTGAGAGGAGTAGCACAAAGTGAACTTATTTCTCTTTTTCTTTGTTGTACATGTCTATTTATTAATGAAAAAGGAAGTATCAGCTATGATACAAGAAATAAGCAAATGTCTCAAGAGAACAATTATCATCAAATAAGACATATAGCAACAGCTATATGAATTATGGGAAACTGATAGAATTAGGATAAGATCCTTGGATCTTTTTACTTACTCTCTGCTAAATTTTGCACCATGCACCCTTTGTTAATTTTACTTTGTAGTAAATTGTATCCTTTAGGGCTGATGCATATTGAGTCCAATGAATCCTATAGAATAACTGTACCTGGCTATTATCTTAAGGACCACTTAAACAACACGTTCGGACTTTAATTTATTTCAAATATTGAGAAATAATATGATTACATTCTTAAGGAATTTCAATTGAATATACTCACCTTTGCTATCTATTTGTTGTTGCACAGAGTGTTGTTCTTTAGTTTCCTTTCCCTGGACAACTGGAGGTGGGAGGAAAACAGGTCTCCAAAAACCTAGAAAACATAAAATAGACCATATTATTTTCCAGTGCCTAATAAAAAACAATGTAAAAAGGGGGATTTTATAATTCTGTAGTGAAAAATTGTTTCTAATTATACTACTTTTCTTCAAATATATAATACTAGTGATCCTAGTCTCACTTTTCATGGAGTTTATTAAAGTAATACCAAAGCCCAGCTTTGAAACATTATATCATATATTATAATATATTTTCTCCATATAAAATAAAGCAGATATTCATTTAAATCTAAAATATTTGTAGAAATTTCTTGGTTTAAAAGCTGTGGTATAAATTTGGCTAACAAATTTATCGTCTCTAGTCACAGCTAAATGACTTAATTCTGGGTCTTGAAGATACACCAAGGCTGTTTTCCTCATAACTCATTACTATTGGCATAGATAAAGGAGAGGTGTGGTGAAAGCAATGATAGTGAAGAGGAGATGAGTATCATAGTGGTTTTTATCTTTGTCTTTGTTATATTTTTAAATTTATTAATGAAAAGACAAGTATCAGTTAAGATACAACAAAAATTAATATAAATTTTGTCAAAGAAGACATACAAGTGAAAGAACATAGTTTTTACACCTATATCCTTTAATTTTAATTTTAGGATTTAAAAAAATCACATTTAGACTGTGAGTTTATATTTTCAATATATAATAGCTAAAGATGAATGAAAGCACCTAGTAAACGTTTGGTTTCATAATTGAAAGTATTTTCACCTATAAATTAGCCCATATGGAAATGCATGCTTTATATTAATAATAATCTAGTAGCTTGGGCTGTGACTCAGTGGTAGCGCACTTGCCTTGTGTGTGTGAGACACTGGGTTCCATTCTCAGCACTATGTATAAATAAATTAAAAAAATAAAGATCAACAACTAAAAAAATATTTAAAAAGTAATCTACACATTAGATAACTCATATCTAATTGCAATATATATAGCATTAAAATTATTATAAGTGTATAATATATACTTTATATAATTGAAAGATAGTACATCTTCATGGTTAACATTAGAGATATTGGAGCATCATTTCACAACCTCTTTTACTTATCATGTTACCTTGGTTAATTACATATTTTCTTGTTCCTCAGTTTCTTGTTTGGCAAAAAGGAAAAAAAAGATAATAGGAGGTATTTCCCAGAGTTCTGAGGTTTTAATATATTTTTGCATGGAAAAATAGTGAATTAATATTAATAAATTTGTACTACTGAATTACTATTAATGAATTAGCATATGCAAAGGGTTTAGAAAAATTTATGGCAGTGCTACATAAAGTTTATCTATGATATGTAAAGGGGTTTAACAATAGTCAGTGAGAATTAGATGCAATGCATGTGATTTGTGTAATATAATACTTATCACAGTTCAATCACTCAATTTCAGCTGCTATTATTGTTTTTAAATAATGGACTTTACTAGTTTGAAATGTGTTACTTAAGGTTCTATTTTCACATATTTATTATAATATATACTAAGCACACAGTAGGCAATCAACAAAATTTTGCAACCCATATCAATAACAATGCAGTTGAATCTCATGAGTCTTTCCACCTCTGAGCAACAGTTATTCCATTTCATTTAATATTTATCAGATGGTGTTTGAAAATATTAAAAACTGAAGAAGAGGAAATTTAAATCTTTATAGCCTCTGTGCTGATTAAATGTAACTCTTAAGGGGTTGCTAATATTACCTTATTAGAACAGAATGATATTAGATTAGTGGAGAATTAACATAGTGTTACTAAATTCAAATCCAATGAAAACATTTTTTAAAGATTTTTTCCTTTCTTTGTAAAATTAAACAGTATTTTTAAATGACTACCTTTCCTATAAACTACTTGAAAAGAAAAATCTCAGAAAACAATTTCTCCCTGTTTTTTTCTGTCCAATAGGATTGCATTTCTAACTATAGGGCAGATAAATTTTTGTTTGTTTGTTTTTTGTTGTTTTTACCCCCTCAGGGACTGTAAAAGTTAGGTAAATATTTTCCTTTGCTGTTAAAGTAAAAATATCATAGTTATTCTAGCTAAATTAATGACTTGTGATAAAGATACCTGACAATCAGTGCAACCACTGGTAAAACTTTGTTTTGCTAAATGCTCCAAAATTCAGAGCATACCTGCTTTTTATTGGACATATTAGTCTGCCACACTTAAAGCAAATGACATCTGAGAAATGTCAATGTTATTTGGGACAAATTTAAAGGCTTATTACGTGATGTTATGGTTTAGATATGAGGTATCATTTGAAAGTTCATGTGTGAAACAATGCAAGAAAATTTAGAGGTGAAATGATTAATGAGATTCTTAATCCAATCAGTGAATTAATCCTTGGATAGGGATTAACTGGATGGTAACTGTAGCTAGGTAAGGTGGGTCACTAGGGGTGTGCTTTTGGGGTACTTATTTTATACATGGTGAGTGAGGACTCTGTCTCTTTGTACTTCCTGATGTGATGTCTTGTGCTACTTCTCTCCACCACACTCTTCTGCCATGATGTTCTGCTGCATCTCAGGCCCTAAGGAATGGAGTCGGCCATCTATGGACTGTGACCTCTAATCCTGTGAGCCCTCAAATAAATCATTACTCCTTTAATTGTTCTTATCAGGTCTTTTGTTCACAGCAATGAAAAAGCTGACTTAAACATAGAGAAATAGTATATTCAAATAGGAAATTATGATTATACATTAATGTATTTTATTTTAAACACTGTTTTTGAAAGGAGTTACAGTTTATTTTAAAATTATTCTAATATCATAGGAAAGCTTTCTTGAAATATTTAGGGTCAAGTTCTTAGGTAATTTTGGTACTTAGAGCTAAAAGCCTCCTTGGAAAATGTATAATATAAACAAAAACACTATCTATAAGCATACCTTGATAAAATGGCTTAGGAAATCAAGAATCATAATGCTTTGGTATGGTAAACATGATTGATAATATAAATGCTAACTTTTCATTGGCAATCATAGAGGTTAGATAATGATATTTTGAGAGAAGCAAAATAATTTGAATGTTTTTAGGCTTGAATATTTACCACATTCCACAAAAACTAATAATAAGAAAAATTATTAGTTATTTGTACATATATAATGATAGAAGGTAAATTCAAAAGGCATTTCTTAGGCCAACATAACCATGTTTGCTAAGTATTCTTTAATTTTCCTCCTTTTATGTTAAGGAGATAAAAAAAATTAAACTAAAGTGAGATTTGCCCAATTTTTTAAAGTGAAATGAAAATTGAGTATAAGGTGCCTTTCTTCAGAATTGCTGATAAAATGGTCACAGATCCAAATCTGTCAATATTTGAAGTGTCATAATGTCATTAAACTTATAAAACAAGCTGTTTTCAAAGGCAATATATATTTACACTTACCTTGAGGACGATTTTCCTTTCTGCGAGCACCAAGCCGTTGTGCTTCATTTTCTGAGTCAAGGTGATGTCTTTCACTGTCAACTGTAGTTCTCTGCTTTTTTTCATTATCAGACTCCATGAGATGGCTTTCACTTTCTTCATCTACTTGAAGTTTTACATTTTTTAATTGTTCCCTCTCCATCTCCATCAAGCATCTTTTACTTTCAAATTCACTTGGATTTCTTTCATTTTCAGGGCTGGTACGATGTTTTTCATAAAGAGAGTCTTCATTATGCATATTCAAGTCATACTGAAGATTTTGAGAGTCATCCTGACAGCTTTCAGAGATATTCTGAAGTTTTACAGACCTATGCTGATATTTTCTAGGGCTATCCCAGCATTTACCATGATCAAAGTCTGATTGTTCTTTTGCAGAGTCTGTCAATTTTCTTTCAGATTTAGACTTGCCCATCCAGAATCTTTCCAAGTCACAGACACTTTGGCAAGTTTTGGCCTTCCTCAGGTGTTTTACAGAATCACTGGCCATCCCCAGACTTTCAGATTTCAAGTCCACTGTATGTTTTTCAGACCATGAATCTATCCAGAACCCATCAGAATCAGTGCTCAGCTGAAATGTTTTCGGATCCATGAGACTTTTCTCAGTTGCAGAAGCTAGATCATATCTTTCTGTGTCTGAGTCCGTCCCACATGGTTCAGAGTCAGAGTCCATCATATATCTCTTAGATCTAATCTCATGTTTTTCTTCCCCCATCAGATGTGCCCTGGATTTAGAGTCTGTGTTCATTCTACCTATTTCTGTTTCTGAGTCCATCACATACCTCTTAGAAGCAGAGACCATCCAGAACTTTTCAGTCTCCATCAAACTCTTTTCAGATTCCATCAGACGTTTTATAGAATCTGAGGCCATTTGGTGTTTTTCTGCCTTCAACTTGTGTTTCTCAGATGCAGAGGCCATGGGGCATTTTTCTGAGTCTGAGTCTATCCCCAGTCTTTCATTGTCAGAATCCATCAGATACTGTTCAGAATCAGAGTCTGCCAAGCATTTTTCTGAACCTGAATCCATCCAGTGTTTTAGAGAGTCAGAGTCAACCTGGCACTGTTCAACTTTCACCAGGTGTTGCTCTGATTCCATCAGGTCTTCCTCCGAGCCTGAAGCCATCTGGTATCTTTTTGCTTCTAAAAGGTTATTTCTAGATGCTGAGTCCCTGGGACATGTTTCTGAGTCTGAATCTATTCCCCATATTACTGAGTCAGAGCCTTTTGAGTGTTGTTCTAAGTCATAGTCAGAACCTATGCCTCTATCAGAGTCAGAATCAATCACACATCTTTCAGAACCAGAGTCCATAAGAGGGGTGCCACTTTCAATTATTGTTAGATCTTGGAGACTTTTGTAGATCAAAGAACCACCTGGAGTTACAGAACTTTTTGTATCAGAAACTTCTGTTTCACATTTGTGTCCTTCATTATGTCTCAGCATAAAAGTTTCTTCATTACTTAAAGAAAACACAAACAGGAATACCTTTTTGAATATTCATGAAATATTAGTAAACACATTGATTTCCTATAAAATACTATAGAGTGTATAGTTCTACTTTTCTAATTGTGGAAAGCAAGAGACAACATTAAGATTCTTGTGGAAAAATATTGGATGACTATTTCAGTATTTTAACTGGAAGACATACTGAAAGTTGATTTTACACTCACTTGCATCTTTGCTCACACTTACAGTTTTCCAATGTACCTAAATGTAATTGCCTGATTAGGCTACTTTCTTGCAATATATCATTGCCTTGTTATTATCTAATCAATACATAATATTTGTGGATCTAATTTTATGTTAAAATGTAGTATAAAATAAAAGTAGCCTGTTTCTACAGTGTAATCCAAGATAAGATTGTATTTAGGTAGACCTGATTATTAATGAAGCTTACATCGGAGTGTTGAGTCTTTCTGAAGAAAAATATTCAAATCTGTCAGGTACTTTTTCATTTGGAAGTGACACATCTTGAATGGAAGATACAGGTTCACTTGCTGAACTAGTTGTTGTCATCAGCTGCAAAACAAGTAATACATTTTTGAATTCAAAGTAATATTTAACATTAAACAAATCATATTAAGGTATTTAGAATTAGTTACACTTGTGTTTAATGGACAGTCATATAACTTCCAAAGTAAAATTGAAGAATTAATATTTGAATATTAGAACAGGCATGGCAGACACATTATGGGGTATCTTCTCTTCTGTTTTTTTTTTTTACATAACCTGATGTTCCAAATTGGAGAAATAATATTCCTTCTTCAAATTCAGAAAAGTTTTTTTCCCCTGCTGTTTGTTTGAAAAGAGGATATGTAACCTCAGGCATCATAGAAAATCCATTTCTCTTATATGCTCAGATGAGTAGAAAAACTCAGTGTAGAGAAAGTAAATAATAAAATAGCCATATACATAGGAAGTAGAAACAAGAGATAATATGCCTCTAGAGAAACAGAGATGGAAATAATTTCTCGCTGGGTTCCTGATGTTTAAGTCTCTCTAAGTATCGACTTCTGCTCATGACTTCTCTAAGGTAATCATAGATAATTGAAATAAGTTCTCACATCCTGTCCTATTTTTTCTTCAAGCAATTATGAGTGATATTCTGTTCCTTTCAACCAAAATGACTTTCATAAACAGTAGAATTTCTGTCAATATTTTATTGTTAATCTCAAAGAGCAACATATATAACAAGTGTGCCTTTTAGGCATAGAGAGGATCTTGCACAAGTGAAAATAAAGTTTAGTAACCCAAATTAAGTTTCCCTCTTCACGAAACATGGAAATGAAATAAAAAATAATATTGTAGTGTGTCATTTAGTTATGATATAAAAAAGTTATCCTACACCATAATATACTTTAGAATTGATTGTAATAAAAGATTTGGAATCTCTCTTTTCAGATAATAACTATGAGGCTCAAATAAAATAATGTTTAGGAGGAAACATTCATTTTGAAAACTGTTAGATAATTATAAAATGTAATTATTAACAAATAAAAAATAAACATGACATTACTTTATATGGCAAACAAACACGAAAAATGTTGACATTTTTACATGCTAGGAAAGGTAGAAGGCAAATGACTTTCATGGTTCTAAAAAGTGAGAATACCCAGAACTTCTCTGATTCCTGTTCTCAAGTCATATTAATAATTATTTAATCATATTTGCTCTGCCTCTGACTGCATCCATGTGGAGAGAGGACCCAACCATGCTTCAGATCCCCGGCTACCAACTGTGGCTCCCCTCAGAACACCTCCATCTTGGGACACTGCAGCCATAGTCCTTCCCACATGGTAGCCTCCACCGAGGGACAATGTACAGGGCCTAGAGGTAGCTGCCTGATGCAATACCACATGCCACAGCACTGCATTGCTGCACAGGCCACTCAATGCCATCACACAGCCCACCCTTCCATCCCCATCTCTGAAATGGTCACCTCCATCTTGGGTTACCTTCATTGACTTCTCTGCCATCTGTAGTTGGTGCAGCTTCCATCTTGGGATACCTACTGTGGTCTGGAAGCCCAATAGCAAGATACCAACAGGTATGATGCTACCACTGCCACCAACTAGAGACATTACTGCTTCCATCAAGGGACAACCAACAAGACCTGAAAGACCACCACCAAGGTCTGTGGGGCTGATTACACCACAGGTATCGCTACTAAGTGTATTAAAATATACCATCTTGTTGCAGAGGCAGAAGAGAGCCCTTTCTCATTTTTCTTCTTTTAACATCCAGATTCTTTTGATTTCCCTTTAATGCTTCCTATAATCTACTACTTCATAAACATCTCATTTTACACTCCCAAACAAAATGCCCCAAACATCTCATTCTACACTCCCAAACAAAATGCCCCAAACAAACCAAGATGCTACAATAATAGAATCCATTGACAGTGCAGAAGATGAAATGTCACCAGTGTATATAATTAAAATGATCTGCACATCAAAGAATAACACAAGAGAGCAAATACAATAAACAACTGATCACTCCAACAAAGAGCTAAAAGAGCAAATACAAGTAGCAAAAGATCACTTCAAGAAAGAGATAATCTGAAAAACAAAACTAAACAAAAAACACAAACCAAACCAAACCAAAACAGAAATTCTTGAAGAGAAGGAGACAATAAACCAGATAAAAATTCAATAGAGAGCATCATCAACATTTGGAAGACAGAACCCCAGGCAAAGAAGACAAAATATCCAATTTTGAAAATAAATTTGACCATACAGTGAAGATGATAAGAAACCATGAACAGAACATCCAAGAATTATAGAATAACATTAAAAGGACAAGTCCAGATTTATCATGATAGAGGAAGGCATAGAGATTCAAACCAAAGGAATGCACAATGTCTTCAATGAAATAATATGAGAAAATTTCCCAAATATGAAGGATGAAAAAATTTCCCAAAGATGAAGCATATTCTCAGCAAAAGAAATAATCAGTGAGGTGAAGAGAGAGCCTACAGATTGGGAGCAAAATTTTACCACATGCCCATCAGATAGAGCACTAATATCTAGGATATATAAAGAACTCAAAAAACTTAACATTAGGGGCTGGGACTGTGGCTCAGTGGTAGCACACTTGCCTGGCATGTGTGAGGTACTGAGTTTGATTCTCTGCATTGCATATAAATAAATAAAATAAAGGTATATCAACAACTTAAAAAAATTAACACCAAAAAAACCCAATTAATAAATGGGTGAAGGAACCAATCAGACACTACTCAGAAGAAGATATAAAATCAATCAACAAATATATGAAAAAATGTTCAACATCTTTGGTAATTAGAGAAATGCAAATTAAAATTACTCTAAGATTTCATTTCAGTCCAGTCAGAATTGCAGTTATCAAGAATACAAATAAGTATTGATGAGGATGTAGGGGAAAAGGCACAATCAAACATTGCTGGTGAGACTCAAAATTGGTGCAACCAATCTGGAAAGTAGTATGGAAAAAAAACTGGAAAGAAACCATCATTTGACTCAGCTATTCCACTCCTTGGTCTATACCCAAAGGACTTAAAATCAGCATAATATAGTAATGCAGGCACATCTATGTTTATAGCAGGATAATTCACAATAGCCAAATTATGGAACCAACCTAGATTTCTTTCAATAGATAAATGGATAAAGAAACTGTGGTATATATACACACAATGGTGTATTACTCAGCAATAAAAGAGAATAAAATTATGGCATTTTCAGGTAAGTGGATGGAGTTAGAAAATATGATGCTAAGCAAACTAAACCAATACCAAAAATCCAAAGGCCAAATGTTTTCTCTAATAAGTGTATACTAATCCATAATGAAGGAGACATGAGATGAGTGGAGAAACTTTGTATTGGGCAAAGGTGAGGAGAGGGCATAGGTATAGGAAAGATGGTGGAATTAGACAGACAACATTACCCTAGGTACATGTATGATTGCACAAATGATGTGATTCTGTTGAGAACCACAGCCGAAGGGGCCCCAGCAAACTTTCAGACTGCCAGCTGATGATTGGCTCACAGCGGCCCCAGCAACTTCTAGCTGATTGGTTCCTCTGTGGTGATGCTCATTGGGCTGTTTCCCTGCCCTTTCAGACTACGGAGCTGCTCATTGGGGAACTTTTTTTTTGGCTTGGCCCATGCGACCCAGCCAATCGGCCTCAAGAGCAGGAGGAGTGGGGGAGGTTGAGAGGCTTGTGGGAAGCCAGTGGTGGCAGTTGGGCTCTGAAGGTTTTCCTGAGGAGCTGTTTTGTTTGGCATGTGTTGCTCTAAAAATAAAGTTTGTTTCTTTTGAGAAGTGGCTCCTGAATTGTGTCCAGCCAGACTGCGGCATTTGGTGGGCCACATGGGGAATGACTGAGGGTAAGTGATAAGGTAAACTGCTCGCCCCTGAGGGCAGGGCAAGAGGATGGGTAGCCATTTTAAGATTCTTCTTTTGTTTTGCTTCACTTTTGTTTTAAGTTGCCTGTCCCTGGAAATGGTTGAGACGGAAGAAAAACCGCTCACATCTGAGGAAAAACTATTTACGTCTGAGGAACAGATAGGGAGAAAGGACAGATGCACATTTCAGGAGGATAGAAAGGCTATAATGATTTTTTGTTGTTCCATTTTTATTTCATTCAGTCTCGGTTTTGTTTGGCGTCATCTTGTTGGGTTGTATTATAGTAGAAATATGGGATCAGAAATTAGTAAAAAACAAACTGAAAGAGTGTTAAGTAAATTATTAGAGGAAAGAGGCATCTCAGTAAAATCAAGAACAGTCAGGGCATACGTTGATACAATACAAAAATGTAGCCCATGGCTTTTTAAGGAGGACTTGCTAAATATATCACAATGGAACCATCATGGTGAAGATTTAAAAAGAATAGAAAAGAAAAGCTCAGGAACGCTGACAGTTGGCACATTGACATTGTGGACGTTCGTATCTTGTTTGCTTAGTGCAAAGCCTTCAGTTCAGACAAAGATAGAGGAAGAAAGCTTAGAGCAGAAAAAGCCATCAGGGGGAAAGTTACAAAAGGAGACTGCTACTAACAACTTTCTATCACAAGAGGGCATAAGTGTCCAAGCAAAAGTACCACCTCTACAAGAGACTGCTACTAACACCTTTCTATCACCAGAGGATGTAAATGTCCAACTAACAAGGCCACATTCATATGCTGGGAGGCCCCCAACCCCAACAGTTGATAGTTGGGATCCTGAGACAGGATCTCAAGTATTAACATGCCCTGTATTTGAGGTAGGAGGGCAGTGAATTCACCATGCTTTAAATTTCAAAATAGTGAAGCAGCTAAAAGAGGCTGTAACAACCTATGGTCCTCAAGCACCCTTCACTATAAGCTTGGTCGAATCCATTAACAACTTGAACATGATGCCAGCAGATTGGGCTAATATGTGTAAAGCTGTGCTAAATGGAGGTCAATACCTGTTATGGAAGGTTGCCAATGAGGAATTTTGCAAGGAGATGGCTAGGCAAAATGCAGCAGCTGGTTATCCTCAGAGAAATCTAGATATGTTGTTAGGAAAGGGACCTTATGAGGATCAGCAGCAACAAATTGCATATGATCCTGGCGTATACACATAAATTGCTGCAGAGGTGGTTAGGGCATGGAAGACTTTACAAGGACATGAAGGTTTACAAGGTCAATTATCTAAGGTAATACAAGGAGCTAATGAATCTTACGCTGAATTTGTAGATAGGCTTATTCAAACAGCTACCAGAGTTTTGGGGAATACAGAACAAGTAATGCCATTAATAAAACAAATGGCTTATGAGCAAGCAAATCGTTGGTGCAGAGAAGTCATTAGATGATGGAAACATGAAGATTTAAACACATATATTAAATTATGTAGAGACCTTAATGAACAAGAGCAAGTCATGGCAGCTGCAGTAAAACAAGCTTTAGATGCCAGGCCAAGAACATGCTACAATTGTGAACAAACAGGACATTGTAAAAGGAATTGCTCCATAGGAGGAGGGTTTAACAAAACTAGGTATCAAAGGAGTAGAATACTGGGTATTTGCCCATGCTGCCATAGAGGGAGACATTGGGCTAATGAATGCCATTCTCAAACCACCATAGAGGGTACTCCATTATCAAAAAACGAACAAGGACCAGGTGTTTATCCACAATATCGTGGAGAAAGGCATTGGGCTCCATTGCCAAAAAATGGACAGGGGGGCCCAATGTTCCGGGGCCCCAAACCACAAATATACGGAGCACTGGAGGAACCCAGCAACCCCATCAGGGTAGTGCCCAGGACACATTGTCCATCAGATCCCTCATCAGACAAACCAGAGGGAGCTCAGGGTTGGACATCTGTGCCTCCGCCAGAGCAATACTAACTCCAGAGATGGGAGTTCAAATCATTCCCACAGGGGTAAAAGGACCTCTTCCCAAAGGAACAGTAGGTTTATTATTGGGAAGCAGCTCTTCTACTCTAAAAGGAGTTATGATAAGTCCTGTGGTAATTGATCCCAATTATGAAGGTGAAATAAAAATTATAGCCAGTTCTCCAAAGGGTATATCAGTAATTTCACCAGGAGATAGAATAGCACAGTTACTAATAATACCAAGCCTACATGATAAATTTTCCAGTCATGCTGTAGAAAGAGGTTCCAAGGGATTAGGCTCCACAGGTGTAGATTAGGCTATGCTTTCTTTAAATTTAGATTCTCGCCCCATGCTGAAACTAAATATTCAAGGACATGAATTTATTGGGCTACTGGATACAGGTGCAGATCTTAGCATCATCTCTCCTCAAGAATGGCCAAAACATTGGCCATTACAACAAGCCACTCAAATGCTTTGAGGCCTAGGAGTGGCGACTAATCCCCATATAAGTGCAATGGTGTTAGATTGGAAGGATTCTGAAGGATGTGAAGGAACTATACAGCAATATGTATTGGATCATCTTCCCATAAATTTAAGGGGACGAGATGTCCTAGATCAATTAGGTTTGACATTAACAAATAACATCAACCAAAATTCACCCACTATTATGACTAGACAAGATTTTAGGAAAGGAAAAAGATTAGAAAAACAAGAACAAGGTATAGCAGCACCAATACAAATAGATCAAGGAACAAGCAGACATGGGTTGGATTTTCAGAAACGGTCACTGAGACAATAAAAATTACTTGGAAATCAGAAAGACCAGTATGGGTTCCTCAGTGGCCCCTGATTAAAGAAAAGATAAAAGCAGCCCATGACCTGGTCAAACAACAATTAGTGGAAGGACATATACAACATTGTGTATCTCCCCATAATACTCCCATTTTTGTCATCAAAAAGAAATCTGGTAAATGGAGATTATTGCAAGATTTAAGAGCCATTAATAATGAGATGGGTATTATGGGACCTGCTCAATCAGGAATTCCTCAATTGTCTGCTTTGCCAAAAACCTGGTATGTTTTAGTTATAGATATTAAAGATTGTTTTTTTTCAATTCCAATTCATCCTGAGGATAGTCCACATTTTGCATTTACTATCCCTGCACTGAATCATGAAGGTCCTCATCAGAGATATAAGTGGAAAGTATTCCCTCAAGGGAGGGCTAACAACCCAACTATGTGTCAAATTTATGTTAACAAAGTAATCCAGCCACTTAGAAATCAAAATCCTGAACTACAAATATTTCACTATATGAATGATGTATTATTAGCACACAAAGATAAAAACACATTGCTAGAATGTTATGCCACACTTATAAACTTATTAAAAATTATAATCTAGAGATAGCAATAGATAAAGTACAATTAAATTTTCCAATTAATTATTTAGGAGTTCTATTATCCTCAACCATGGTCCATCCACCAAAAATTCAAATACGAGTAGATCAACTCAAATCACTTAATGACTTTCAAAAGTTATTAGGAGACATAAATTGGATAAGGCCTTATCTAGGTAGACCAACAGGAGAGTTGGGACCTTTATTTGATATCCTAAAAGGTCCATCAGATCCAAATTCACACTGCATATTAACGCCTGAAGCAAGAAAGGTATTAAAAAATCATTGAAACATATATGGAAAATATGCATTTGGATAGAATTGATATAAGTTTGCCTTTATTATTTATTGTACTACCAACAAAAAATATTCCTACAGGAGTTTTGGCAAGAAGGTCCATTATTATGGATACATTTATCTTATTCTCCTAACACTATTCTTACTAGGTATCCTGAGGCTGTAGGACAATTAATACTTAAAGGAATAAAAGCAGCAAAAGTAGTGTTTGGAATTCTCCCAATAAAATTATTACTCTATATACCATGAATCCAATTGATGAGTTAGTTAATGAATTAAACACTTGAGCAATAGTCATGTGCAAATCTAGTTTCATTTTATAACCACTTACCATCTAATCCTTTATTGTCTTTTTGGTCATTGCATCCTGTAATTTTTCCAAAAATGACAAGAAAACCACCTATCATGAATCCTCCAAATATATTCACTGATGGGTCAAATAATGGTACAGCAGCACTAGTTACACCTGTACCCAAACAATCAGCTCAAAAGGTAGAGCTTAATGCAGTATTACAAGCTTTTGTGATGTTTAAAGATTCTGTATTTAATTTATTTTCCGATAGTCTGTATATAGTTAATGCTATAGTATCCCTTGAAGATGCTGGTAGGATTTCCCCTTCCTCTACTGTTTTCTCTTTGCTTTCCAGTATACAAAGTCTAATCTGGGACAGAAAAGATCCATTCTTTATAGGACATATCAGGGCACATACAGGATTGCCTGGAGCCCTTAGTTTGGGCAATGATTTAGCAGATAAAACTACACATGGCATACATATTTTCTCTACACTAGACGAAGCTACAAATTTTCATAAAAAGTTCCATGTCAATGCTAATACTTTACAAAAGCATTTTAAAATAACTAAGCAACAAGCTAGACAAATAATAAAACAATGTCAAAATTGTGTGACCTTTTTACCACAAGTAAAAAGGAGTCAATCCTAGAGGATTGATACCTAACCATATATGGCAGATGGATGTCACACACTTGCCAGAATTTGGAAAATTAAAATATTTGCATGTTACAGTTGATACTTCTTCTGGATTTTTGATGGGCTCCCTTCATGCCGGAGAAAAACTAAAGATGTTATAGCTCATTGCTTACAAAATTTTGCCATTGTGGGTGTTCCAAAACAGTTAAAAACAGATAATGCCCCTGGTTATACTTCTACCTCTTTTAAACAATTTTGCTCAACATTTGACATTACTCATATAACAGGAATCCCATACAATCCACAGGGACAAGGCATAGTTGAAAGAGCTCATCAAACTATTAAAATGTACTAATTAAAGCAAAAAGAAGGAATTGGGAAGGGGTATATATTCCCCAAAGATAAACTTAAAATAACCCTTTTTACTCTAAACTTTTAAAATTTGGATTCATCAGGGCTTAGTGCTGCGTAAAGGCATATGTGTCCAAAAAATGTACATCAGCCCTAGGTACTTTGGAAGGATATTCTAACAGGACAATGGAAAGGTCCTGACCCAGTAATTGTATGGAGTCGGGGGTCTGTTTGTGTGTTTCCACAGGGAGAACAGCAGCCGATTTGGATTCCAGAGAGATTAACTAAGGTCCTGACCCAGTGATTGCCTGGAGTTGGGGGTCTGTTTATGTGTTTCCACAGGGAGAACAGCAACCGATTTGGATTCCAGTAAGATTAACTAAAGCGATTTCTACAGACTAAAAAGAAGATGATTTGGCTCAAATCCATAACAGCTGATATCCAGAACTCCAGTTTGGCTACCCTTACATCTGTGACAGAACCAGGATGCTTTTTTCAATATCTATTTTATTATTGCCCTTTCCCACATCATGAAGTTCTATTTTGTTTTTTGAGCTCATATAGACCTAGGTTAATGTTTTGCTGATCAGTTCTATTTTTTGACTATAGAGTTTTTAAACATTGCAATGGAGATTTCACCTATAAAAAGTTATAAGACCATTACTATTATGCTATGTGTTGTGTGCACACTTGTGTTTTGTGTTATATGTTTGAATGTACGTATGTCCATATATCATATATGATGAGCGCTCATGAAAAAATGGATCCAAATATTTTTTTTTATTCATGAGGTTTAAATGGTTTAATTTAAATTGGGTAAACAACTGTTGAGGATTGTTTTAATATGTGAATAAAAAAGGAGGTTAACAGATCTGTTTGTTTACTTTCACCTTTCCTTTTCATTATATTTAATAATTCTCTTCAAGACAATGTAAATTGTTAAGAAAATTGTTTTCTCTTAGTGCCTTCTGGAATGTTACATAATTTTTTCTTTAGCCATTATTGCCAGAATTCCTATCTTCATCCCAGTGCCGGTGAAAACAAAGATAAAACCAATCTACAGCTTCTACAATAGCCATCAATGAACTACTTGCAGAACTTGCCTGGACTATGTATCACTTATATGCATTGTGAACTCACCTGTATGCATTATGAACTATCTGTTGGTGCAGCGACTTGTGGTAGTGTTGGGGTACTTTTGCTGATGATGTCATCGGTGGTACAATTTTTCCAAAAGGGGCCGTCAATTCGCTTGGTGTATCTTCCTACCTTCTGCTTGTCATGATCGTTCAACTAAAATTTGAGGGCCAACAGAGGT
The DNA here is from genome assembly GCF_052094955.1 of Ictidomys tridecemlineatus. Lineage (NCBI taxonomy): Eukaryota > Metazoa > Chordata > Mammalia > Rodentia > Sciuridae > Ictidomys > Ictidomys tridecemlineatus. Next base: position 61,759,368 of record NC_135493.1, read on the forward strand.
GAGGCAAAGAACCTCACCCCCCCACACACACTGGTACAAAGACCTATCCACAGGTGTGGCTGTATTCTGGACCCGTAGTCAGTGACGGGTAAGATCTAATTGCAATGGTACCAACCTAAGACAGGAGGCTGACGCCTTGAGGTAGATAACACATATGTATCAAATTTAGCATTCATTTTCAGTTGCTGCTGGTATTATGTGTTTTAAGAAATGTGTACAGTATGAAAAACTAGAAAATACTAATGAATGAAAAATGTTTTAGGAAAAAAATAGATATTTTCATGCAATTATGTACAGTCTCACTGTGTAAATTTCAAGGCAAGATTTTTGTTTACTGTAAAACAGATCATTGTTCTATGAGAGAATGTTTGTTTTTTACATTATTTCTTCATGTACAACCAGAGAATTGAAAAATTGTGTTCCATTTGTGTACAATAAGTCAAAGAGCATTCTACTGTCATGCATATCTGATAAAACAAATGAATAAAAAATAATTGTTCTGCCTCTAGTTGTTGTTATTTTAAGGTAAAAAGTAAAAGGTGAAGCAAAATACAAGCTTATTTTATTCAACTTGAACTAGTCTACTTTTAATAAAAGTCTGCCTTCATAAATTGGTAACTAACACCTTTTTTCTTGTGTTTGATTTATCCAGGTATGCGGCCTCCTGAGGAAATACATGGACCATATTTTTACTCTTCCTAAGATAGGTATGCATTCTATTTCATTGACAAAATAAATCATTCAAATTTGACTTTTGAAACATAAACTGTTTTATATGTGTAGAGAAATGAGAAATTATACAAAAACAAACCTTAAAATTGCATATGGAAACAACACAATTTACCTATATACCAAATGGATAAAATAATCACACAGAATATAGGAATGACTCAAATGAAAAACAGTTTAATGGAAAATGCAGTAAATATGCAACTCATATTGGTTATTTATATTAGAATACTGCTTGGATATTTGAAGATGGCAACTTTATCAAAGTTTTATATCTTCTTTTTGACACTCTAAGCCAAATATCTTCCTTAGCAGATATACTTTCAAAAGATGATATAAAGTGTCATAAGGGTTGTATGACTTTCTTAGTAACACCACTTTCCACAGGTGGTGATGTTGAAATATACATGTTTTGTGAAAACTTAAACTTCAATTAACATCAGAAGTGAAAAAGGTACATTAATAAATTCGCTAACTAGAATTATACAAAATTAATTTATTTTTATATCTAAGAGGACTTTCCTGAGATCTGAAATTTGTGAAGTATTAAGACTTTCTTGTTGAGGAAGAAAAATTTCAACAGAACTCAAACTCTATTAGAGTTTTTGAAGTTTTTTTTTAATTTTTAAAAATTTGTTCTTATTAGTTATACATGACAGTTGAATGTATTTTGACATATTATACATATAAGAATTATAACTTACCATTATTCTGGTTGTAAATGATGTGAAATTAGATTGGTCATGTATTTTGATAAATATTTCTTCAACTAATATATTTTAAGGTGTGCCATTTTTCTAGAACATTGCTTAAGTTTTCTCTATCTTTTGTTCTGTATATTATACTAATTTGCAATTAAATCTACAAAGCTCTGTTCAAAGGTTAGCATCCCAATTTTTCTTTATATCTGATTTTTTGATGTATCTTATGTATGTACCATATGTAAATAACTTATCTTAAGTTATTTGGGTGTATATGTGTGTGTGTGTGTGTGTGTGTGTTTCCTTCCATAATCTTAACAAACAACTGTAGCTTTTAAGATGAAGAAGTTCATCACAGAGAATACTTCCTGATGTTGTGACATCAGTGCTATGACCAAACACTTATAATACAGTTACAACTGCATTGCAACTATATTAATTGATCTGAAAAAGAAATGGACTCGGGGGCGGGGGCAAGCTAGGATTCAGAGTCTATCAGATGACATCAACTAAAATAAAAGCCTAGGCTCATTGGGTAATATGGTGATAAAAGGGCTTCCATTAATGCCCATGTTATACTTTATTTTATATAAAATTATTTTTGTCCATAGCCCTTTTAAAGTAAAAAGTGTCATTATACAATTAGTTTGAATTTTTACTGAAATCCCATGAAAAGAAAATTGTCATGTGATTTGTAAAATTTTTAAAATGTTAAGTCTTAAATGGGGGGTTGCAAGTGAGTATGCAAGGGAGACCATGGGAAAGAGCTAATTTAATTTCTAAAAGAAGTAAAGCTTACTATTTTTGGGACTTCACACATCAATGTTTCTTGTTCTCCTGTAAACTATCGGTATCACTATACATTGTACATTTCCTTGAAGATTTACTTTGGGAAAGTGTCTTTATTAAGAATGTACCTCCACAATTTAATCCTGAGGAAAGAAGCCAGAATAGCCACATATTTCCTCCAAACACCCTAAGTAAATACAGCTCCATTTTAAGAAATGGCAAATCAACTCGTTGAGGGGCTGACAAACTATGCCTTGTGGATCAAATCCAGCCCACACCTATTTTGGTATGACTTAAGGCCAAATAATATTTTTGGCCTTATATATGAATAAAATGTAAGAACAAATATATGAATAAATATATGAATAAAATGTAAAAACAAAATCTATTTACCCATTACTGAAAACAGTTGCTTTAAGAATTGAGGAAATCATAATTACAAAACCTAAAATATTAATCAGGTCCTTTAATGAAAATATTTGCCCATCTCTAACTTTTCTGACTTAGTGTCCTTTGGCTTTAAGCAAGAAAACATATGTAGAATATATCAGGAACTCAAAAAATTTAATAACACAAAGTAAATCAATAAAAGCTGGGCAAATTATCTGAATAGATACTCATCAAAAGATGAAATGCAAGTGATCAACAAATATTAAAAATGTGCACTATATTAGAAAAACAAAACCCAAATATTCCCAAAACCTGTAGAAGAAAAGATATAATAAAATAAGATCCAAACTTAATTAAATGGAGAATAAAATAATAAAGAGCATCAACAAAATGGAGTTAGTTCTTTGAAAAGATGAACAAGATTGATAAATCCTTAGCCAAACTAAGAGAGAGAGAGAGAGAGAGAGAGAGAGAGAGAGAGAGAGAGAGAGAGAGAGAGAGAGAGAATCCAAATTAATAAAATTATAGATAAAATCAGACAGCACTGTAATCCAGAGAATCATTAGGGACTATTTTGAAAATATGTATTCTACTGAGGACTATTCAGAAGAACTGAAAAAAATTCTAGACACATATGACCTATCAAACTAGAACAAAGATGGTAAAGTTTTCTCTGGAATGAATCTGATATAACTTACCTTTGTACCTATATAACCACAATGAATCTCACCATAATTTACATCCACAAGAAATTAATTTAAAATAAAAACCTATGGGCAATTGGCAGAAAGATCAATAGAGGGAAGGGAGCATGGGGTGAGGGGAGGGAAGGGGAAGGTAAGATACTGGGTACTGAATTAGAGCAAGATACATTCCATACTTGTATAATTATGTCAAAATTGATTCTATTATCATGTATAACTAAAAAGACCAAGTAAAATTTAAAATAAAAAAACTTAAATGGACTAATAATAAGAAAAGACACTGAAGCAGTAATTTAAAAAATCCAGTAAAGAAAGACCAGGACCAGAGGGATTCACAGATAAATTTTATAAGACATTTAAAGAAGAAATAACACCAAAGCTCTCAATTTATTTCATGAAATAGAAAGGGTGGTAAATCTTATGAACTCATTATTCAAATTTAGTCCCACCCCAACTTTAAAACCAGAAAAAGAAACTTCAAGTAAAGATAATTACAGACCAATATCATTGATGAACATAGATGCAAAATCCTAAATAAATAAGTGCAATACAAATCAACACTGTGTTAAAATGATTGTACACAGTGACCAAGTTGCTTTTAATTTGAGGAATCATGGATGTTTCAATATATGCAAATCAATAAGTATAATGTATCACATGAAGAGAGTCAAGGGAAAAAAATCACATAACCATGTCAATAGATGCAGAAATAACATTTTACAAATTCCACACCCTTTATTGTTAAAAACCCTTAGGAAACTATGGAATGAAGGAACTTTGTTCAACATAATAAAGTTTATAAATGCAAACCTAATGTCAATGTTATACTGAATAGGAGGTAACAGAAAGCACTTCTTCCAAAATCAGGAATAAGAATAGAATGCCCCCTTTCACTAATCCTATTTCATGTAGTATTGGAAATTCTATGCATAGTAGGAAATAGAAAGAAATAAAAAGAATATAAATAAGAAAGGAATAAGTCAAATTATATCTTTTTGCAGATTATATGATCCCATACTTAAAATACCCTAAAGGTTTCATTAGAAAATTTCTAGAACTGATTAGAAAATTCAGCAAAATAGCATGGTATAAAATCAACTTATAAATACCAATACATTTTGTATAATCCAACAATGAATATGCCAAGAATAAATAAAAAACAATTACATGTACAGAAGCTTCAAAAATATGTAGGAATGAATCTAATGAAAGAGGCAAAATATCTCTAAAAGGGAAATGATAGACCACTGGGGAAAAAATAGAAATTGAAAAAGATACTAAAAGATTCATAGACTTTCCATGTATATGAATACATTGATTTGATTTTGTTTAAATGGTCACATCATCAAAAGCCATGTACAGATTCCGTGCAACTTGCTTAAAAGTACCAATTATATTCTCCTCAGAAATAGAAAAATAAATTCTAAATTTCATATAAAAGAAAAAAATTCTAAATTTCATATAAAAGGAAAAAAATATCCAGAATAGCTAAAGCAATCCTGAGGGAGGGGGGAACAATTCTGGAACCATCACAACATCCAAATTCAAATTATACTAGGAGGCCATATTAATAAAAAGAACATACCACTTACTGATTTTTCAATTCTACTAATGGAATAGAATAAATGACACAGAGACAAACTCATACAGCTATTGTCACCTGATTCTTGACAAAGTTGCCAAAACATGTGCTGGGGAAATGGCGATCACTTTCACAAATGGTGCTGGGAAAACTGAAATAGCCATATGTAGAAGAATGATCACCATGTGGATCACCATCTCTTACCATGTACAAAAGTCTACTCAAAATGCATCAAAGACCTAGGTATAATACCAGAAATGTTGAACCTGGTAAACAAACAAACAAACAACAAAATAAAAACATAGTGGAAACACTTCAACATACAAGCACAAACAATTTCTTCCCCAATATGCCTCCTATAGTTGAGGAAATAATACCAAAGAGCTATACACGGGATGTCATCATAAAGCTTCTGCATAGCAAGATAAATAGTTAAGTGTAAAGAGATAGCCTATGGAATGAGAGAAAATCTTTGGCATCTAGTCTTATTACAGAGGATTAATATCCAATATATTTCAACATGTTAAAAAACTCAACACCATAAAAAATAACCTCTTCAATTAATGGGCAGGTGAAATGCACAGATACTGCTCAAAACAAGAGTGCAAAAGGCCAACAATAATATAAAAAATGTTCACCATATTTAGCCATCAGAAAAAATAGAAATCTAAACTATTTGATACTTCACCTTACCCCCGTAAGAAGGGCAATCAACAAGAACTCAAATAACACTAAAAGCTGGTGAGAACACAGGGGGAAAGGAACTATTACTCTGTTGTTAAGAATGCAATTTAGTATAGCCAGTTGGAAATCACTATGGATGTTTCTCAAAAACATACAAATGGAACTATTATTCCATTCTTGGTATTTATGACCACATCTTGTTATTCATTTGAAAGAATTTAAGACAGCGTACTTTAGAGATACTTGGATACTCATGTTTATCACAGCATAGTTTACAATAGTCAGGTTATGGAATTAGCCCAGTTGTCTTTAAACAGATGCATGGATAAATAAAATATGGCATATAAACACAATGAAGTTTTATTCACTCATAAAGATTAAGTTGTTTTTTTGCAGAAAAATGGATGCAACAGGAGAGCATCATGTTAAATGAAATAAGCAAGACAAAGAAAGACAAGTATCATATATTTCTCTTATATGAGGAAGGTAGAGTGAGAAAAAATAAAAACAGCACAACAGGAAAATAGAAGGAAACTGGATCATATGAAGGGAGAAAGGCACTTTAAGGGAGGAGATATTGGAAGTGAAATTGGACAAATTGTTATATGCATATACAAATATGCTACAGTGAAATTCACTATTATGTAAAATGAATAGACATTTAAAAATAAAAAAATTCATGAAGGTATGGAGTGATGGGTATGATACTTATTTTTATTGGATCATTATATAGTGCAAACATATGTCAAATCACCACATTTTATACTGTAAATATGTGCAATTTAATGTCAGTTAAAAATAACTAAGTATGGGGCTGGGATTGTGACTCAGTGGTAGAGTGCTCACATAGTATGTGTGTGATGCTGGGTTCAATCCTCAGCACCACATAAAAATAAATAAATAAAATAAAGATATTGTGCTCAACTACAACTAAAAAAAAATTTAAAAATAACTAAGTATTTATGATGACAATTATTAACAAATGTGTAATCAGTATAAATGTAACCTTAAATTTAGAAAAAATTCTAGAGATGAAATTTGCAATAAGAAAAATTAAGTTTTTTTCAGTAGATGAATTAAAATATATACTTGAAACAGATAAACAGAAATATGTACTTGAGATGGCAGGAAAAAATCAGAAACCTTGAAGATACACAAATTGAATACCTCCAGTCCAAATAACAGGGAAAAATATCTAAAGAAAATTATCAAAGTATCAGAAACCTGTGGGATAACACCAAACATGCCAGAAGTGTAAAGTGTCTAAGAAACAGAAAATATAAAGAAGCAGATAAAAATATTTTCTTCAGTGTGCTTCAGTAAATAATCATGAACATACTTGAAATAGAAAGTCTAAGAAAATATGTAAATTGGAATCCTCAGCAAGTAAATAGAATATAGGAAGATATAATGGAGAGAACAGAGGAAAGAATCAGGGACTTGAAGATAGAAAAATAGATATTGCTAGTTATAAACATTAGTTAAAATGAAAAAATGAATAGAACCTCAGGAAATGTGAGATTAGAAGAAATTATTTAACATTGTCTCAGTGAAATTCCAAAAGGAGAAATGGAAGAAAAAAGATCTAAAATAGTATTTAAAGAAAAAACAGCTGAAAACCACCCCAGTTTGGCAAAGAAAACAATATTAAGAACTTGAAAGAAGATATACAGGAGTAACGGAGAAGAAATGAATCCATAGTTATAAGGAAAAAATAATTACAATGACTGAGAATATTTTGTTATGAGAAATTATAGAGGCCAGATGGAAATGATAGACTTTTAACAGAATGTTAGCAAATAGAATTTATCAATATATAATAAGAATTGTATGTGATTCACCAAGAAAATTGGTATTTACTCATAGATTCAATGCTTGTTGAATATTTAAAAATCACATAATGTGATTTGAAGTGATCTTGAAAGTGACCTTGGCTTCCTATTCTGAATCCAAAGATAAAAAATATGGTCATATCAACAGAAGCTGAAAAATAACTAACAAAACCAAAAATACATTCATTTTTTTAAGTCTAAGTAAACTAAATAGAGATGAATTGCAAACAAAACCCTACAGCTAACACCATAGCTAATTGAGAAACTAGATGTTTACCTCCTGAGATCAGGAATTAGATAAAGATATCCCTTCTATTCAATGCTGTTGTGGAAGTACTAGCTAGTTCGATATGACAACTAATTAAACATACACAGATTGGAAAAAGAAATAAAACTGTCTTTGTTCACATATGACATGACTGTCTATATAGACAGCCCCAAAGATTCAAGTAAAACAAACAAACAAGCCAAAAAGAGAAAAAAAAAAACTTTCCTGGAACTCTCATAATCATAGCAAAGTGGCAAAATTCACAGTTAGTATACAAAAGTCAATTAATTCCTTTTTTATTAGAGCATTATGATTATATATAATGGTGGGATTCATTGTTCTATATGCTCATAACTCAATTAGATCAATTAAATCCCTGGTACCTCTCGTCTCTCTCTTCATCCCTCCTTATGCCCTGAATATGGAAAAAATGATTCTAAAGCTAACTTGGAGAGGCAAAATACCCAGAATAACTACCACAGTATTTCAGGAGAAGGACAATACTATCTGATTTTAAGACTTACTATAAAGTTACAGTAATCACAATAGTGTCTTATAGGTGAAAGAACAGAATAAAGAACCTGAAATACACCCACACAAAGTCAGTTGATGTATTTGATAAATCAGCAAAGGCAATTCATTGGAGATATAACAGTCCTCTTAACAAATGGTGACGAAACTACTGGGCATTTATATGCCCAAAACAAACAAAAGGTTATAGACACCTTCCTTAGACCTTACACAGAAACTAACTCAAATTACATTAAACATTTATATTTAAAATGCAAAATTCTAGAACTGTTAAAATAACACAGGAAAAAATCTGGGTGACTTTTACTTGGTTATTAATACTTAGATATAAGATCAAAACCATGATTTTTTTAAGAAAAAAATTGACTATTTAGAATCCATTAAAAAAAACAAAACTTCTGGGGCTGGGGATGTGGCTCAAGTGGTAGCGCGCTCGCCTGGCATGCGTGCAATCCGGGTTCAATCCTCAGCACCACATACAAAGATGTTGTGTCCACCGAAAACTAAAGAATAAATATTAAAATTCTCTCTCTCTCTCTCAAAAAAAATTAATTAATTAATTAATTAAAAAACTTCTGACAGTGGTACAGAATAGAAGACTCAGTAACAAAACCACATAAATATAGTTATCTCATACTACACAAAGATGCCAAAAACATACACTGAAGAAAAGATAGCCTCTTCAACAAATAGTTCTGGGAGAACTGAAAATTCATATGCAGCAAAATGAAGATAAACCTCTATCTCTCACAGTGTACAAAACTCAACTCAAAATGAATCAAGGACCTAGGAATTAGTTTAGAGAGTCTGTGCCTAATAGAGGAAAAAGTAGACCCAAATCTTCAACACATCGGATTAGTTCCCTACTTTCTTAACAAGACTCCTAAAATGCAAGAAATAAAATAAAGAATTAATAAATGAGATGGACTGAAACTAAAAAGTTTCTTAGTGAAAGAAACAATCAATGAGGTGAACAGAGAGCCTACATTTTGGGAGCAATTTTTTGCCACACTCATGTCAGATAAAGCACTAATCTCCAGGATATAAAGGACTTAAAAAACAAACAAACAAACAACAACAACAACACAACAAAATCCAATTAGTAAATGGGCTAAAGAGCTGGAAAAAAAACACTTCTCAGAAGAGGATATACATTTGATCAACAAATATATGAAAAAATGTTCAACATTTCTAGTAATTAGGGAAATGCAAATCAAAACTCATCTCATGCCAGTCAGAATGTCATTTAGTAAGAACACAGACAACAATAAATGTTGGTGAGGATGTGGGGGAAAAGACACATTCATACATTGCTGGTGGGACTGTAAATTGGCAAAACCACTCTGGAAAACAATATGGAGCTGTTGTTATTGTTGTTGTTTCTTATAGAAAACTTGGAATGGAACCACCATTTGACCCAGCTATCCCACTCCTCGGTTTATACTCATAGGACTTCAAATCAGCATACTATAGTAAAGCAGCCACATCAATGTTTATAGAAGCTCAGTTCAGGATAGCTAATCTGTGGAATCAACCTAGATGCCCTTCAATAGATGAATGTATAAAGAAACTCTGGTATATATACATTATGGAATATTACTCAGAAATAAAAGATATTAAAATTATGGCATTTGCAGGTAAGAGGATGGAGCTAGAGAATATGATGCTAAGTGAAGTAAGCAAATCCCCAAAACCAAAGGTTTAATGTTCTCTCTGATAAGTGGATGCTGATCCATAAGGGGGGGCATGGGAAAAATGAAGGAACTTTGGGCAAAGGGGAAGGAGGAGTTGGGAGGGTGCATAGGGGCAGGAAAGCTGGTTGAATGAGATGGACATTGTTACCCTAGGTACATGTATGACTGCACATATGGTGCAATGCTATATTATGTACAACCAAGGAAATGAAAAATTGTGCTGCAATTGTGTACAATGAATCAAAATGCATTCTTCTGTTATATATACCTAATTAAAATATATAAATTAATATAAATATTTAAAAAACCCTTCTGCTCTTAGAACGATATTATTAAAATAATACAATCATAAGTCACAGACTGGGTGAAAGTCTTTGAAAAGCACATAGCTAATAAAGGACTAGTATGGCAAATATACAAAAACTCAATAAAAAGTAAAAGAAAAACTTAATGTTAAAACAAACAAAATTTCTTGACACCTAACCAAAGGAGATAAACAAGATGGCAAATAAACATATGATAAGATGCTCCAAATGTGCCATTAAGGAATTGCAGATTAAAACAACAAGATACTACTACAACTATCAGAATGGTTAATATCTAAAATGGCATGAATAGTAATGATTTTAAGGATAAGAAGCAACCAAAACTATCATTCATTGCTTGTGAATCTAAAATGGTGAGTCACTTTAGGTTACAGTTTGGCAGTAGCTTGCAACATTAAATGAACACATACTATATTATTCAGCAATCAAGCTTCTTTAAATTCACCCAAATAAGCTGAAATATTATGTCTACAAAAGTCTGAACACAAATGTTTATAGAAGATTCATTCAATTGCCACACCCTGTGAGATTCCATTTAAATAGAGGAACTAATACTGAAGTGGATTTCAGTTTGATATGTTCTTTATTATCAATAGCCAATAAAGTACACAACCTGAAATGTAAAAATACCTTCATTTTAGCGTAAGATAATTCTGCCTCATTTTATTACATTGAGTATGGAGGGAGAGTGGGTACTAAGTTCTCAAGATAGTCTTCAAGGGGTAAGTTATTTTTCTGTGTTTTTCTTTCAAAATACAGGTTTTAGCTATTAAATATCAGACAAACTTGATAAACTGATGCAAAAATTATTTTCCAAGTTTAAACTCTGACAAAACTTCCTGTTATTTTTAGTGATAGGTAAAAGAACAATTGATTTTAGTTTCTTAAGTACAAGATAAATGTTTATTAACTATATGTTTATTGAAAGAGTAATGATGTTGATGCCATATGTTGATAATGAAAAAATAATAGTGAAATAAGAAATCATAGGTCTTAGAAGAAATGAAGATTATAATTTCTCTTGTTCTCTCTGCCTGCTTAATTATCACTTTCAAAAATCTTGCTTCTCTTGCTTCAGGGACGAGAGGGGGGAGGGAAAGAGAGAGAGAAGGGAAATTGCATGGTAAAGGAAGGAGACCCTCATTGTTATACAAAATTACATATAAGAGGAAGTGAGGGGAAAGGGGAAAAAACGAGAGAGAGAAATGAATTACAGTAGATGGGGTAGAGAGAGAAGATGGGAGGGGAGGGGAGGGGAGGGGGGACAGTAGAGGATAGGAAGGGGAGCAGAATACAACAGACACTAGTATGGCAGTATGTAAAAAAGTGGATGTGTAACTGATGTGAATCTGCAATATGTATACGGGGTAAAAATGGGAGTTCTTAATCTGCTTGAATCAAATGTATGAAATATGATATGTCAAGAGCTTTGTAATGTTTTGAACAACTAATAATAATAAAAAACAAACAAACAAAAAATCTTGCTTCTAAATTAACTTTGTGTTTTATTCACTTATTGGAAATAAAATTCAGAGAATTAAATTATTTTTTAATTGGCAATGTCATAATTGGCATTGCTAATTTTGTCTTGCAAATACAGCAACTCTAAATCTACTTCTTTGGAGTCTTAATTAAAGACAACAATCATTGTATATATTTATAGTAACTCACAGGGAGAAAAGCAATTTTAGGAATTATTATAAACCATAAATTTAATCATACAGGAAGATAACACAGACTCCTAAAAGGGTTGTCCAACTTATCTGTTTGCATAGTATCCTTAAGTTTCTATAATAAAGATAATTTAAAGTTTAAATAGTTCTCCGTTTTCAAGAAATTAAAGAACAAAACCAAATATACAAAAAAGGTTAAAAATGATCTATTGTCTATGTTATGTATATAATAGTCCATACTTAACAAAAGAAAAGTTTATTTCCAAAAAGAATATTTGGTACAGTTTGGATATCCCTTTCTGAAACATTGAGGACCAAATATATATTAGGTCTTTTTTTTTTCTCATTTTCAGACACTTGCAAATACATGAGACACTTTGGGAATGGAACTCAAGTAAAAAGTAAAAAATTCATTGTTTCATATATATATGTGTATATATATACATGTAACTTACATAACTTTAAATTAATTTTATACAATATTTTTAGTGCATCTGCATTTAGACTGTGACCTGTTACATTAGACAAAGCCTAGCATTTTGCTCATGTGGGCATCATATTTGGGCTCAAAAAGTTTGAGACTTTGGTGGATTTTAGACTTCGGATATTCATGTTAGGGATGTCCAATCTATAATTTTTTAAAAAAATGATGGGGCTGGGGATGTGGCTCTAGTGGTATCGCGCTTGCCTGGCAAGCGCAGGGCACCGGGTTCGATCCTCAGCACCACATAAAAATAAAATAAAGATGTTGTGTCCACTGAAAACTAAAAAATAAATATTAAAAAATTCTCTCTCTCTCTCTCTTTAAAAAAAATGAATTACCAAACATGAAATATTCAAGAAACATCCCAAGGTAATACAGATGAGAAATGATACTTAGTAAATGACAAACACAAAATTGTCATCTGTACAAGTAATAAGTTTTTTCTTGGAATGTGAATAATAAGTTCAAAGTTGACATCTTAAGTATCATCATTTCCATAGAATTAGTAATAAAATCACATTTTAGGAATGAAATAACATTAAAAATTCTTATGATTGTGTTGCTAGAAAACAGATGTCACAAGGAGAAAAATAATAATCTAATTTGACTGGCTTAGTCCATTTTCATAAATGTACTACATAGACATATTCTTTGGTTTGATTTTATTAGCATTAAGTGCTGAAATTAAGATTTTAACCCATAGAGGGAAATAAATCATGACAGGAGATTCAGAATATTTTGTTAAAACACATTAAAATAGCCTTAATAACTGTTACTTGCAGATGTATTATGATTAACAATTGCTTATCTCTGGTGTCAATCTCCTGTCATAGAAAGTGTAAACAGGGGCTGCGGTTGTAGCTCATTGGTAGAGCACTTGCCTATCATGCCTGAGGCACTGGGTTCAATCCTCAGCACCACATAAAAATAAAAATGAAAATATTATATCCACCTATAAATAAAAAATAAATATAAAAAAAGAAGTGTAAGCAAAAATTTGTTAAATTATTCATCAAATGTATTCATTAGGTAGTTTTTCAATTGTTGTTGGTCCAAACTTTAGGGACATATTTGAAAGTTGTGCCTGAAACATGAATTGCTCATTCCTATATCATATCATTAAATTACATTGAATGATTTGTTTTTACAACATTTTCAGGGACCAAGAGTTCAAAAATTTGAAAGCAAGAGGAATTATGGGGCATTCTAAACAACTTCTATGTGAAAATGAACCTATAAAATAGCTTATCTTTAACTTTAAAATATGAACAGATACAGCTCAACATTACACCTTTATATTATCATTATTGAAATATTTCTTATATTTATCTCACATGTATTCATCGGGTCCCATGTTACTGTCCATATTTAAAGGTGCCCAATATTTCCCTCAAGTATCAATTTGGCATACTCAAATATTGGCAGTCAACCATTAAATATTCATGGATTTTCACAGGAAACCTCTCTAAATTATTTATCTAATTCTCAAAGGTGAAATACTTTAACATAGTCAACCTTATTTTTTTTAAAAAAATGACTAAAATGGCTGAAGATAATTGCAACTGATTTAAGGGAACTAATAATTTCACACAAGAAAGATTATATTATAAAGGGATTTAGAATTGAGGGATCACATGTCCTTACTCTGTCCCCATTGTTGCCCTCTTATCCTTTCTCTTCATTGTAACTCAGATGAGATTTCTCAAGTTGACTTCTAACATTTCACTGATTAAAATCTTTCAGTGGATTTCCTTTAAAAATAAAGTCAAGGGTCTAGGGCTATAACTCAATGGTAAAGCCTTTGCCTCGCATGTGTGAGGCATATGTCAAGAGCTATGTAATGTTTTGAACAATCAATTAAAAAAATAAATAAATATACTGTATGTTCATCTACAACTAAAAAGTATTAAAAATAAAGACCAAATATCACAGAACATAAAATATGAGGCTTTTTGATATGCTGGCCTTTCCTACTACTCCTTTAATCTCATTTCTTTCCACCCATGTCTCACCATATCTTAGCTCATAGTTACTCTTTAGATCTCATCTTAAGTATCCTTTCCTCAATGTCTTTGCCTTTGATTCACTCCAACAAGAAAAAATTCTGTTACATTCATATAAGCTTGTATTTTTCCTTCATAACACTGACCTACAACATAATTTTATTGTCTATTACCTCAAATGAAAACAAAGATTCCATGATTGTATGCATTTTGCCTTGTTCATGGAAGTACCCCGATATACCTAGCGTAGTACTTGGCAATACTAGGTACTCAAAAATATTTGGTAAAAGAATAATGAAACCTTGTGTTCCACTCATACTCAAGTGTTTGTGGCTTTTCAAATGTATCTCTCTCTCCCTTGCTTTCTCTCTTTCACACACAGTCATATGCATGGCTTATTTCAATATCAAATTCTGGCTGCAACCTTTATTTGGAAAACATTTCTCTGCCTAATATTATATATATATATATATATATATATATATATATATATATATATATATACATATATATAAAACTAAGTATACACACACACACACACACACATATATATATATATATATATATATTTAAAATTAAGTATACACACACATACACAAAAGCTCCAAATTCCATCTTTAATGTCTTTCTTATAGGTAGGAATTGCAAAAGGTTGTAATGTTCCCTAAACCTTTGCATTATTTGACACATTACCTGCAATATAGAAATAGGAATGTAATGTAAGTGGTAGAAGCAATAAGAGTGACCATTATTTATGTTTACAATTCTATGAGGGAAAGACAGACATTTTCAAACAAGGTAGCAAGTGACCAAGAGTACATATTCTGGAACTAAAATGCCTAAGTTCAAATATTTAGATGTATCTATAATTAGCCATGTGAGATTAGACAAACTTTCTGTTCCTTTATCTGTCAAACAAGGATATTAAAATACTGAATATCTTAGAGTTATCGGAAGGCTTAATGAGTAAATATTTATAAAGTGCTTAAAAGTGTGCTGGGACATAGTAAACACTATGGCAAAGTTTGTTAAATAAGTTAAAATAAATAAATAAATTTACTGGAAATTCCACCATTTCTAGTGTTATATAAAAATGTATTTGAACTCTGAACCTGAGTACACTCAAAATGCCTCTTTGCATTAAATAATTATATAAAGCTCACCTAGATTTACTTGATGAAATGCAGAATTCCTTCCTTCATTACTAGCTTCCTACCTTCTTTCCAGTTTGTTAAATACTTTTCAGAGTCCTACTGCCTAATGTTTCTTTGAAAGCTATTTTTTTAAATGAACAATAAAAAATGATGTTAGTAAAGAATGTGTAGTAAAGGGAACCTTTGAACACTGTTGGTAGAAATGTAAATTGGTACAACTGTTACAGAAAACACTGTGAATATTCCTCAAATTTTTAAAATAGAACTACCATGTGACCCAGTAATCCCAATTTTGGGTATTCACCCAAAGGAATTAAAATCAAAATTACTAGGAGATATCTATATTTCTATGATCATTTCAGCATTGTTAATAAAAGACAAGATATAAAAACAAATTTCCATCAAGAGATAAATGCATAAAGAAAATATGGTACATTCATATAAGGGAATGCTATTTGGGCTTTACAAAGAAGGAAATTCTGTCATTTGCAGCATGAATGGAACTGAAGGACACTATGCTAAATGAAATAAGTCAGACACAGAAGGACACATATTATATAATCTCACTTATATGTGGAAACCAAAATAGCCAAACTCATGAAGAAGAGAATAGAATGATGGTTGCCTGGAGTTGGGGTGGGTGCAGTGGGAAAGCGGAAGATGATGGACAAAGGGTATAATGAATGAAGGGAAGAGAGGAGGGATGGGAATCAGAAAGTTAATAAAATGAGTAGGATATCTTTCGTATGTTCATATATGAATACATGATCATTGAAACTCCACATCATATACAACCACAAGAATGGGATCCTATTTATAATAAGTTATACTCCATGTATGTATAATATATCAAATACATTCTACTGTCAAATCTAAAAGAGCAAATTTGAAAACATCATACAGGGATCAGTTATGCACAGTAAATAAATTTTGGAGACATACAGCACAGTACTTATAGTTAATAATACTGTGTTGTATACTTAAAATTTGCTTACAGGGTAATCTTAAGTGTTTCTGCCATGAAAAATACTATTCATAGTAAAGGGCACAGGAGGAAACTTTGTGAGGTAAGGTGTATGTTTAGTTCTTTGATGGTAGTGCTGATTTCATGGGTGTGTACTTATCCCCAAACTCATTAGTATACATTGAACATGTATAGCTTTGTACATGTCAAATATATGTCATTAAAATCTCACTCTAGTAAGATTGGCAGCCATTATGAAGTCAAACAACAACAAGTGCTGACGAGAATGTGGGGAAAAGGGTACACTTGTATATTGTTGGTGGGACTGCAAATTGGTGCAGCCAATTTGGAAAGCAGTATGGAGATTTCTTGGAAAGCTGGGAATGGAACCACCATTTGACCCAGCTATTCCCTTTCTGGGTCTATTCCCTAAAGACCTAAAAAGAGCATGCTACAGGGACACTGCTACATCGATGTTCATAGCAGCACAATTCACAATAGCAAGACTGTGGAAGCAACCTAGATGCCCTTCAATAGACGAATGGATAAAAAAAATGTGGCATTTATACACAATGGAGTATTATTCTGCACTAAAAAATGACAAAATCATAGAATTTGGAGGGAAATGGATGGCATTAGAGCAGATTATGCTAAGTGAAGCTAGCCAATCCCTAAAAAACAAATGCCAAATGTCTTCTTTGATATAAGGAGAGTAACTAAGAACAGAGTAGAGATGAAGAGCATGAGAAGAAGACTAACATTAAACAGGGATGAGAGGTGGGAGGGAAAGGGAGAGAGAAGGGAAATTGCATGGAAATGGAAGGAGACCCTCATGGTTATACAAAATTACATACAAGAGGAAGTGAGGGGAAAGGGAAAAATAATACAAGGGGGAGAAATGAATTACAGTAGAGGGGGTAGAGAGAGAAGAGGGGAGGGGAGGGGAGGGGGGATAGTAGAGGATAGGAAAGGCAGCAGAATACAACAGACACGAGTATGTCAATATGTAAATCAATAGAAGTGTAACTGATGTGATTCTGCAATCTGTATATGGGGTAAAAATGGGAGTTCATAACCCACTTGAATCAAAGTGTGAAATATGATATATCAAGAACTATGTAATGTTTTGAGCAACCAATAAAAAATAAAACAAATGTGAATTCTAAAAAAAATAAAATAAAATTGGTTCATTGGATCAAAAAAAAACACAACAAAGTATCTTTTCACAAATGAATCTGTGTAGGTTTCATTGCTATCTATTGAGGACAATTTCATGTTTTATAAAAATATATTATGAGTGCTCAAACTATTCCCAATCAGAAAAACTATTTGTGTCACACATCATGCATGCTAGCATTTTATATACTTATGCTCTGTTACACAGTAACAAATTGGCAGTCTCTAGGTGTCCAGTGAAAATTAAGCATTAAAGGTCTGAGAACAAGTGATAGTTTTCAACATCATAATATTGATAAAAGAATAACAAATACAAATCTTCAGAAAGTTATGTTCCTATTGGGAGACTCTCAATTGACTTAAAGCAAATGTCATAGATTTTCTGTATGGTATGTTATGATGATTCATGATAAATATATTGATACAGTTTTCAGCAAATAATAAGATTGCAAATATAGTGGTTTGTGAGTTGAAGGAAATTAAAAATAATAATAATATTAAAAATAATAATGCTTACAACACTGTACTCAATTGAGTATTGGTAAACTCAAACTTGCATATTCGGTACGGATATACACATTTAGGTGATAGTAGTAACATTGGTTCAATCACTCATTCCACAACTATTTATTAATCATTGTTACATACTTTGTATTGCTTCAATCATTGGAAGTACAATTGTACACAAAAACAGTCACAAACCCTATCCTTGAAGAAATTATAGTTAGACCAATGGGACAGATGGTCATGAACCCCACCCCACCCCCCCAAAAAAAACACAAGAGTGAAAATGATTATCAGTTTCCCTCTGGTATTCCCTTTATAACTTCCTTGTCTCATGTTCTTCTTTAATCTTTTTCTGGTAATCTCATTCTTTTTGTCCTTAGAGTCCAATATCCAGGGTCATTTCCTAGCCATTTTCAGCTATTTTATGTACTTTTTCATTGAATTTCTATATTTAAATTTATGAGAATGGTAGTTTCCCCTCACATTTAATGTAGCCACTTTATCATAATTAAAATGCCCAGTTTATTAAGATGTCCAAATGCATAATAGTATTTGAAAAATCACAAGAATGTAGATGGTCTGTATAGGGAGATGGTGGGAAAGGTGATACTCAAATTATGTCATGAATTTTTATTCCAAGAGATATTATGTAATGAAATAACATGGACTCTAGGGGAAGTCGGACTTGAGTTAGAATCCAGCCTTACCCACTTAATAAGCTTTATGTTCTTTTTAAATGTTTTAAAAAAACTTTTAATATTTAGAATATTATTATTATTATTTTGCATTACAATTCTTAATACACCTTTATACCACAATTTATCATGTCTCTGATTGTATACAAGGTATCCAAAGTAATAAAACCATATTGAGCTGTCATCTCGCCATTTGTAAACTATTTGTAAACAATACTTGACTCAGGATCATAATGAAAATGTTTTCTGGTTTATGTTACAGATTCAATAAATGTTATTTTCATTTCCTTGCTTTAAATTTTTGTTTAGGTTAAATCTGACTCTATGTGTACTTAGACTATTTAGGGCAAAAGATGGTGATTAATCCATGCTAACAATAATTTATCAGCAACTTATATCTTTTCCTGGCATCATTTTCCCTTCTTCCTAAATGTAGACCTTTCCTAAAAATCATTTTATATATATATACACACACACATTATATATAATATATATATATATATATACATACACACACATATATATACACACACAAATACATATATATATATATATATATATATATATATACGTAGTTGTAGTTGGACACAATACCTTTTAATTTTATTTATTTATTTATGTATTATGTGGTGCTGAGGTTCAAACCCAGGGCCTCACACATGCTAGGCAAGAGCTCGACTGCTGAGCCATAACCGAGCTCCACTAAATGACATTTTAAATCTTTTTTTCCCTTATAACAAATTATGCAATCAGTAGAAAGGTAAAATTACATTAGCAAATCTTTTTTTAAAACTCTACCATTGGCATTTATTATGACCTCATTTGTCAAAACTGCACACAATAAATTGAAATTCTAAAACACATTTGGTAGATTTAGGCAGAGTTTTATCACATATAGGCATATAAGGAAGTGTTAGGGCATTAGGACTTCATCTTAAACATTACTTATCTATATTACTTATTTAATTAAATAATGTCTTTCTTCAGAAATGTGGGTGTAACTCAGTGGTAAAGTGCTTGCCTGGTATATACAAATCCCTGGGTTCCACCCCCACCACTGTAAAAACAAATAAATATATAAAATAAGAATAAAATGTCTGCAGTTTAGTACTGGTGCATATTAATTTGTCTCTTTCATGTTTTTCTAAAAAGTTCAATTCAATTAAGAGATGGTAGCATATGAGGGACAAAAATGTGTAAAGTAACTCTGATGATATCTTAAGTATATTTACTTGTGATATATTTAAATAATAAATACAGATACTTAAGAAAAATATGCCAGAAATAGACACTTTCACTGGACTTATTTTAAGCTCTTTAAATATGGAGTCTTTAAATTTGGTAAACTAGGTTCAAACTTTTTATAAATTAATTTATTAAATGGAAAAAATCTGGTAATAGGGTATAAATTTTGGAGCAGAACAACTGTTGTTTTAAGTATCATGGACAATTACTTTTCAGAATTTAATTTTTACTGAGGATAGTATTTTCTTAAACTAACAATAAGGCAGATATAAAAAGAATATGTCAGAGATTAAAGAAGGCAGAAAATGGATAGACTTCTTCCTGCTTATAAAGCCTCAGCTCATCCTTTCCATTTAAATCTATTAATCCTAAATTAAATATCCTGTATGAAGAACTGTCGCGACCCCTTGCCCGCAAGGAAGACGCAACTCGGGAATCTTCTTTCAGCGGTTTATTCAGGCCCTTGATATTTCTTCTACTAATCCCTCGGATGCCCCTCCCAGTCTTAATATAGCATCTCAAGCCCCAATGCGAAGCTGCCACGTGGAACTTTCTCATAGGGTGCTGAAAAACCATGTGCCAACTCTCCCAAATAAGGAGTTGTTTGTTACATACCACAGCGGAGCCAGCGCCATCTTGTAATGGCGACCATAATCTGCATAAGCGGCAGAAACGGCTCACCACAAAGAACACTCAGAATAACAGCTTTCCCTCTTTGAGTTAGAATAGAACTTTATTTTTTGTCTATATTCCTTTTTTATCAGACTTGATCATCTATTACAATGTATCAATGGCCCCTGAGCCTTATTCAAATTTTTTTAAAAATGAATTTTTTGCTGACACAATTTTTTAAAAAATATATCTTGATTTGAATCCATCCAGGCAAGTGTATGCTTTCTGTTTCACACTTTTAAAAACTACTTATTATTTTTTTAATCTGGTCAGTTGAAATAATTTATAACTTCTTGGGCCCTGAAGTTATCTGAGAGTAATTGCTGAGTTCAGGTTTTATATTTCTATGTAATATAAGTTACTAGTAAGAAAAAAGAAGCATAATATTTTACTATTGAAATTAATGCTTTCAAATAATGCTTAACACCAAGGTAAGTAGTTCCTTTTATAATTATTGAATGAATGAGTGGTCAAAAAATTAAAGTAAAGTTAAAGTAATAAGCAGCAGAAAATGGAAGCTGAGTAAGAGCCTATGATGATCATCTCACATACGCAAATTGGGCAGTTATTTATACACCAAAGTACCTTCACAAGAACTATAAAAAAACAGGTGAGCAACCACAATGCCTATTTTTAGTATAACAAAGGGGAAAAACATTATATTTAAGAAGATAGGAAGGAAAGGTTTTTCTGCATCACCCTTACTTTAACTCAATTAAATAGCCCAAAGCAGAGAAAGATGTTACCTGATTGGGTGAGAGAGAATTAAGTCTAGGCCTTAGATTTGAAACCCCAGCATCAGGCCCAACACAGTGAAACCCAGTGCTGTGCAAAGGCCCCAAATCCCCTACCACCAAGCCAATAACTGTAGACTGAGTAGCTGGAACTTAATAAGGCAAGGCGACTGACTGTAACCAGCACCCCATTGCCAAATCTGGGATAAAGACGTCACACATAGAGAACTCTTCACTTTGTAATTTCCTTACTGGTCATGATTAAGCTTAAAGTTATACTATTGAAATATATTTAAGAAAAGTAGATAAAATAAACTATTATTTCTTGTTTCTAAATAAAAGGGGGTGTCACTTAGTGGTCGAGCATTTGCCTAGTATGTACAAGGTCCTGGGCTTGATCCCCAGCACCACACAAACAAAAAAACAAATAAAAGTAAAAAAAAACTATCAAATTGTGTGTTTGCCTAGATGTGGATGTAAATGGTTTCAGTTTGGAAATTTCTGAATATACTAAATTAGCCAAAAATCTTCTGAATAATATAAAACTCAGAAATCTCTTGTCCTATATGGAGAAGGGTTAATAAAAGCCTTTTGATAATCAATGGAGAGACAATGAAGAAATAATCAGCATTTCTTCTCCACTTCTACTTTTCCTTTTCTGTTCATCCCTAAAATTTTAAGGTGCTGACTTTTGGAAAGAAAGAAATAGTGGTAGAGTGGCTGGGAAGTAGAAAATTATTGAAATAAAAGTATGAGATAATTGGAAAAGTGTTCCATGGAAATGTTAGAAGGAAAAAGTCAAAAACTTAGCTGTATTGCAAGAAGGGGAAAGAATATACTGTGCGAGTATACTAGCAAGTATATTGTGTGATTTAGTAAAAATTGAGGTAGAGCATTTATAATTGACAAATATCAAATTGGCAGTTAGCTACAAATACATTTTAGAGGATTATGAAAATCAAAGTGATGTATTAGTTTATACTATCTAATTTACAATAAATGAAAGAAAACCACCATTTTCCATGGAAGAATCTCTTTCAAAGTAGTCTTAAATAAGATATCCATGAGTTAGGAAACTTCTAACACGGCTAACAATAACTTTTCCCTCATTGTATTTATGTTCTTGGGTAATTATCACACTTTCACTTATTTATAATGAATAGAATATGACAAAATTACAGAATATCACTTCTTAGATTAGGTTCTTAGATTAGGTTCCACGGACTATGACTTTCATCTTGCTTGTCCCAGCATGTTCGCTTGCTTGGTTTCTCTATTGGAATTCAAAAACATATACAGAGTTTCTCATGGCTTGAAACTATTGGAAGCATCCAACTACAGCTAGCAAGGGACTGAGATCCTGTATTAAAGTTTAATGTTTGAATACAGCTAGAAAAATATAGTATGCCAATTCAGTGTCTTGTCTTTCTGGTACATAGATGACCATTAATAGTTGTGCTACCACAGGATGAAAGGGAAGACCTTTGGAATCTTCAGCCCATTTTAAGGCCCCTATTCTTATTTATGAGGTTTCTGCCCACTTGATGTAATCACATCCCAGAGGCCCCACATCCTGATATCATCACATTGGAGATGAGGTTTCAAAATATGCATTTTGGGGAAACATAAACATTCATTACATGGTATGCTGATAATGGAAGAGGCTATGGATATGAGGGGAGAGGATGAATGGGATATCTCTGTTCCTTCTTTTCAATTTTGCTATGAACCTAAGACTGCTTTAATAAAATAGCCTTTTATAAAAAGACAAATGTATAAAGCCATAATACTTAATGTTGCTCGGAAAATGCAAAGTATAGTATTTGTGAAGTAAGAATATGGAGAGAAGGAATTTATGTGGTAGTATGTTTTGTATACTATTAAAGTTAATTGCCAGACATAATGGTACCTCGCCTTTAATCCCAGTTACTAGAGGATCCAAAACTGTGAATTTCAGAATTGCCAGTTAACTTAATTCTCATTCAGATAGGTGAACCACAGAAGAAATTCCTGAGGATAATACCAAGCAACCAGCAAAGAACCTCACACATACACAATGGCATTACACCCCACAAAGGGGGTTACAGAGGAGTACCTCATAGACATCAGCCACCAACCAGTGAGCTCAGATACAAGCCCACTGACATGCAACCTGTGTAGTACAGAGAAAACAGCAATCCTACATCCTGCCAAGCACTATCCAGGGCCACATCCCTCCAAGGGCTACAAAGTGCCACATAAAAATACTAGAATGCCTCTAACTTAGACTACCACTACACAGACACTCTGAAACATACATGGCATAGACGACACAGGATTTGACAGTGTTTGATACACAGAGATTTTCCTAAGAAGGGCATACAATACTATAACTCTTAATAGGGAATAACTAGGCTGTTAAGTCAGAGATAATTAGGGACCATCTCCTCTGACCCCACAGAAATCTACTGAGTATGTAAGCATACCAAAGATTGGAAGGGGGCTTCTAGAATTTTATTAGAGGTGAGCTGGTGGGATCACTATTTTCATACTCAGGGAGACATAGAGTAAAAGCTGAAGAGTAGTAGACATCTTCTAAGGATCCCAAATACTGATGAAATCCAAACTAGGAAGATTCAATCAGAATTTTTCTAACTCACCATAAACTGCTTTAAATATAACTGATATCAATTTTAATACTATATATATATATATATATATATATATATATATATATATATATATATATATATATATTTTGAAGATATATATTCCCCTATTAATTGACACTGTGCCTTTAACCAATTTGAATGTATTTCTTCTATTTCTTTTAATGTTGTAAAGCATTAATTGGAATCATTCTATCTTTGTTTTCCTAGCTCAAGTTTATACTTGCTCCTCTTAGTCTCTTTTCCATCTTGTATTACCTGTTCCTGCTTCAAATCCCCACCCCATCTTTTTCTTGTTTTTTTTTTTAAACCTTGGTTTGCCTTATTATTTTCTATCATTTCTTTTCTCTTTTTATAATCTTTTGCTCAATTTTTCTCTTCTTCAATTTTCAGACCCCATATAAAAGAATAGTAGTTTTATAATTGCTATAGTTTAGCTGTGTTGTCCCCCAAAATTTCATGTGTGAGAGTATGCAAGAAGGTAAAGAGGAGAAATTGCATTGCAAGAGTCTTAACCTAATCAGTGGATTAATTCCTTATGGGATTAAATGAGTGGTAACTGGAGGCAGGTGGGTGTGGTTGGAGGAAGTGGTTCTTCAGAGGCCTGGCTATGGGGTATATATTTTGTATCTTGAGAGTGGAGACTCTTTGCTTCCTGATGACTGTGATGTGAGCTGCTTCCCTCTGCCATTCTCTCTTGCCATAATGTTCAGCCTCACTTTGAGACCTGAGGAGTGGAGCCAGCCTTCTATGGATTAAGACCTCTGAAACCATGAGCCCTCAAATAACCTCTTCCTCCTCTATAATTGTGCTGGTCAGGTCCCTTAGGCACAGCAGCAAAAAAGCTGACTAAAACAATAATCTTCAATAACTAACTTCTCTACATAATTAAGAACATGACTACAATTTTATATATAGATTAGAGAAACTGTGGAGAACATTTTAAAATGTATTTTTTTTTACCCTTATAAGATTCATTAGTATGTGGCTTTGCTATGAAATGGTTGCAGTTAATAAGGTTTAGTATCTTCTCTCAAAGTGGTGCTGATCCTGGAAACAGTAGATACATGCTAAGTGGGAGTGTGAATACTTGGATATTTACCTAAGATGCAGCACATAAGAAGTTCACTAATAATCCCTTGCATAAAAGTAGAAGATATAATTATCCCAGCAGATGGGTGGAAATACAAACAATATGAAAATACAAAGGAATAAACCATCCTAAGTAGCCTGAAGTACTTCAACAAGTGATCCCATTGACACCACAGTGGAGGAAAAGTGGGAAAGATAATTTATAAAGTTCATTGTTAAAATGTTAAAGAACTTAGAGATAATATACAGGAAGTGAACTATAATTTCACTAAAGTGATACAGATTCTGAAAAAGAAATCCTGGAAATGAAAAAGTCAATAAATCAAACCAAATCAGTGGAAAGCATAACCAATAGATTAAAACACTTTTAAGACTATATTCTCAGGCCCTGGAGACAAAGTATGTTATGTTAAAGATAAAGTTTATACTAAAGAAAAGATGTTAAGAGACCAGGTGCAGAGTGTTCAAGAAATCTGGGACATAATTAAGAGAAAAAATGTAAGAATAGTTGAACTAGATGAAACTAGAAGCAATGCACAAACTAAAGCAATGCAGTTTTCTTTTTTTAATATTTTGTTTTAGTTGTAATTAGACATAATATCTGTATTTTATTTTTATGTGGTGCTGGGGATCGAACTCAGCACCCAGCAAGTGTTAGGAGAGCACTCCACTGCTGAGCTACAACCTCAGTACCCCTGCAATGCATATTTTCAATGAAATACATTGATTAAACTTTGAAACATTAGGAATGAGATTGAAATCCAAATATAAGACGTTTTTAAAACCCCCAAAAGGCCAGATCAAAAAAGATTCTCTCTAAGATGCATTATAATTAAAATGCTTAATACAGTGAATTATCATAGAATTTTAAAAGATGCAAGAGAAAATGGCAGATCACATTTATAGGAAAATCTATTAGGACTTCAACTCATTTCTCAGTTCAGACCCTAAAAAGCAGAAGGGCTTGGCATAATATATACCAAATCCTGAATAGAAATGGGTTCCAACAAAGATTACTATATCCAGCAAAGTTATCCTTCAGCATTTAAGATAAAATAAAAACCTTCCATAATTAGCAAAAACTAAAAGAATTAGTAAATATCACTGTAATACAAATCATACTAAACATTTTACACAAAAGATATGAAAAATAAGAATCAGAGGCAGCAAAGGGATGAGTCTCACTAGAATAATAGTCTTTTAAACAAGAATTGAGTCTAAATTAATCATTAAAAATAAATAAAAATGGCAGGAAATAAAAATCATCTCTATATAATAACATTGATTGTAAATGATTTAAACTATTCAATCAAAGAAATTTATTGCCAGAATGAAGTAAAAAAAAAAAAAACAAGACCTGACTATATGTGGTTTTCAAGAAATTCACCCTACAGTCAAAGACATCCACAGGATGAAAGTGAAAAGATAGAAAAAGATGTACTATGCAAATTGAGAACAACAGCAAGCAGAGGGAACTACTCTCATCAAAGTAGATTTCAAGACAAAATTAATTAGAAGAGACAAAGGACACTTCATATGGGTTAAGGAAATCATCCAACACAAGATATGATTGCAAATATTTATGACACAATCATTGGTGCATCCACATACAAAAAAGCAATGCTTCTCAATATAAAGAATCAAATAGAACATAATATGATAATATTTAGTGATTTCAACACACCTCTCTTACTATTAAATAGGCCATCCAGACATAAACTATGTAAAGACACTTTAGAACTAAAACAATAATCAAATTAATCAACTGCACCTACAGACATCTATAGACTATTTTATCCATCAACAACCAATATCACTTTCATCTCAGCAGCACAAGAAACTTTCCATAAAACAGATTGTATTTTAGGGCACAAGGCAAGTGTTTGTTAGCAAAGATAAAAATAGAGAATATCTTTCATCCTATGAAGTACTCCTGGAATGAAACTAGAAAGCAACAATAAGATAAAAATATCCATTTTATCTTCTGGAGATTAAAAAATACACTTTGAGAAATTGTTGATAGGAAAAATCAAGAGAGAAATAAATTATTTTACACACAGGAAAACAGACATATAATATCTTTGAGGCAGTATAAAGACAGTTTGAAAAAGAAAGTTTATAACACTGAGTTTTTACAGTAACAAAATAGAAAGATCTCAAATAAATAATTGAATGCTACACCTCAAAGCCCTAGAAAAAGAACAACCTAATTCCAAAATCAGTAGAAGACTGAAAATAATTACAAAGCGAAGCAAAATAAATACATTTGAGAAAAAATTTAAAAAAGATTATAATAAAGAAACAATTGGTTCTTTGAAAAGATAAACAAGACTGATAAACCCTTAGCCAAACTAATGAAAAGAAACAGAGAAGATCCAAATCAACAAAAGTAGAGATGTGAAAGGATATATGACCACAGAAGCTCTTGAAATCCAGAGCCTCGTTAGAAAGTATTTTGAAAATTTATATGTTAGAAAGCTGAAAAATATAGAATATATGGATAAATTTCTAGATATATGTGACTTACCAAATTTATCAAGGGGGATACAGAAGACCTAAACAGACCAATACCAAGCAAAGAGATTGAAGCAGTGATTAAAACCCTTCCAACATTAGGCACGGTGGTGCACACCTTGAATCACAGTGGCTAAGGAGACTGTTGCAGGGGAGTAGTGAGTTCAAAGTAAGACTCAGAAACTTAGCAAGGCAGTAAGCAACTTAGTAAGACCCTGTCTCTAAAATTAAAATATAAAAAGGGCTGGGGATGTGGGTCAGTGCTTAAGCACCCCTGGGCTCAATCCCTGGTACCAAAAAAATAAGAAACAAGCAACAAAATAATAACAATAATAATAAAAAACCCTTCCAACAAATAAAAGCCCAGAACCAGATGCATTCTCAGCCACATTGAAAGAGACCTTTAAAGAAGGAAATGTAAATCTTTCTCAAACTATTCCATTAAATAGAGAAGGAGCACTATTAAACAAATCAGAGATGGAAACTTGAATATCCACATATAGAAGAATAAAACTAGAACCCTGTATATTATCCTGCACCAATACCATTTGATATCTGAAATGGATATCAAAATCAGGCAAAGGCACATCAAGGACAAAAAAAAAAAACTTCAGACCAATATCCCTGATGAACATGGATGGAAAAATATTCAACAAAATATTCACAAAACTTGAATATCCACACATTAAAAACATAGTAAACCATGGGAGTTTTATCCCAGCTATTCAAGTTTAGTTCAATATGCACAAATCAATAAATATAATTCACCACCTAAATTTTAGGAAATGAATCGCATAGTCCTATCTGTAGATGCAGAGACCACTCAATGAGATCCAGCCAATATTGGTGTTATAAACACCAGATACTTGAATCAAATGTATGAAATATGATATGTCAAGAACTATGTAATGTTTAGATCAACTAATAATAAAAATTTAAAAGAAAAACAGAGAAACTAAGGATGGAAGAAATTTACTCCAGATTTTGAGGGCTGCATAAAAGAAATGCAAGGTGAACTTCATACTCATTGGAGAAAACCTGAAAGCATTTCTATTAAAATCAGGAAAAGACCAGGGTGTCCACTCTTACCACTATTATTCAACATAGTTCTTGCAACTCTAGACAGAGCAATCGGGTAAGGGAAATAAATTAATGGAATACAAACAGAAAAAAAAACTGGATTTGAATTATCTCTGTTTTTTGATGACCTGATCCTATATCAAGAACCCATAATACTCCATCAAAAACCTTTTAAAGCTGATGTTCAAATTCAGCAATGTGGCAGGATACAAGATAAATAAATCAATCGTGTAGCTATACTTTAATAATGAATCTGCTAAGAAAGAAGCCAGGAAAACAATTTCATTCACAACAACCTAAAAAATACATTGGAATAAATCTAACCAATGAATTGAAAGAGTTCTACAATGAAAAATAAGGAACATTGAAGAAAATAATTGAAGAAGACATGAGAATATTGAAATCCTTTCCATTGTTATCAAAAAGACAATTAATATTGTCAAAAAATGTCATACTACCCAAAGCTTTTTACATATGAAATCCTTTTCAAAATACCAATGACATTCTTCACAAAACTGGAAAAGTAGCCCTAAAATTCATATGGAAGTATAAAAGATCCAAAATAGCCAAAGCAATCCTGAGAAGAAGATCGATGCAGAAGGCATCACAATACCTTATCTCAAATAATACTACAGAGCTAAGGTATCAAAAACAGCATAGTATTAGGATCAAAACAGACATGATGACAAATTGAATAGAATAGAAAACTCAGAGACAAATCCACATAGATACCATTGTCTATTCTTAAAAATGGTGCCAAAAACATAAGCTGGAGAAAGATAGCCTTTTAAACAAATAGGAGATGGAAACTTGAATATCCACATATGGAAGAATAAAACTAGGATCCTATCTGTCATCCTGCACCAAATGCAACTCAAAGTGGACCAAAGAACTAAGAATTACACCAGAAACTTTGCAACTAGTAGAAAAAAATAGAGAGTCAACACTCCATCATGTTGGTGCAGGTGCTGACTTCCTTAGCAAAGCCTGTAAAGCTCAATGAGTAAAATCACAAATAAATAATTGAAATGTCATCAAATTAAAAAGCATCTGCACAGAAAAGGAAACAATGGAGAACATGAAGGGAGAGCCCACATAATTGGAGAAGGTCTTTGCCACCTGCTTCTCTGGCAGGAGATTAAATATAGAAATATATAAAGAACTCAAAAAATCTAACACTAAAAACCAAATAAATTAGTTAATAAATAGGCAAAGGAACTAAGCACTTTTTTGTGGTGGGGTACCAGGGATTGAACTCAGTGGCACCCAACCAATAAGCCACATTCCTAGCCCCATTTTGTATTTTATTTAGAGACAGGGTCTCACTGAGTTGCCTATCACCTCACTTTTGCTGAGGCTGGTTTTGAACTCACTGACCTCCTGTCTCAGCTTCCCTAAACAAACACTTCTAAAAAGAATTACAAATGTCTAACAAATACATGGTAAAATATTTAATATTCCCAGCAATTAGGGAAATGCAAATCAAATTTACTTTGAAATTTCATCTTATTCTAGTTAAAATGGCAACCATCAAGAATACAAAAAATAATAAATTCTGGTGAGGATGTTGGGAAAGGGTGCAATTGTACATTGTTGTTGGGATGTAAATTAGTAGAACCAGTTTGAAAACCACTATGGAAATTCCTCAAAATACTAGAAATAGAACCACTATATGATCCAACTATTCCCATCATCGGTATTTATCCAAAAGAACTAAAATCAGCATTGATATACTGATATATTGATATAGTCATTTCAGTGTTTATAGCAGTGCAATTTATAATTGCCAAGTTATGGAACCAGCAAAGATGCCTGTCAACAGACAAATGGATAAAGAAACCATAGTATATACACACAATGGAGTTTTATTCACCCATGAAGAAAACTGAAATTTTTCAATTTACTGGTAAATAAATTGAATTGGAGAACACCATGCTAAGTTAAATAAGCTGGGTCTAGAAATTCAAGGATAAAATGTTTTCTTCCAAATGTAGAAGCTAGATTGAAATACAAATAAAAAAAGAATGGATGAATCCCATGAAAACAAAGGGAGATCAGTGGAGTAGAGGAAAGAGACTTAAGTGGAGGGAGGGGTTCAGGAAAAGAGACCATCACTGGAATGAAATTGACTAAATTATGCTTTCTACATATATTAGTATGCCACAGTGAATTTCACCTTCATGTTTATCTATAAAGAACTAATTTAAAAAACTATATACAAATGGAAGGAAAATGAGTAGGGGAAGGGGAACAGGGGAAAAGAGCAGGAGAGGGAAATAGGAACACTGGGGACTTAAGTGGAGTGAATCACATGCCATGCATATATGATTATGTCAAATTAAACTCCAATGTTATGCATAATTATAATATCCTAATAAGATCATGAAGACTTAGAAATTCTAAACTTATAAACACTAAACAAAAGAATGCCAGAATATATGAAGGAAATATCAAAATTAAAGGAAGAAATAGTAAATTCAATAATAATATTTGGAGATTTCAATACCCAATTTCTCAATAGTTGATAGAGCAAAGAGGCAGAAGATTAAAACAGATCTAGAAGCTGTGAGCATTATAAAATAATTATACTTAAAAGATATCCATAGAAAAGTATATCCAACAATAGAAAAATACACATTATATTAATTCATCCAAGAAACATTTTGCAGGAGAAATCATATGTTAGGTTGAAAACTAATCTCAATAAATTTTAAAGATTGGCATTATGCAACATATATCCCCTAACTACAATGAAATAAAATTAGAAATCAATAATGAAGAGATGTTTGAGAAATAGACATATAACTGAAAATTTAAAAAAAACACACTCCTAAATAAGCAATGTGTCTCAGAGAAAATACAAGGAGAAATTAGAAAATACTTGCAATGGAATTAAAATGAAAATATAATAAAACTCATGGGATACAACTAAAATAATGGATGAAAATTTGTGGCTATAAACACTCATGTGAAAAGTGGAGGAAAGGACATCTAATATTCACAGGTCAGGAAACAACATTTGTAAAACGTCAGTGTTCCTCAAACTGATCTAAATTTTCAATTGAATCCACATACAAATTCCAGATGACTTATTTTTTTCAGAAATTGACAATCTTATTCTCATGCAAAAATTATATGGTAATGCAAGGGATACAAAGGAGCCAAGAATGTCTGGAAGAGTAAGACCAATATTACAGGACTAAACCCTCCTGACTTTAAAACTTACTGTAATGTAGAGTTATCAAGACAACACAGTATTTTACAAGAATAGGGATAGATATATGAATTAATGGAATAGTATCTAGAGTCCAGAAATAAACTCATATTCAGGACAACACATTTAAGTGGAGCAAGGAATATTTTTTAACAAATACTGCTGAGTCAATTGGATATACACATGAAAATGAATGAATTTGGATCTCTTCCTGTTGAGAGCCACAGCCGAAGGGGCCCCAGCAAACTTCCAGCTGCCAGCAAACTTTCAGACTGCCAGCTGATGATTGGCTCACAGCGGCCCCAGCAACATCTAGCTGCTTGGCTCCTCTGCGGTGATGCTCATTGGGGGACTTCTTTGGCTCCGCCCATGCGACCCAGCCAATCGGCCTCAAGAGCAGGAGGATTGTGGGAGGTGGAGAGGCTTGTGTTTGTGTGAGAGGCTTGTGGGAAGCCAGTGGTGGCAGTTGGGTTCTGAGGGTTTTTCCTGAGGAGCTGTTTTGTTTGGCCTGTGTGGTTCTAAAAATAAAGTTCGTTTCTTTTGACAAGTGGCTCCTGAATTGTGCCCAGCCAGACTGCAGCATCTTCCCTAGTCCTTACACAAAAAAGAACTCAAAATGGTTCACAGAGCTTTTTATAAGAAGCAAAAAATATAAAGGCAAAGCTTTTCTATTTATTTTAACAAAAACAGAAATGACATCAAAAATACAAAAAATGAAGTTGAACAAATTTTGAAAATTGTGTTTCAGAAAACATTATCAGGAGGTGACAATACAATTTAAAGTTTAGGAGAAAATATTTGCATATTTTATATCTTATTTAGGATTTGTATCTATATAATACAAAGAAAGGTTACAACTCAATAATAAAAGGATGACCTAATTTCAAAATAAGCAAAGGATCTAAATGGATGTTTCTACAAATATGCAAAGGCCAATAAAAATGTAAAATTATGCCTAATATACAAATCAAAACCACACTGTGATAGCAATTCACAAATACTTGGCAGGCTATAATCCAAATAACACACGATAACAAGTTTTGCTGGTGAGAATTTAAAATGGTGCAGCCACTTTGGAATTGAGTCTGTTAGTTCTTTGAGTGATCAGACATGGAGCATATGATCCAACATTTCCATGCCTGGCATATAACCAAGAACAGTGAAAAAGTATGTGCACAGAAAATGTGCACTTCACTGTTCATAGCTGTATTAATGGATACATGTAGTATATCCAAATATTATTTGAAAATAAAAAGGAATGAAATAAAGATACATTCTATACCTCAAATAAATCATGAAAACGTGTTAAATACAAAAGGCCACATATTATTTCATTATATTTACATGAAGTATCCAGAATAGAAAATCTTTAGTGACAAAAAGTAGATTACTGTTTGCCAGGGACTAGAAGAATGATGGAATGGATAATGATTAATATAGTAATGGGATTTCTTTTTGGGGTGACAAAAGTAACTCAAAATTGATTGTGGAGATGTTTGCAGAACTCTGAGGATGAGAAAAGCACCAAGTTGTATATTTTAATTGATTAATTATGTGGTTTGCTGCAGTCTGGCTGGGCATGATTCAGGAGCCACTTGTCAAAAGAAACGAACTTTATTTTTAGAACCACACATGCCAAACAAGACAGCTCCTCAGGAAAAACCCATGCTGATGGTGGTTATAAAATTATATTCAATAAAATTAAGTACTGTGTTCCTTAAGTTTTATATTTCAATAAAGATTATTATAATTTATTAAGTTTAGCTTTATTTAAATATCAAGAGCTGAAAAGTGGCTCCAACTAGATTCCATAGAAACTATCCAGCTATTGTTTTGCAAAATAATTGAGATGTATAATATTAAATTAAAAAATACAATAGTTCTAGTATTTTGGAAGGAATACAGTAAAGACATGTTGGCTTAAGTTCTACCTACTGAAAACAAAATGAAGAAAAATAATCACTACATTGAACACAAAATACAATTTACATACAATTTCCTATCTATAACTCCATTGCCTTATGAATTTTCACTTTTAATTATATGGATTCAGTCAGTGACCTGCATGTAAGCTTTTAGACTCTAGATCCATTCCTCTTCCTGTTTTGAAATGATTTATTTTCTTCCTCCATCAATACCTCAAGTCCAGCCTCCTATGTGATGCTACAAGGACTTTGGCACACATTTTTGGCGAAATACTTAGTATGGTGTCCTTAATGAACCTTGCTTAATAACTTTTTGTTTATACTTTCAGGGACATTGCAAACTTTTTATATTTTCTATGTTGTGCCTTCCTCGTTGTTTAGTGTAAAGCAGGAAGTGGTATTATAATAATCGTACTAACTATACTAAAGTTAAAATTTTCTATGAAGGAATGTATGTATTAAAGATTAAAGAGATGGCTTTTGGGGGCTAGAGAATTGCTAGATGGCATCTCTTGTGCAAGATTCACAACAAAGTAGGAAAGTATAATGAGGTATATAAAATTTCGAAGGGAATACCCAGATGGCTGAAGAATGACTAAGAAAAATGGTTTTCAATGAATTACTGTCATAATAGGAGCACACAATAAGTACTTTAGGCTAGGGTCACTCTTAGATTCAATATAATTAAAATTTATTTCTATGCTGTTGCTAAAGATTTGTGGAAAACCGCATTTAGCTTGCAAATGACATACTTACGTATTGAGATGATGTACCTTGGAGAACAGAATGAGCATAAAATATGTATGGTACATGAGAGATTCATTCTAAGAAAATATGATATTTAGGGAAGATATTTGTTGGAAAACAGAAGTGATGGAACAGAGTAACAAAATATGAACTTACAAGGTAAAATATGATACACACATATGAAATTAATATATCCAAGAGTCACAATGAACAAACATTCATAATACATAAAACTACACATTCAAGTTCATCAATTGTACTATAATGCATGGAAATTTTGCAACAAAGTCATTCCCTTAGCAATTCTTAGAGCTTTATAAAATTTCTGAACCTAATTCTGCATAGTACCAACTAATGGCTAAAATATTGAAAACAAAACCATAAAGAAAACTGAGATGTTATGGGGAGAGATTAACATATATGTATTAATATATATTATATATTAATATATATGAAGAGTGATTTACTGATCTTCCATATTATAAAGAACAAAAGTAAAAAGAATATAGGTTCTGGAGTAACTGATTTATTTACTCATTCATTCCTTAAATAATGTCAAAGAAACTTGTTTTGAAATGATGGTTTTGCAATGTACCATCTCTTCTGTTTTCTAACTTGATCAAAAAAGGTATTAGCATGTACTCCATAGTGTTACTATGGGGACAAAATCGGTATGATATGCAAAGCCATCACATATGAAAGCCTTCTTTCAAGCAGGTAATGAGTTACAAACTCAAATTTTAGAGACCAAGAAAATATATGTAAGGGTATAAACTTGTCATAATAGGAAACAGTAGGAACTCTAAAATGCTAAAAGTTCATGTTCCATTCTTCAAGGGGCAGGCAGTATTCCAATGCATTGAAGCCATAAAGAAACGAGTGCCCAGTGTTGTTCAGCATTCAGATTTTTCAAAGTGAACTGGTTTAGTCTCTTTAACCTACCTCATATTTTTCTATTAAAACTCCATTCACATATGGAATTTCTGCAACAAAAACCCTTAAAGATTTCCCTTCTTTGATAAACACATTGAAGAAGAATAACTGCAATTATTAAATCATAACTGTTGTTGTTCTTTTTTATTCTTTTCTATTTTTTTGTTGTTGTTGTTAACGGGGATTGTACTTGACTACTGAGTTACATTCCATAGCCCTATTTTTTATTTTACTTAGAGACAGGCTCTCACTGAGTTGCTTAGTGCCTTGCCATTGCTGAGGCTGGCTTCAAACTTGCTATTCTCCTATCTCAGCTTCCTGAGCCACTGGGATTAGAGGCACAAACCACCTCGCCCAGCTACAATTGCTCTTCTTATTCTGCTATCTTATATATTAATAATAGACTAACTAGGAATAGTTTGGAGTTCAAAGTAATATAGAGAAATCATAAAATTGTATCTCAGTTCTGATATATATCTAAAGTGAATGTCTATGGAATGCAATATGCACTGGAAATATCATCCATGCCAATTGAAATTATTACAATTTCTCAGCATGTATTAATTTTATATATTTTATGTGCTTTATGTTGAATTCCTTCTAACAAATAATTTCACTGAGTGCTTTCTCTCCTTTTCATTGGTACTGTTTCCTTTACTTACTATAGACTTCCTTGATCCAACTGCAAGAAATGGAAAACAGAATTTTGATTTTCTATTTTTATTTTAGGGAAAATATCAACCTACAGAATCTCACAAATCCTGTCATTAATATGTTGATAACTGAAAAACTCAACTCACTCAAAGATAATTCCAATTTACAATAAAAGTAAATAAGTTATGGGTTGAACTTTATTGTAGAGAAAACAGTTCTCAACATAAAAGTATGGTTTATGCTCATGACCTTTTGCTTTCTGTTTCACCAGTAAGTGAAAAAAGATGTTTGTATTGAAGCTACTCAAATACTTCATAGTGCCACTTCAGTATTTCAAAGCTGAGAAAAGTTAGGTTTGTTATGTAGCAGAACATACTAATAAGTGTAATTTTCCTCAGATGCTTTGGACAACTACAAATAGATTATTTCAGCAAGGAAATATTTGTCTATCACTACCACCTTATAATTATATAACAATTTTTATTTAAAAATGCTTTCACATAAATAATCACATATGATCTAACCCCAAAATTGAAGTAAGTAGAACAGTGAGTTTAATTACCACCTCACAGGTGAGTGAGTTGAGTGATCTGTCTTGTGCAAAACAAGGTGTTACTTGCTGAATGACTGGTCTCTTATCTTCAATTGACTGCCCTTTCCACTTTAAGACTTGAAATTATATATACCAAATTACAAGATTAGTGCCTGAATTGGCAAATATTTGTGTTTAGTTTGGTCAAGGCCCTCTCTTATGTGTTTGAAGGATAAGCCAAGTTGTTTCTCTGGAAATCAGTATACCTGGTTAATAGAGCATTATCTCCACATAAAAGAGAAATAACAATACGAAGTAGTATAAGAAGACAAAATTTTATGACTGTTTAATCTATAGCAAGTGTAATAATCAGAAAAGACCCCTTGGAGAAATAGGGGTCATCTATTCAGCAATATTCAGATTATAAGAAAGGAAGTTGGCATTTTCAGAGAGATTCAATTGTTTGAATAAAGACAAGTTACTAGAAAGCATGCAGTGAATTATTAAGAGGGTAAGTAGCTCACTGTGGCAGAAGCAAA
Source organism: Ictidomys tridecemlineatus (assembly GCF_052094955.1). NCBI lineage: Eukaryota > Metazoa > Chordata > Mammalia > Rodentia > Sciuridae > Ictidomys > Ictidomys tridecemlineatus. Next base: position 61,796,783 of record NC_135493.1, read on the forward strand.
AGTAAAACAAAATAAACAAGCAAAACCATAAAAACATGGATATTGAGAAAACCAGTGTTGCTTGTTTTCTAATCAGCACTAAAAAATGGATGGTTTTGAATTACAAGGAAAACTATTCAGAATTGCTTTACAGGTAAAGAAGAGCCCTGAGAGGTTTTGAGTAGGAGTATGACACTATCACATAGAAATGTTTATAGAAAGAATAACTTCTTTAAGGTGCATAGCATGGAGCATTACTGTGAAAGTTAGATGTACTTCTTATACAATTAATTGGGTAGGCTCCATGTTTTGTGTAACAGAACAACAACAACAACAAACTTCATTTAGTATCTTTAAAAATAATTTACATTCAAAGAAGTGTATGTTTTGAAAACTTAAATAAGCCATAGTAGATCATGTAAACTATCTTGAGAGGAAAAAAGACACAAGTATAAGGAATATATAGGCACATCACCCACATATAAACAGGAAAAAATCTGTAGTTCATGTTTTAAATAAGAAGAAAACAATTGACAGTGTGCTAATTGAATTTAAAAGACACCTGGCAGCTTGAAAACTTTCTCATCTCTAATAATATATTGTATTTTGCCATTTTTAAATATAATTGAAGGATAATATATCTTAAAAACAAAATGGATAGAAATAGCCATTTAACTAGCCCTGCAGAAACCAATGATATTATAAACTAGTGGAATATACGTGTTTCTCCCCATAAACTTTTAAAAAGGAGTCTTAAATTATTTTTTCAATTAGGGCACTGCAAAACTTTTCTCAACGCTAATGACATCTTTAAAGAGGGTTAATATTTTACCACAGTACTTTGCTCTTTCAGAGAATGTAACTAATTCTAGCACTGCCAATAACTTATAATATTGCCTTGATTTAAAACAGGCAATCTGTTCGGCCCTTTCTGGAAAGACAGTCAGGAAAACAAATGGAACTTTGTTTTGGAGTGAGGTAATTGTAGTATTTCTAGATACAAATGCTATGAAGGAAATAGTGTTTCACACCGAATGAGACCCTGGGCTTAGGAGTCAGACTACTGTGACTTTGGGTAAGTTATGTACTCTATATGGTCCAATTTCTTCAATTATAAAATTGAGAAAATAATATATATGATAATATACATAATTAATAAGTTTTATAAAAAGATTACATCAACATTTATAAAATGATTATCATAAGATTCAGTATACAGAAAACAATCCATACATGATAGCTATTATTACTTGGATTTACACTTCATGGAGTGTTTCCTTAGTAAAACATTACAGTACATGTAACTACACTCAAAAGGTATGCAAAATAGGAATTTTACATGTGGAAAGTATAAAGTTCTTTCATTGTTCTAATGGTAGACATAGTAATTAGATGAACATTTCTCTTCATATACCTTTAGTGTTATCTCTGATAAAGAAACTGTAAAGAGACAACTGAGACATCATTTTCACATATGTGTGAGCTTTTACCTACTTAGGAACACAGAATATTCCAAGAAAAAGCCACATCCAATATGTGTGGAACACTTAGAACTTTCCACGTCCAGAAAATGAATGATGGTAATACTTTTGAGCTAGATATTAATTAGCATTCCATTTGGTCTGAATTACTTAACTTTTATAAACAAATAATTCAAATTAGGAATGGTTTATCCACATTTTCCCTTTAAAAGTGGCTATTTGTAGGATGAGGTTGTAGCTCAGTGGTAGAGCATTTGCCTTGCATGTAGGAGGCACTGGGTTTGATCCTCAGCACTACATAAAATTCAGTAAATAAATTAAGATATAGTGTTCATCTACAACTAAAAAATGTTTTAAAAAGTAGCTATTTGTTACTTGTTTAGTAAGAAGTGATTAAGATTTCCCTTTTCCTTCAAATAATTTATAACATTTATTGCTATGTAACTATATAATCAACTATATATAATATATAATACAAATGTAACTCTAAATTTGTTATAATACAAATTAAAATTATAAATTATATGATGAGAAAATTGCTAATATTTTTTTAATTTTAATTTCAAAATTTATGGTTAGAAAAAGTGAGTTATTATCCCTTAATATGCTATATTTTTATGTTACCTTATGTGGGAAAGGAAGAGAGAAATTTCTATATGTCATCACTGAAATTGCTTCTATTAAAGAAGCTAAAAATTTTATTGTTCTGGTAATTATATATTGCTTGGAAAATATTTCCAAAATTATTGAATCAGATCTTGATAAGAAAATAAATATGCAATGTAGTATTTTCCCCTTTTTGAAATACTGGAATAACATAGGAAATTTACTTTTTGAATGTAGAAGTGGAAGTTGGAGGAGTCTAATTACTTTATAATTTGGTCAGAAGGTTCAGAACTGTTCTAAAATATATTCCTTGTGTGTGTGTGTGTGTGTGTGTGTGTGTGTGTGTGTGTGTGTGTGTGCGCGCGCGCGCGCGCCCTGGAAGAGTAAATGCTCCTATCTTTTTAACACTAGTTAGAGGTTTCCTTTCCTTGGGCAGAAAGGATGGAGATAGCTGAACAAAAACACTAGGATTGTTTATCAGGATTTCCTTGGAGTTTGTATTCTGTCTCTGGACCTAGTGGACCAAACAGTCTTCTGGTTTATTCATTCTGGCTCATGGATATTTGGTCTGTCCTTGCACTGAGATATCAGTCATCTAGTCATACATCTATCCTTTCACTTAGTCAATAAATATTAATTCCTTACTATATTCAAAGTACATTTTGACTTTCTGCAGTTACACGAATAAATAAGCAAAATGCCACAGATTGACTAAGATACAATGTGATGAAATATTTGACAATATTAGTTACAAAGTGCCATGTAACTAAACAAGAATAAACAGATTAATTCTACCTACGGATGTCAGACAAGATTTCACAAGAGAATTGACATTTGAGCTAAATGTTGGAGAATGAGTAAGAATTACTCAATAGAGAATGAGAAAGGAGTGGAGGGAAATCCAAACACACAAAATGTATGAAAGGTCAAAATAGTGAAACATTTGGAATATTTGTGGATTTAAGAGTAGTTGGAGATATGGCCAGTAGATTACACGACAGGGAGTTTCAGGAGATGCATTGGAAAATTTGATCAAATTTTTAAGGTTTTTTTAATATTATGCTAAGGAATAAAAGCTAAAAAGCAACTGAGAAACATAGTAGTCAAGAAACATAAGAAGGGCTGGGGATGTGGCTCAAGTGGTAGCGCGCTCGCCTGGCATGCGCAGGGCTCTGGGTTCGATCTTCAGCACCACATACAAAGATGTTGTTTCTACCGAAAACTAAAAAATAAATATTAAAAAATTCTCTTTCTCTCTCTCTCTCTCTCAAAAAAATAAGAAACTTAGAGAAAAATTAAATATTACACAATGTTTCAAGGGAGAAAGGGTCACAGGAACAAAAGATAAAAATTGGCCAATGTCTACTTGCCAAGGAAATAAACAATACATGATTACCAACAGCATTTAAACTGTCAAATAAAATTTTGAACAAATTCATTTGAATTCTTTTAAGACTTTTGAAAGAGAATGTTAACTAGAGTACACGGTAGCATGATTCAATTTGCTTATAAATAATACTGTAAGGAGCCCAATTATACCAAGGTCCTTAAATTCAAGCTAAATGTGGAGCATTACTTAAGTCATGATGTTTGCTTTTCTGCTAGTAGTGAATGTCTTGATGCTCAAAATGAAATAATTCAATTTACTCACCATTGATGAATATTGAGTTGGAGGCATATAATCAGGTCTGTTTTCCATTGTAAAACTTGTTGCTTCAGGTTCAATGATAACTGGCTAAAAGCAAAAGTGAAAACATTAAATGTTGAGACAAATATCCTATAAGAAGGAAAACACAGTTGTTTATAAAACACCCATATATTCCAGTTAACGTTGTAATGTTTTCACACAAAAAATGTCAGATGATAAACTAAACACATTTATAATGGTCATTCTATTACTAGATAATGTTTGAAAGCTTCATATATGTTAGCTATTATTCTTGGAATTTTACACATGTTTACGCCTTTAATCCTCACAACAACCTTATGAGGTGGGTACTATTACTACACACATGAGGAAACCAGGGCCCAGAGAAGTAAAATAACAGCCAAAGTCACAAAGCTTCTAAGAAATACAACTGACATTTGAATTCAAGGAGTCTTTTAATCACTAGACCAGCCAGACTAGTGAACACAAAGGTTCAATTTTAATCAAATTATGAAAATATGAAGGGATTTAGTTAATAATCTTTATATAGAAGATAATGTATTCCAGGATCGATTTTAGTGATTTATCAGTATCAAATTATTTTATATGTCTTGGTGTCATATTAATTTAACTTATTTACATGAACATTTGAAAAAATATACTACATAAAATATATATTGAATCATCTTAACTTCACTTCTATTCCTGGAAAAATTGCATGATAAGTACATTTTAAGAAGTTTATGAACAAATACACATAAAAATTTAACATCCTTACAAAAGAAAAAAATTCCTGGATATCATCAAGATTGAATCATGAAGAAATTAAAAACCTGTTGAACAGATCAGTAAAGAATGAGATTGGATGAATAACATGAAATCTTGCTTTTAAGGAAATCCTAGGAATATATGGCTTCACTACTACTTTTATCCATACATATAAAGAAGAATAATTCCAAATATTCTTAATTTATTCCAAAATATTAAATAGGAAGAAATTCTTCCAAACTCATTCTGCAAGGTCATCATTACCTTGATAATAAAAATAGATAAAGACACAACAACAATAACAAAAATAAAACTACAGGCCAAAGCCTTGAGGAATTTAGATGTGAAAATCTTCAATAAAATATATGAAACCAAGTCCAATAGCACATTACAATGATGATTTACCATGATCAAGTGTGATTCATTCCAGGGAAAAGGATGGTTCAACATATGCAAATCCAAAAACATGATATACCATATCAATCGACAGGACAAAAATCATATGATCATCTCAACAGGTACAGTAAAATTATTTGATAAAATCATGCATCCCTTCATGATAAAAGTGCTGAAGAAATTAGGTATAATTCAATATAATAAAAGCCATTTATTATAAATCAACAGCTAACATCAAACTGAATGGGGAAAAGGTGATCTCTCAGATCTGGAACAAAAAGGATTCACACTTTCACCATTTTTATTCAACATAGTACTAGCCAGAGTAATCTGGTAAGAAAATGACTGGAATTCTAATTAGAATAACAAATATTCTGTGCTTGTATAAATATATAAAAATAGATTCTATTGTCATATAACCAAAAAGAACAAATAAAAATACATAAAAAACAATAAAAATAATTAAAGTTTAAAAAAAAAGAAATGAAAAACACTCAAATTAGAAAAGTAGTCAAATCACTGCTAGCAGATGATATGTTATTATATATAGAAAAACCTGAAATACTCCACTAAAGAAATCTATTAGCCCTAACAAACAAATTGAGCAACATTGCAGGATATAAAATCAACATACAAAAATCACAGCAGCTTTAATCACAACTACTGAGGATGGTAAGGCAATAATATATACTTGATGCCAGGTTGGCAACTTAGAGACCCTATCTCAAAATAAAATGAATAAAACAAAAAGGTCTTTGGAAGTAGCTTAGTGATAGAGCACTTGCCTAGCATGTGCACAGCACTTGGTTCAATACACATTACCAGAAAAAAACAAAACAAAACAAAATAGTAGTGTCAATACTTCCCTATATGCCAACAGGGAATTATCTTGAATAGAAAACTAAAAGGCAATACTATTTACCCTAGTTATTAAATTAAAACACCTAGGAATACACTTAATGAAGGATGTGAAAGATCTGTACAATGAAAACTATAGATTTTGATTAAAAAAATTGAAGAGGAAACAAAAATAGAAGGCCATTCCATGTTCATGGATTAGACAAAAACAATATTTTTAAGCTGTCCAAATTATTCAAAACAATCTACAGATTCTGTGCATTCCCTGACAAAATACCAGTGATATTCTTAAAAGAATTATTTAAAAAATCATAAAACTTGCACTTATCACAACAGCAAAGCAGGAGGCATTACGTTAACTGAATTCAAAATATACAACAAAAAAATGACAGACCCATGGACCAGTGTAATGGAATAAAAAGACTAGAAGTAAACTCACACATCTAAAGCCAACTGAATGTCATCAAATAAACTAAGAAACACACATTAGAAAAAGGGCAGCTTTCTCAACAAACAATATTAGGTAACCTGGACATCCACATGCAGAAGAATGAAACTAGATGCTTATTGTTCACCAGTTACAAAAAATCAATTCAAATATATTAAAGACTTGAATGTAAGACCTGTAACTACAGATTACTAGAAGAAACCATGGGAGAAATTCTTTACAACAATGGAATGGGCAAGGATTATTGTAAAAGCTCATAAAAGATAGAAAAAATTAAAGATAAACAAAAGGCTGGGGTTGTAGCTCAGTGATAGAGCACTTGCCTAACACAAGTGAGGCACTGGGTTCAATCCTCAGCATCATGTTATATATATATATATATATATATATATATATATATATATATAAAGTTATTGTGTTCATCTACAACTGAAAATTATTTTAAAAAAATAAACGAGGGGGCTGGAGTTGTGGCTCAGCAGTAAGACACTCACCTAGCACACACAAGGTGCTGTGTTCAATCCTCAGCACCATGTAGAAATAAATAAATAAAAGTAATATATGTAAAAAAATAAATGAGCAAAATTATATCAAACTAAAAATATTCTGCACAGCAAAAGAAACAAGTCAAAATACTAAAGAAACAATCTGCAGAATGGGAGAAAGTATCTGCAAACTTTACATTTGACAAGGACTTAAGTAACTTGATAGCATAAAAAAGAAAAATAGAAATTAAAATAGGCAATAAACATGAACAAAAATTTCCCAAAAGAAGATACACAAGTGGCCAACAGTTATATTTAAAAATGTTCAACATCACTAATGATTAGGGAAATAGAAATCAAAACCATAAAAGATATCACTTCATTTGAGTAAGAATGGCTACTATCAAAGAAAACAAACTATAACAAGTGATGACAGACATGTAGAGAAAAAAGAACCCTTGCACACAGTTAGTGGGAATGTAAATTGGTAGAACTATTACAGCAAAAATATGGATGATTCTCAAAACACTAAAATTAGAACTACCATACAACTCCAAATCGCACTCCTACTTATTTATACAAAGGAAATAAAATCAGTAGTCAAAGAGACATTTGGACTCTCTTGGACATAGCAGCACTTTTCATAATAGCTAAGAAGTAGAAATCTATCAACAGATGACTAGACAAAGAAACTGTAGTGAATATGTACAATGAAATACTATGTAGTCAATAAAAAGAAGATGATCCTGGCTGGGGTTGTGGCTTAGTGGTAGAACACTCACCTAGAATGTGTAAGGCACTGGGTTCAATTCTCAGAACTACATATAAATAAATAAATTAATTATTTAACTAAATAAAGGTCCATTAACAACTGAAAAATATTTAGAAGGTGATCAAGTCATTTTCAATAACATGGCTGGAATTTGATTTCCTTAAATTAGATGAAATAAGCCAGGGATATGAAAAATGATTACCACATTATCTCACTGCTATGCAGAATCTAAAACCAAACTAACAAAACTTTGATCTCATAAGAGTAGAAAGTAGGATGGTGATCCAGAAGTTGGGAAAAGTAGTGGGAAAGGAGGAATTGGGAAAGGCTGATCAATGTGTACTAATTTATAATTAGATAGGAGGAAGAAATTCTGGTTTGATGTTCCACTATAGGGTGAACATATATAATGATTATGAATTATCTTTAATTTCTTTTTACACATTTTTTGTGGTGAGAACATTTAAAATCTTGTTCCTGAGAAAATTTCAAGAATACACTATATTATTATTAACTGTAATCACCATGCCACACAATAGATCTCCACAATATTATAAAATAAGTATCTAATATAAGGAATAAGATACAGATTGCCTAAATAAGTATATCGCAAATACTAGGGAAGATAATTTAGCTGGGGATCCTTTTTCACTTATAAAAAAGTCAATCCTAGAGAACAATAGTTGCTGTGTGTTGCATCATGTGTTCCACTATTCCATTATGTGAGCTGCACTCATTATACTTGCTAACAGCAGAGCATTAAGGCCAATGAGTTTGAGTTCTGGTTTTAATATTTATAAGGTGTAAACCTTTCTGTAAATGAAACTTTCCACGTCTCAAATTTCCTCATATATAAAACAGAGATAATACTAATACCTTCCTCACGTGGATATTATATTCAGTAATTTGAATGTCATAAATAAAATGTCTTGTACAAAGTAATCATTAACTAATGCTATTAAATTATACTTATCTGTGTTTTTTTCCTTATAGTATGAAAAAATCACCAAATTAATGAACTTACATATTAATGTTGAAGGATATATATTTTTAGGAAAGATCTTAATTAAACTTTATAACCAATGCCACACCATAAAAGATGTCAGCATGGTCTCTCCTGTGGAAAATGAGGGCTAAAGTTCAAATGTTCTTGTCCTTGTCCTTAATGCGTGAGTATCCATGACATTTAATTATAGAATTTCAATTAAGACCAGCAAAGTCTTTACATATGTGTAAAAAATAATTCACACATTTGTTGGTTCTTTCCTACTATTATACTGGTTCTTAATCCAATTTTAAAAACTACCCTCAATTATATAGCATAACAACAATTAAATTGAATAATACTTTTGATTTAAATAATTTCATTAATTTGATGTCACCTTTTATATTTTTAGCAGAACTTCTTAAGATAAAACCCAATTGTTTGACTAATTTGATAGATAAAAATATCCTCTGATCAGCTGAATTTTAATTGAGTTTTTTATCTTCAAAAAAGAAATATCAAAAAAAGGTAAATTTCAACTGTTATTTTTTCATTGTTAATGAAAGCAAAACCATGGCACTAATTACTTAATGTAAACATAGTCAAATCTTTTGTAACAGTATTTTATTGTCTTTACTACCTCCAAAGCTGAGCATTGAAAAGATAGTAGATGAGACTAAATTATAAGATACAGATACATGAAAAAAAGGAAGGATATCTTTTAATGTTAGAGAGAGGTATAATTTATCTTACTTCATCATAAATAAAAGAGTGTTTCTTCCCTTTTATGTTTTTTTCTAACTTATCATATATTGAAGTGAATAATATGGTTAGAAGTTAGGTATCAGTTTTATATATAACTTGAAAAAATCAGGAAAGATATTCACTAAATGGTTAACAATGAATAGTCCTGAAGGTGGAGGGAGTTTCAGTTTTTACTACACACAATTTAAAAATTGTTGAGTTAAACCAAAGCAATCAATAAATCATTTGAAAATGAACTCTGAGGTCAGTTATGTTTGATAATGAATAAATTCATACTCATACTAGAAAAAAAGAATTTTAAGTCCTCTTTGCTGCACCATAAATATACATTTTTTTACTTTATATTACACATAATATTATATATTTTCATAATCATATTTTTAAAAATAGTTATATTTTCTAGTACTGTATATCATATAGTAGCAAAACATGGTTTTTATTTATTTTATTTCCTCAAATTAAAAAAATTCATATTAGTGCTTAACATGCTTATGGTTTTCACTTGGTTAGCTGACACATTTTTTATTTTAAAAAATTATTAATTTTAAATAGCAGATTTTTATTTTCCTTTAATGTGCTGTGTTGATAAATATACTGAACTATCAAAAGCCAACAGAATTTAGTGATGATTTTGTTATTAATTTGTTACAAATTAGCATACAGTAGGGACTGTTTAAATGTTTGTTGAACTAAACTGATAATAACGTTAAAGAACTGAAGAAGCACTGAAGTAAAAGAAATGTATAAAATTCAGAAATGCTAGAGGAAGTATATTAATATTGGATACAAAAAAATCATCCAGTGAAATTTAGAACAGGACATTAATGCCATATGAAGCCACATATTATATGCCCAACAGATAAATAGATAGATAGATAGATATCTAACTAAATTTAAGAATTAGAAGAGCCCAGAGATGACACTTTGCATATGAGAACATTAAGATACACTGATAGTAAGCAAATCATTCAAGGTCACACAGCAAAAGATATCACTGAGATAAAACTAATTACTATGTTTCTGACACATATATTCCACATGGTTTGACAAATGATAAAAAAAAATGTTCCATAAAAGACAGGATGTGGTAAGTTCCATAATAGGTATCAATATGGTGTCATAAGAATAAAACCAAAATCAATATTAGACCTTTTCAGTGAAATAATCATTTATTGTAATAATTAATAAAAAGGAAACTGTATCTATACCACAAAAGCTACATGTTTGTCATGCAACATTGTAAGTTATTCAGTGCTAGTATATCAAGTTTCTGATCTATAAAATGTCACTAATAATAGCATATACTAATGTGAATTAAATAAGCATGTGTTCAAAAGTTAGAACAGTTTTTCATCTGTTGCAAATATAACCTGTTCTGCTAAATTTATGTTTCTCTGTTACAAACTAGTCCATAATTAATGGGTAAAAGTAGAAAGATGTCAACATAAATTAGAAGTTTTGTTACACAATTTTCCCTAATATGCTTATGTTCTGAAGTGCTCAGTAACAAGTTTTATTACAATTAGAGAGCAAGATTTCAACAATATATGAAGACATTTAGAAAGTGCTAAAATTGAATAAGTATCCTTGGTTAGTGCCAGAAATAAGAGATCAATACATTTTCTTTATGTTAACAGATCTGGGGAACTGGTATTAACAAAAACCCCCCAAATTAGTAGTTTTTGTAGCAGATTTCTCTCATATTGTGTTTTTAATGTATAGGAATCTGGTACCTATTTAAAGCAAATATATGCAAGGATCAATATCTTGAAGTAAGAATTATAAGCCCCAGAGTAAGTCTGTTAAGATGGGTTGACTGATTCTGGAATGCATATACTAATTAAGAATACTAATAAAATATAATGGATATACCTTATTTTTATTATTGTGATAGAATTACAAAGACCTTAAGTTTGATGTTTTGAATCATATGCTCCAATCTTATTTTGCTTATAACTTTTTAATTTTGTGTGAGCAAGTCTGTTGGAATACAAGGTATATTTTTAAGCAACGCATATATGGTAGTATAGTAAAATGCTATAAATGTTAGTGATTATTAAATAAATATCAAATTAAATAAATGTCAGAATTTATTCAATAAATATTAATGATTATTGGTTTTGAGAAAGGCTAATTAATAAAGGCTTCATAAATTATTTTAGTCAACTAGGCTAGAAAGGTTTATAAGAAATTGAAGCAGTAGAAATTGCTGCTGGGCATGATGGCACATGCTTATAATATGGGTTATCTTGAGCTTTCAAAACTGCCAGTCTATATTCTGAATTACCAGTCCCTCAAAATACAGTCCAAACCTTCATTCCTCTCTTCCATCCATCCACACAGCGTCCACCACACTCATTCTCTCTCATCACATGACCATTCTTTATGAACAAATCATCTCATACTCTGCTACTAAAAGTCATACTTTTCTGTAAAAAGCATATACAAGAGGGCTGGGGTTGTGGCTCAGTGGTAGAGCAATTGCCTTGCAGGTTCGAGGCCCTGGGTTTGATCCTCAGTATCACATTAAAAAAAAAAGCATATACAAGAGAGGGTGGGTCAGGAGAACAACAATTTCTGGGATAGCCTTGATAGCTTCAAAAACTAAAATAAAAGGTCTGGGTATTATAGCTCAGTGGCAGAATGTCCCTGGCTTCAATTCCTAGTACCTCAAAAAGAAACAAAACAAAAAAGTATGAATCAATACCTCTGTTCTTAATGACCATATTGTTTAATAATACAAATGTGCATATATTCACAATGGAATATTACTCATTCAAAAAGCAGAATGAAATTATGACATTTTCAAGTAAATGGATGCAACTGGAAAATGTCATGCTAAGTGAAATAAGTCAGTCCCAAAAACCAAAGGCCAAATATTCGGTCAGATATGTGGATGCAAACCTAAAACAAGGGAGGTAGGGAGAAGAAAAGAAATTCATTGGATTAGAAAAATGGAAATAAAGAAAATGGAGGGCAGATGGGAATAGGAAAGACAACACAATGAATTAGACATAATTTTTCCTTGCTCATAAATAAATCATCACCTTTGTAACTCCACATTATGTAGAACCACAAGAATGGGATCCTAATTGTAATGGGCTGTACTCCATGTATGTATAATATGTCAAAATAAACTCTCTCTCTCTCTCTCTCTCTATATATATATATATATATATATATAATGGACAAGTCTATTTGGTTGACATTACATCATGTAAAAATTAATTCAAAGGGTAAGAGAATCATTTTGTGAGGAAACATGTTATGATTTAGATGTGTTGTCCCTCAAAAGCTCACGTGTGGAACAATGCAAGAAGGTTTGGAGGAGGAATGATTGGTTATAACCTTATCCTAATCAGTGGATTAATCCCTGATGGGATTCAGTGTGTGGTAACTGGAGGCAGGTGGTGTGTGGCTGAAGGAAGTAGTTCATTGGAGGCAGGGCTATGGGGGTATTATTTTGTATCTGGAAAGTGGAGATTCTCTCTCTCTCTGCTTTCTGATCACCATGTGAGCTGCTTCATTCTGCCACACTCTTCTGCCATGATGTTCAGCCTCACCTTGAGCCCCAAGTAATGGAGTCTTCTGTCTATGGATTGATCCTCTGAAACCATAAGCCCTTAAATAAACTTTTCCTCCTCTACAATTGTTCTGGTCAGATCTTTTAGTCACAACTGTGAAAAAGCTGACTAAAAACATGAAAGTGCATGATGAATATATACTTATTTTCTCTCTCAGCTCTTCAAAATATCCCATATTCCCTCTGTCAATTGGATGGTGTAATTCCCATAGTGCTAAATACCTCTAATTATCTGTACAAGTTTTATCTTACTTTAAAATGTAAAATGTCCAACAACTTTACAACAGCATCTGCTTTCATATATATTGAAAAGAATGCAGTTGATTTCTGGTAATGAATCTGATATTAGTTTTAAAATTCTTTAAATATCATCACCCTATGTTATCTTAAAACCCACACTTAGAGAAAATTTGTCTTTCAATTGGTTGGTTTGAAGTTATTTGAAAAAAAAAACTCAAAATAAGAAACAAATTTTTAAAAATATTTTAAACTTGTCATGTTGTTGTTTTTTGTGACTGAACTTTTTCTATATTACCTAGTTAATAGGTACAGTTTTGACTGATTATTTTCAATGAATATGAATGGGGAGTAACACTAGTGAAATTAGCAGAGTAAGGATATACAATGATTTTTGCATCTTTAACAGTTGAGAAAAATAAAAGACTGGTCAGAATCAACTTTTATCTTTTAGAATTTGGAAATTAACAAAAAATTTTTAGCAATTGGAAGAATTTATTCAAGAAAAGTGGTGGAATCTCCTCGAGAACAGTGGGCATTATGTTATCTTCATTTATCCTGATCTCATTCTCCCTGTTTGTGGTAAGCCAGCAGTGTTAAAGTACACTGAAAACAACAGCCTAGCATCCCACAGAAAGGTAGAATAAGGTTGAAGCTCCTTCAAAGCCTCATTTCTAGAGAATTGTTATTATTTGACCTGTCTGGTGATTTCTTGGAAGACCCCACTCTATAGGGCTTTCTTTATTTGAACAGATTAAGTATTCATCTAGTAGTAAACCTTTTCCCTTGGGTATTTGTTTTTAACAATAAGAGGTAGTGTTTTTTTTTTTGTTTTGTTTTTTTCTACACCTGTGGAGCCTAATCCCCTGGAACCACTTTCTACAGTACGACTGGAAATTTTATCATGTAGGCTGGGTATTATTAGTAACTGTGCTATTCTATCTCCTGGTGAAATTACTGATATACCCTTTAGAGATCTGGCTGTAATTTTTATTTCACCTTCATAATTGGGATCAATTACCCAAGGACTTATCATAAGTCCTTTTAGAGTAGAAGAGCTGCGACCCAATAATAAGCCTACTGTTCCTTTGGGAAGAGGTCCTTTTACCCCTGTGGGAATGATTTGAACTCCCATCTCTGGAGTTAGTACTGTTCTGGCAGAGGCGCAGATGTCCAATCCTGAACTTCCTCTGGCTTGTCTAGTGAGGGATTTAATGGACAGTGTGTCCTGGGCACTACCCTGATGGGGTTGCTGGGTTTCTCCAGTCCTCCGTATATTTTTGGTCTTGGGCCCCGGAGCACTGGGCCGCCCTGTCCATTTTTTGGCAATGGAGCCCGATGCCTTTTTCAACGATATCGTGGATAGACACCTGGTTCTTGTTCGTTTTTTTGATAATGGGGTACCCTCTATGGTGGTTTGAGAATGGCATTCATTAGTCCAATGTCTCCCTCTATGACATCATTGGCAAATACCCGGTATTCTACTCTTTTGATACCTAGTTTTGTTAAACCCTCCTCCTATGGGGCAATTCCTTTTAAAATGTCCTGTTTGTTCACAATTGTAGCATGTTTTGGGCCTGGCATCTAAAACCTATTGTACTGCAGCTGCCAGACTTGCCCTTGTTCATTAATGTCTCTACATAATTTAATATATGTGTTTAAATCTTTATCTTTCCATGGTCTAATGACTTCTCTGCACCAAAAATTCGCTTGCTCATAAGCCAGTTGTTTTATTAATGGCATTGCTTGTTCTGTATTCCCCAAAACTCTGGTAGCTGTTTGAATAAGCCTATCTACAAATTCAGTTTAAGGTCATTAGCTCCTTGTATTACCTTAGATAATTGACCTTGTAAACCTCCATGTCCTTGTAAAGTCTTCCATGTCCTAACCACATCCACAGCAATTTATAAGTATACACCAGGATCATATGCAATTTGTTGCTGCTGATCCTCATAAGGTCCCTTTCCTTACAACATATCTAGATTTCTCTGAGGATAACCAGCTGCTGCATTTTGCCTAGCCGTTTCCTTGCAAAATTCCTCATTGGCAACCTTCTATAACAGGTATTGTCCTCCATTTAGCACAGCTTTACACATACTAGCCCAATCTGCTGGCGTCATGTTCAAGTTGGAAATGGATTTGACCATGCTTACAGTGAAGGGTGTTTGAGTACCATAGTTTGTTACAGCCTCTATTAGCGGCTTCACTGTTTTGAAATCTAAAGTATGGTGAATTTGCTGCCCTCCTGCCTCCTCAAATACAGGGCATGTTAATATTTGAGGTCTTGTCTCAGGATCCCACCTATCAACTGCGGGGGTTTGGGGCCTCCCAGCATATGGAGTTGGCGCTGTTGGTTGGACACTTACGTCCTCTGGTGATAGAAAGGTGTTAGTAGCAGTCTCCTGTAGAGGTGGCACTGTTGGTTGGACATTTATGCCCTCTGGTGATAGAAAGGTGTTAGTAGCAGTCTCCTGTTGTAACTTTTCCCCTAATGGCTTTTTCTGCTCTAAACTTTCTTCCTCTGTCTAGTTCGAGAGCCCTTTTTTTTTACTCAAATTTTTTTCTCTGTCTGACTAGCTCGAGAGACCTTCTCTTTTACTTGAATATTTCTACTATAACTATAATACAACTCAACAAGATAACGCCAAACAAAACTAAAACAGAGTGACACAAAATTGGAACAACAAAAAATCATTATAATAGCCTTTCTATCCTCCTGAAATATCTATCCGTCCTTTCTCCCTAATTATTCCTCAGATGTGAGCAGTTTTTCTTCCATCTTACACATCTCCAGGGACAGGTAACTTAAAACAAAAGTGAAGCAAAACAAAAGAATAATCTTAAAATGGCTACCTATCCTCTCGCCCTGCCCTCAGGAGCGAGCAGTTTACCTTATCACTTACCCTCAGTCTTCCCCTTGCGGGCCACCAAATGCAGCAGTCTGGCTGGGCACAATTCAGGAGCTACTTGCCAAGCAAAAACGAACTTTATTTTTAGAACACACACACACACACACACACACACACACACACCACACCACACCACACGAACTCTTCAGGAATTCCCTCAGAGCCCAACTGCCACCACTGGCTTCCCACAAGCCTCTCAACCTCCCCCACTCCTCCTGCTCTTGAGGCCGATTGGCTGGGTCATGTGGGCGGAGCCAAAAAAAAGTTCCCCAATGAGCAGCTCCATGGTCTGAAAGAGCGAGGAAACAGCCCAATGAGCATCACCGCAGAGGAGCCAATCAGCTGGCAGCTAGAAGTTTGCTGGGGCCGCTGTGAGCCAATCATCACCTGGCAGCTGGAAGTTTGCTGGTTGTGGCTCTCAACACACACACACACACACACACACACACACTTACTACTGACTATAATAGGAATTCTCAAAGTTTGGTCCTCAGATTGGAAGCTGCAGCATATCATAGGAAGCCAAATTCATGGATCTCATCTCACACATATTGAAATGAGAATGGCAAGAATTGGAGCCTAGTAAATTGTGTTTTAATAAGTTCATCAGAAAATCCTGCTGTAACTCAAATTTGAGAACTGATTTCAACCAAATTAACACATATTAGATATAAAGAAGAAATCAAAAAGTATTTCTCACAGAATGTAACTGGTACTAAGCATTAGGCTAATCTAGGAAAGTTCTAAAATGTACATTAATAACAAGGAGAAAATTATACATAGAAAGAATATGGACTCTTAAAAATAAGTCAAAAATTTTTACTATGAATATAATTATTTTTATTATTTCTTATATGAAAATTTATTTTTACTGTAAGTGTCTGAAGTATATAACATGATTTTTTATACATCTACATGTTGAAACAATTACTATAGGAAGTTATTACTTTCCATTTCTACCTTTTGATTGGCATTAGAATCTCCAAAGTCTAGTATCTTATTTAGTATCTTATTAAACTTTCAATGTATAATATTAACTATTGATTAATTCTAGACATTGGATTTCTAGACTCATCCATCCAAACTATACATTTGTATTGTATCATTTGACTTAATCTGTCCTATTTTGTCCCCATTAATTTCTGTGGTAACCACTGTTCTACTCTGTATTTATATTTATTTGATTTTTTAAATTAGATTTTGCAAATAATTGAAGTCAAATGGTATATTTCTTTTTCTGTATGGCTTATTTTACTTCTTCCAGTTTCATTCATGTTGTTGTGAATAGCAGTATCTCCTTTTGGAAAGCTAAGCAATATTGCATCACAAGTATTGTGTGTGTGTGTGTGTGTGTGTGAGAGAGAGAGAGAGAGAGAGAGAGAGAGAGAGAGAGAGAGAGAGAGAGAGAGAGAGAAAGAGAGAGAGACTTCTGTTGATTACTTTATTCATTCATTAGTTGAATATTTTTTAATGAAGAGCACTTGCGACAACTTCTGAGTTTGTTATGTTCCATTAATCCTGCCTTCAATGTGAGAACAATATTTCTATTTTAATACTTTTAAATATATTTTAGATGGACACAATACCATTATTTTATTTTATTTTTTGCATGCCATGGATCAAGGAATTTTTATTTTCAAGTCTTATTACTTTTAATAAGTATTTTATTTATTTTTATGAGATGCTGATGATGGAACCCAGTGCCTCACACATGATAGGCAAGCACACCACCATTGAGCCACAACTCCAGCCCCAAATATTTTAATATTTTTGTTGCTTTTAAATTCTGATTTTTCTTTTGGTATCAGGGATGGACTCATGGCTCAACAACTGATAATCATATTCTCTACCACTGAACCACACTCCAATCTAGTTTGATATTTAATTGGACAAAATATGGTTGTGAAAGATATTATTCATTACATTTCCTATTGTTAGAATATATGTATTATATTAAATCAGATTTTTTTCAGAAATTCCAATGATGTTTGTGTATGTTCTCTTTTTCACCAAATGAAAAGATATTTTAACAAATAAATTCCTTTAATAATAGATTCTAAAGGATCATTAGTTCATGTACATTTCCTAGCAGAAATCTGTTTTAACATTAGAATCATTTTTAAATAGTTATGGCAAATATAGGTATAATATTTCATGCAGATGTGCATATATCATTCACTATGGGTAGGTTATTAAAGCTTTCTGGTATTAATTGATATTCAGGTTATATTCATTAAAAGACAATTCAAACTATAATTCAGTACCCCAAAATATTAAATGATCACTCAAGGTATGAAGCTGACCTGGATTCAGGAGCTATTTCTTCTAAAGAGATAATGTTCAAAGACTTGAAAATTCAAAGTAGCCCCTCAAGCCTGGATACTGAAAATATCATAATGATAAAACTTATTTCCAAAGGTATTCAGTATAGCAACATAGTGCAATGTAAAGACATTATACTAGGAATCTGATAATCTGGTCTGGATGTTAGGAAAAATCTGACTGGTGTCTTAACACTGCCATGCAACTAGTTGCAGGACTTAATACAAGCTATTTAATTAGTTTAATCTTAAGAACTAGTGCAACATAGTATTCAAGAACACAGACTCTGTGACTTACTAACTTTGTGACCTTGGGTGTGTTCATTAAACTCTACTGTGTGTTGAACTGTGTCCACAGAAATACGTGTCAATGTCCTAAAGCACTAGTACCTAAGCATGTGACCTTATTTACAAATATAATATTTGCAGATGTTAAGAAGTCAAGATAAATGAGGTCATACTGGATTAGTGTGGCTCCTAAATCCAATGATTAATATCCTTATAAGAGGGAGAAACTTTTGGAGACAGACACATAAAAAGAATAAAAAAATATATGACAACAGAGGTAGAAACTGGAAGGAAGTAACTATTGTCTAGGATCACCAATTGCTGTACGCAACTACGGGAAGCAGAAAAAGTCAAGGAAGGGTTATTTCCTACAGCCTTCAGAAGGAGAGTGGTACTGCTGACACCTTGATTTTGTATTCTAGCCTCTGGAATTTCAAGTGATCAAAATTCTATTGTTTTAAGACATTCATTGTGTGACAATTCATTATAGCAGCCCTAAGAATTTAATACAACCTCTACAAGGAGCAGTTCCCCTTTCTGATAAGTTACTTATATTTCACTCAGTCATTTTGAGGATTAAATGACAGAATGCATATGGAATGTATATAGTGTTCATCAAATATTAGTTCTAATTATTGATGATTGGTACACTTATAAAAAGAATAATATTTTAACTCAGATTAGCTCACCTGATACTGAGAGGATCAAATAAGAGACTACATGGGGAAGGTATATTTGGAATGGTAATGTGCTCTAAAGGAATTCTAATTTCATATAATTTTACCTACATTGTCTTTGTAACTGGATTTCAATCTTAGGGAATAAATAGAAGTAATTTTCCCCAAAGCCAAAAAGAATTACTGTCTTTGCTTTGTTAATAAAATATTTGGGGGGAAATTCTCAAACTTTACCAAAGTCCATACAAGTATCAAACAGCTTTATCATCTCATTCTTCCAGTATCAGGAAAGGAAGATAAATTATGCAAACTCAATTTCAAACACTCATAATGTAAATTAGCTGACCTAAAAAGGGGTGGGACTTGAGGTTCAATATTTCTTCCAATCTACTCTTGTAATAGAGCAGCTCCCTCTGGAAGCTGTTCTTAACAGAATTACTTTCACCTCGCCTCACTAATCCAATTTTTTACCCAATCCTTTAAGGATTCATCTTTGCACCATATACTCTTTCTTTTTTTGGGGGGGTGTCAAATATTAATTTTATTGTAAAGGTAAAGGTAAAGGTATTGCTTAATTAAATGAAATTGGAAGTTACATATTTGCTTAATTTGTTCATTCAATTATTCTATTTTTTAAAATTTTTTTTTATTGTTGGTTGTTCAAAACATTACATAGTTCTTGATATATCATATTTCACACTTTGATTCAAGTGGGTTATGAACTCCCATTTTTACCCCGTATAGAGATTGCAGAATCACATCAGTTACACTTTCATTGATTTACATATTGCCATACTCGTGTCTGTTGTATTCTACTGCCTTTCCTATCCTCTACTATCCCCCCTCCCCTCCCCTCCCCTCCCCTCTTCTCTCTCTACCCCCTCTACTGTAATTCATTTCTCCCCCTTGTATTATTTTTCCCTTCCCCCTCACTTCCTCTTGTAATTTTGTATAACACTGAGGGTCTCCTTCCATTTCCATGCAATTTCCCTTCTCTCTCCCTTTCCCTCCCACCTCTCATCCCTTTTTAATGTTAATCTTCTTCTCATGCTCTTCATCCCTACTCTGTTCTTAGTTACTCTCCTTATATCAAAGAAGATATTTGGCATTTGTTTTTTTAGGGATTGGCTAGCTTCACTTAGCATAATCTGCTCTAATGCCATCCATTTCCCTCCAAATTCTATGATTTTGTCATTTTTTAATGCAGAGTAATACTCCATTGTGTATAAATGCCACATTTTTGTTATCCATTCATCTATTGGAAGGGCATCTAGGTTTGTTCCACAGTCTTGCTATTGTGAATTGTGCTGCTATGAACATCGATATAGCAGTGTCCCTGGAGCATGCTCTTTTTAGGTCTTTAGGGAATAGACCGAGAAGGGGAATAGCTGGGTCAAATGGTGGTTCCATTCCTAGCTTTCCAAGAAATCTCCATACTGCTTTCCAAATTGGCCGCACCCATTTGCAGTCCCACCAGCAATGTACAAGTGTACCCTTTTCTCCACATCCTCGCCAGCACTTGTCGTTGTTTGACTTCATAATGGCTGCCAGTCTTACTGGAGTGAGATGGTATCTTAGGGTGGTTTTGATTTGCATTTCTCTGACTGCTAGAGATGGTGAGCATTTTTTCATGTACTTGTTGTTTGATTGTATGTCCTCCTCTGAGAAGTGTCTGTTCAGGTCCTTGGCCCATTTTTTTATTGGGTTATTTGTTATCTTATTGTATAATTTTAATTAATTCAGCAAAGTGGCAGGATATAAAATCAACACGTATAAATCAAAGGTATTCCTGTATATCGGTGACAAATCCTCTGAAATGGAAATGAGGACAACCACTCCATTCACAATATCCTCAAAAAAAATAAAATACTTGGGAATCAACCTAACAAAAGAGGTGAAAGACTTATACAATGAAAACTACAGAAACCTAAAGAGAGAAATAGAAGAAGATCTTAGAAGACGGAAAAATATACCCTGTTCATGGATAGGCAGAACTAACATCATCAAAATGGCGATATTACCAAAAGTTCTCTATAGGTTTAATGCAATGCCAATCAAAATCCCAATGGCATTTCTTGTAGAAATAGATAAAGCAATCATGAAATTCATATGGAAAAATAAAAGACCCAGAATAGCAAAAACAATGCTAAGCAGGAAGTGTGAATCAGGTGGTATAGCGATACCAGAGTTCAAACTATACTACAGAGCAATAGTAACAAAAACAGCATGGTACTGGTACCAAAACTGGCGGGTGGACCAATGGTACAGAATAGAGGACACAGAAACCAATCCACAAAACTACAACTATCTTATATTTGATAAAGAGGCTAAAAGCATGCAATGGAGGAAGGATAGCATCTTCAACAAATGGTGCTGGGAAAACTGGAAATCCATATGCAACAAAATGAAACTGAATCCCTTTCTCTCGCCATGCACAAAAGTTAACTCAAAATGGATCAAGGAGCTTCATATAAAATCAGAGACACGGCATCTGATAAAAAGAAATAGTTGGCTATGATCTACATACTGTGGGGTCGGGCTCCAAATTTCTCAATAGGACACCCATAGCACAAGAGTTAATAACTAGAATCAACAAATGGGACTTACTCAAACTAAAAAGTTTTTTTCTCAGCAAAAGAAACAACAAGAGAGGTAAATAGGGAGTCTACATCCTGGGAACAAATTTTTACTCCTCATACTTCAGATAGAGCCCTAATATCCAGAGTATACAAAGCACCATATACTCTTAATTCTAAAGTGAGGATTCTGTAACACACTTTTTTTTTAGTTCTGTTAAATAGCATCCGTCATGTTACTAACTAATGCAAAGCCTAGATTTAACTGGGGGAAATGTAATGTGTCTATATGAAAATAAAATCAAGTACTCCTTCCTAAGTATTTGATTCCTGAGGGATGTTCTGAGAAAGAAAGGATACCACTACTGTAGAAAGGAGGAGATTTGCCAGAACATAGATTTTTTCCTGCCATTGTCTCACTGTGCCCCCTTTATCTTCTATAAAAGCCATTCACACCCTGGGGCCTCCTGAAATGGAGATTTGAGGTGAAAATAATCCTTTATCTTCTGCAGGATAAGCTTTGAGTATAGCTGACTTTTTCCACCCCTGTCTCCTGAATTTTTGGTCAAGTGGTAGATGGCAAGAAAATTTGATTCCAGTAAAACTCTGAGATGTGAATCAAATGAATAAGCCAAATTGATTAAAGTCCTAAAGGATAGAATAATGCAACCTTACATATGCATATTCTGAATACTGATAAATCATCTTGCTGCTTGTGCAGTTTCCTTAAGCTTAAAATACTCAGTATGTGCAAATTTTTAAAGAACCATTCTTTTTTTGCTTATTTTGCCACCTTCTATTATAAAGCTATATCATTTGGTGTTTTTACTAAAAACCACAACCAAAGTTTTCTTCTCATCACTATGGAAAAATCATTTACTCAAATTGTAAAAGTTGTTTGAACTGGATTGTAACCCTGAAAATAATATATAGGTCTCTATTTCTAGTTAAGAGAATATTCCATTTATTTTCTTCTTTACCTCTTCCTGTGAAATAAACATGAAAATATACAAAGTGATGGGTCCACAAAATTATCAAAAACAGTGACAGAGTAAAGTATGCACTAAACTCTAAGCTCTAAAATTTTCCTTTTTTGGTTTTGAAAACAAAAATTTCCTCAATTTTGGGTTATATTTCAAAATGACAAATTAGATATTTAGCAAATACATTACATTAATGGGTTGTAGTAACAATTTGAGATTTGATTATTTGATATTAAAGTTTTCTCTAAATATAGAAGGAAAGGCTGAAAATGCTTAGCATTTATCTAATGCCTGCTTAAAATTAATCTTGACTTGTCTTCCAGGAATTTATATGAAATAACCCCAAAGTCAGACCTGTTTCTTATTCTTTGTATTGTAGCATGTTCATGTTTTCATTTATCTGTGATGCAAAGGTGCAATGCAAAGTGAATGCATATTCATTTCAAATAACAAAAATCCATTCTGTCTAGCTAAAGGTTTACTCCCATTAGCACTTCAATATGCAATTTACACTTACATTTGGATGTTCAAATTGAGCATCATATCATCAAAGGTAATTTTGTGTATGAATTAATGATCCTTCCATTCTTTGACAATGACTATATTTATGTCAACACCCCATATAAGCAGAGACACTAAGACTATTTCCTCTACCTGAAAATTATAAATAATGAACTCAGACACGCTAGTAAATGATTAGGAATATTTCTAGCTATAATAGTTCTTTATGTTTCCAGCCTAATACAATTTCTAGAAAACTGAATAAAATTACTAAATTGATTCCAAACACTGCAAACATAGTAGATAGTGTCATTGTGCCTTCATTAAATTGGCTTCCAGTAGCCTAAGGAGATTTGGTTTAGGATCTTGACCATTTGTTGCCCAATAGCCTGGGAAATAACGTAATTTCCCAGACGATATTTATTGCTTAGGCTTCTCCAGACTATAGATGGCTTGGAACTTGGTTGGCTACAGAGTGAATATAAAGTACAGTGCCCTTCTATATCTACTGCTAGTAATAAAATATTTTTCTTCATATATAAGATTGCCAAATAAATTTTGGTAGCTGTTCACAGAAGCAGGGTCTAACTTTATTTCTCACTTTGTAAAATCTCAACCCTAGGGTTTGGGATGTACCACAATGGTAGAATGTTTGCCTATATGCAAGGTCCTGGGTTCAATCCCCATAACTGGAAAAAAATAATAAAAAATAAAAGCCTAGCCTTAAATTTTATCACCACATCTTATCAATTTAATTTTATAATTATAGGGGAAAAATAGGCATATTTTTCTATAACCATTGCTAGGTATGGTTAAATCTGTATAATAGGTAATATATATTAGTAAGAATTATGCATAACAAATTTAATATGTTGTATTTAACACAGGGGACTTCAGAATTAAAGACTCTATAGACCAAAAGAAATTCCATTTTTATGGAGAGTTAAGATTAGAAGACAAAGGGTATGATTCAGTGGTAATAAACAGGAGAACTTCATGGGCCCTGTTTATTCAGTCTTCTTGAACTTTAGGTATAGCATAGGACCCACTCAAGTGAGGGTCTTATTACTTGCTTTCAGGGAATGTACATAGGTCATAAAATTATTTTATAACTGTGTCTCAGGGAGAAAAGGTAGAATAAGGTCAGAGTTACCATCCTGCTTGTGTGATTTCCTTGAGCTTAAAATACTGTCAAGATGCTATATTTTAGATATCATGTTCTAGACACTGAAATAATGTCTCTAACATTCATTCTTTCATTTTTGATTTCTTTGCTATCTTTATGTTTGGAAATAAATGTCATATCAGGCTCCTGGCTAGCAGGAAAAACTTTGGCAAACCACTTAATTCTTCTATTTGTATTCTCATCTTGGAAATCCCATGAAAATTCAATAAATTAAAAATAGAACTGTGATTGGTACATAGTGGACACTTAAATAGCTCCTCTCTCACTTCATCATTCCTAGACTCAACAAAATAATATCCTATTTGACTTCCCTATTCTCCATTTTTATTCTCTAATCTGTATGATTGTCTTTTTCTAATCCCTTAGCACTTCATCACATCATTACTCTATTCAAAGGCCTTAAATTACCCAAAGATATAGATATATTTATATTAGTAAATTCCTCAGTTTCATCAAAAATTGCATTTCCAGTTATACTTATAGATATCTTCAAACAAATATTTGCTCTAACCAGGATGGCATACATAAAAACGTGTTATTGCAAATGGCCACAATATTTGCAAATGGCCATAATATTTGCTCATTCTGATTTCACATTTGTGTGTGTGTGTGTGTGTGTGTGTGTATAGCTTCCTTCTACCTTGTGTATGCCCAAATTTTACCAGTTATTCAAGGGCTAAATCCAAACTTATCTTCTTTAAAAATAATCATGAAGAATATAATACCTAGCTTAAATCCCAGGTAGATTAAAATAACTGATTTTGGTTTCTTTCCATGTTCATTATCTGATATAGTTGGATAAACAACAGATACTTAATTCTAAATTAGTTTCCTTAAATGCAAAGAGAACTGTTCACTTAGTGAGCACTACACGTCATGCATAAATTCCATTTTGATGTGCAAATGGAGGAACAAAATATTAAATGTATAAAAGTCTTGTACCTTAAATGAATGTTTTTAGTTTTGAAATGTACATCTGGTTTTACAAAGAGAAACACTGTATTTTTACACATTAAAGCTGATATCTCTGAAGCCATTCCAACAAGCCTCTTGGTGTTATCATAGTATTTTCCTGTAAAAATAACCTATGTCTAGAGCTATAGTTTTAAATTTGCAGTGATTTTCATCCTGCGGACATGAAATATCTTTCAAGATTATTTTATTGTCACAATTGGGGAGATGGTACTAACATTTAGTATGTAGAGGATAGGAATGCTGCTAAACATCCTAGGGGCTCTCTATCCCAAAACAAAGCATTACATAGCCACAGATGCTTGTGTTGCTGAGCTGGAGAAACTGTTTTAGCATGGTAAAACATGATTATTAGCTTATTTATCAGAAGATATGGGTTAATATATCTATAAAATTTACTTTTCACTGACTAGGTTGTCTTGAAAAGCTTCAGCTACCTCATCTACAAAATGGAAAAAAAATCTCTCTTCTACCTTCTTTGTAGAGTTGGCATAAAAATTGTACCTATACTAATAAATTTGAAAACTCAAAAAGTACAGTGTTTGAGGGATAATGATAGTGATAGGTAAGTACTGGACTGGTTTATAAACCCTAAATACATTTCTGATGCCATCTCCTTGGAATTATGCCAAAGATCAGGCTACATTTCAACAATTTTTTTTTGGTGGGAGGCTAAATCATGAGAGTGAAGAAAGGATGGTTTTAAGATCAATTTAACTTTATGTATAAGATACATATTCAGTTTATATATCAGGCTTTGTATTCAGATTTAAAACATGCTTTTGTGAAATAATTATTTTGAAAAACAAATGTTAATGAACATTCAAAAATTCTCATTCTTTTCTTGCCTATCTCTTATTCTTAAGTACCTTAACAAATATAATAGTTACTTTTAGGAAAAATTAAAGGTGAAAAAAGAAGAATGCATGCATTCAGTACCTAAAGGTAGCATATGCAATGTAGTGGAACAGTCAGTTGCTTATAAAAACATGCCCTAGAAAAGTTCCTAAGCTCAAAATTATTGTATGATGCCTGTCACATGTTGATTTGATATACATTCCTTAAGACAGTGCAGGAAAAGAATTAATTAGTATACATGGATGGTTAATTCTACATAAACAAGCTCCTTTCAATATTACAATGTAAAAATAAATAAAGTCTCTTTGCATAATAGCATTGGAACTACAGTTACCTTGGATTAAGTTCCTTGGTATTTAAGCAGATTGTAAGAATTTATGATTAAATATAGCATGACAAGTAAAAGGAAATAAAATTAAGCAAAACTTAGAGACACTACAAACATCTGTTCCCTTGTAAAATGTCTTTGTCAATATCTACATGAAAAGCTGAATTCCATTCTGAAGATTTCCAAACAAAGTGATGATGAAAATATTTTATGTAGTTTTCCAATTATAAATGCTCAATTCATTTGATTTGATGTGAGTTTTGCAAAGCCCTGAAATTGTGACAAAGGACAGTAACAGTTGGAAGCAGAGATACTCCTTTCCAAAAACCTAGTGGCCCATACTAGCTAGCTATTTTAAATCTGTAAAAGAAAAAAAAATAATAAAACCTCTGTACTTCTCAATCAACATTTCTTTTAGCAGTACTTTCTTAAGCAAGAAATTTTGGAGGACAAATATCATGCTATAGCTTGGACAGAATGTTAATGATAACAGGGACAATGACTTTGTTTTATCCTAAAACGTCTATCTTAAGTTGATTCCAAATTGCAATTTAGAGCTAAAATTAAACACTCAAGTTTTTCCTCATCAGTAAAATCAGGACAATAACAGTCCTACCTCATATGGTATTGTTAATATTTAAAGGTGTTAACATATGTATATCATTTAGAATGGTGCTAAGAACACAATAAGGAATGTCTGAGTGTTAGAATTAGTACTAGAATTATTACTATTATTTCAATATCTTGTTGGAAATCAGAAACCTTAAAAGCTGAATGTCAAAAGTTAAAAGAAAGCTTTCTTGATCCCTTAGCATTCCCAGATACAGGTTATTTATTGTCAGTCTACAATGCCCCAATATATATTTTAATTATCTAAGTAATTTATTATTCTATTACCATCTAAATCATGTATTAATAATGTATCTTTTATTCTCTTAGTATGAAAATGCAGAAACCCAATCTACTTTATATATATATATATATATTTATATATATAAATATGTTACATATTTATTAAATATATTATATAATATACAAAAATATATTATATAATATATTATATAATATGTAATAATTTATTGTATATTATATACATATATTTAAATATATAAATATACACATATATATATAAATGTTGCCAGCTTTTTAACAAAAAATTCTTATACCAAATTATAATGTTATTCATAAGCACTGAGAGAATTAATTTCATGA
Source organism: Ictidomys tridecemlineatus (assembly GCF_052094955.1). Classification (NCBI taxonomy): domain Eukaryota; kingdom Metazoa; phylum Chordata; class Mammalia; order Rodentia; family Sciuridae; genus Ictidomys; species Ictidomys tridecemlineatus. The sequence continues at coordinate 61,824,605 of NC_135493.1, forward strand.
ATTTAGAGAAAATATTGTTAAACAACTTATTTTGAGTATGGATACATCAACATTTTCTTTTGGGCTTTGCTTTGAAGTAAGTCATTTATATAGGTAAAAAGCAAGAAAAGTAGGGCTAATGAAGTGAAAAATGTATCCTTTCTAGGAGATAATATGAATTATTAGAATATGAACTCTATAAGCTATTTTTATTTGGAATACCAATTTTTGTTTACTGGTTTATGTAGAAGAGCTCATAACACATTTTAGGTGTTTAGAGAAGGATAAATGAATGAATAAAAATAGAGAATATAGTTACTTTATCTTCATAGTGGCTATGGACACAATAGTCATGAGATTACATCACCAACTAAACCAAAACTAATAACTGTACAAGGTTCTTTATGAAAATCCAGGAAATAGATAATTTTATGGCAGATGCAAGTAAGGAGAAATTAACCCTACTTATTGCTAAATATAGATAAAGGATCTAAAAACGTAGTTTCAGTGAGAAAAATACCCTTAACATCGTGGTATTAATATTTTATTCATCATTTAAAATAGAGAAAAAGTGATAGGGAATATTATCAAATTGTGCATGTGAGTGTGTGTGTGTGTGTGTGTGTGTGTGTGTATGGTATTTTCATTATATATATATAATTTCTTATTGCCAGTGGAGCTGTTGCAATAAAGTCTGTATTATTCATGCATGGAACTAATTGCTCATTATGTATAGAAATTCTTCTTTTTCCCTGTTTTTTTTTAAATGACGAAAATTTACACATTTATGAGGTATCATGATACTTTGGTGCATTATATTTTGAGTTATTTTCTACCTGTACCCTCTCCCTATTTTCTCTGTCCCGATTGGCATCTTGAAAAAAGGAAGAAAGGAAAGAGTTGTAATATCCCACAAATTAGGAAATTGGGAGGGGCAGGAATTAGGGTTTATGTGGTATACTGATTCATTAGGTTCAAAGCAGATAGATCATATGCCCTCTTAATCCATACTAGATATTTGGCACTCCAATGAAATTTAAGGAAAAATTTACTCAAGTTGTACAAATACAACATTGATTATGCCTAGTTAATTGTGAAAACATAAGTGTCAGATGATTGAAAGTAATCTCAATAGAATAATGATTTCTACAATTTGAAAATTAAAAATAGCAATAGTTAAGGGAATTTACCTCCATAAATAGAAGTAAGCATTCTGCGTAGGGGAACAATTAATGTTCTAGTTAGGTATTTTTACATTAGATTAAGAAAATTAGATAAAATTCAAAAGTTAAAGTATGTTAGAATTTTTAATTTTTTTCCACATTCTAGGACTGTTGATTATCTAATTGTATTTTCTTATTTTGTGGAGGTACTGGGGATTGAACCCAGGTGTGCTCTACCACTCAGGTACATCCCTAGACCTTTTTATTTTGAGAAAGGATCCCTCTAATTTGCTAAGGTTGTCCTTGTGCTTGTGATCTTCCTGCCTTAGCCTCTTGAGTTGCTGTGATTACAGGCATGTGCTGCCAAAACACCCAGTTTCTAACTGTATTTCCTATGAACTCCAAGTTTACTCTTAATCAGAACTAATCCTTCTTTCATACTAAGTAAATAATTGCTAGGTTGATAACAACCTGGTCCATATAAACAGAAATAGTGTTATATTTACTTTATTTATTTTTACTAGTTTTTAATCAAAACTATTTAGTTTAATCACTATTATTATCAGCAGAAAGTCAAAGAATTCTAAAGATTATCTCCAATGGGCATTTATCTTTAAAATCCAAAAATACAACTCCTACATGCCTTTTTTGTAGTTTGATTTCAGAGAAAAACACAAATGTTTCTATTAAGACAGTTATCAGATGCATGACAAAGTAATTTAAATGAATTATCCAGATGAAAATTCTACAATAAAAGTCACAAAATTTTCTTAAATGGTTGAACATACATGCAGGTTATAGAATTTGATACTTAAAAAGTGAGATTTTCCGTTTAAGACACTGATAAAAGTTGACAATTCCAATATTTGAAGAGAAGTCAGAAAAATTATAAATAATTTGTCCAGAAGTTCATAAGAGCTCACCAAGAAGACTGATGGAATTTTTAATTCATTCTATCTCCCAATGTTCAACAGGTTTAAGCACAAATACAGTATGTAATGTGCAATTGTATAAGTATCTAATAAAAATAATAAAACAATTTTATAATATAATTATTATAATAGTACCAATTAATATCAATCAAATATTGTTATATTAATATTGTATATATTATAATAATGTATAAATATGAAAATATTATACAATATTACTATTATATAATGTATATTATGCTATGTATATATTTTGATGTTTTATGATTATTTATAAAATATAATCTAAAATAATATAATGTTATATACAGTATATATAGTAATATGATTACAGTTATATTACATAAATATTATATATAATGTACATATAAACTCTGGATTATGAGCTCCACCTCTTTTAATGCACTATATAGCCATTAGCAGATTAGAATTTAATAAATCCCATCAAATCCCAAGTTTAATTGAAAACTTGGGATTTGATGGGAGAAAACTTGGGATTTGATGGGATTTATTAAATTCTAATCTGCTAATGGCTATATAGACAGGACTAAAATTTTTCATTTTTCCACTATTCTTTTTTATGGCTCTGAGTATAGCCAGAAGGGAAATATATTGCTTTGTGTACTGTGAGTTATAATTTTTCATAGGTCCCCCAAATATCTTTACCTTTGACTATCACAGAGAATGAAATTTCAAAACATATATAGTTGCTTTATTAGGTATATTTAGCCAAATTTTAGTACTCATTATTATATTACATGTGAATAGGAGCCAGTTAAAATGTATTTTGATATAAGGAATCAATTTGGAAAGATCTGAAATGCAGTTTTCTGTTCAGAAGATCAAGGAAAGTGGATCTGTTCTCTTACTGAACCATTACATAATAATTTTGTTAGGTCAGGTCTGTTGGGTGCAGAGCAGGCTGAACTTTGTTGTCTGCAGGACAGGCTGAACAGATGTTGGCTGCAAGATAGCCCACGCACTCAAACCCCCCTCTATCTGGTCCTTTATCACCTGTTTGTGTCAAGTCCCTCTCAAGGCTGAGCACTCAATCCCCCTTGGGCCAACAAGGCAGCTTGCAGACCCAGAGGCCCCATTAGATTTGGGCTATAAAAACTCCCTTCTGCCAGGCCCCCCTCTCTCTTGCTCTCTCTCTCTTGCTCTTTATCTTTCTTGCGTGCGCTCTCTGTCTCTCTCTTGCTCTTGCTCTTGCTCTCTCCCTGTTCATCACTTCTCTTCTTTCTCTCTCTCTCTCTCTCCTTCCTTCCTTCTTTTCTCTTTGTTGCACTGCTGCAATAAAGATCTTTTGGTCACTCCAAGTGTTGTGGTCACTTTCCTTTCATTGGTGCCGAAACCCGGGAGAGGGTTAAAACACACTTTTGGGTCCCTCTTCCTTCGGAAGTGCCACTCTCCGGATGGCCTGAACCCAGGCCTGAACCCATTTTCTCGACTGCCAGAACTCCATCCACCACCGACCTTCGATTGGTGAGTTTCCCCTTCCTGGAGTCCTAAACCCAATGGTGGTGTCAGGAGGATTTGGCTGTTGATTGTCCGGCAAACCTCTTTGCCCACCTGCGGGGAAGAAAACACCCCACCACAGCCTTTAAGGCTACGGTGGCCCTCAGGGACTCCTTCCTAGGGCAGAATAGACTCCTGGGTTCAAAATTATTCCCTTCCCTTCCCAGTTGTTAGTTACCAGCATAGGCTTTGTAGGTCCCCCTCGCAGGACTGTGTAACCTCTGGGGACACATAACAGAAAACTGAACATCACACCCCACCCAGACCTTCACGGTCTCGGTCACTCTCCTAAAATCCTAGTCCTCACCTTCAAGACTCGGCCGCCAGAGAGACGCTTACCCTCCCCTTCCTCCCTCTTCTCCTGTCTCTTTCTTTCCCTTCTTTCCGGCCCGTGGCCCTGCGAGTCTCCGGCCTCTCCAGGAGGGGTCCCGAAAAGAAATGCCTTGGCCAAGGTCTCCCACTGCTACGGCTCCGTCCAGGACGAGAGAGCCTTGACTGTCAGGATTCGGTGACTACCAATCTCTGCAGCTCGAACCTGCCACTAAGGCACTCCTGATTTTTGGCTCTAGTGGGGATGCCCCTTTTGCCAATAAATCAGTTTCCTCCTTCTCTCTTATACTACGGTTACATCTCCTTCCTTATCCTCTATACCAAGTTTGTGTCCCCTTTCCTCCTCCTTATACTACTTTGCGACATGGGTAATGTGTCCTCTCTGCCAGTCGACTCTCCCCTACAATGCCTCTTGGATAACCTCAAAACCCTCTCCTTGACACCAGACATCAAAACCCTCAAAATTGATCAAATATAGCACCCAGGCCTGGCCCACTTATCCCTTAGACAACCAAAGCAGATGGCCCTCCTTTTGGGTCCCTGAATCCCTCCATTCTAAGGGATCTCTACAATTACTGTGAGCATTCGAAAAAATGGGTAAAAAACTGCTACATCAAAGCTTTCTTCTTGCTTGTGCTCTCTGCACCTCTTGCAGACCTCTGCAAATTTTTCTAACTTGCAAACCAACACCCACAACCACTGATCCCCAATCTTCTCCTCCTCTGGACTCATCCACTACTTTTGACCCTACTGATGAATTTCCACCCTATTGCCTGGCTCAAATAGGTCCTCACCCTCAACCTTCTGCCCCAGCCCCTCCACTGTCTCCCCCACCTGAACAACCTGACTTCTCTCCACTTACTAGATCAAAAACTAAACAACCGCCTTTCCTCAAACCATTGCCTCTTTCCTGAGGTAGCAGGTACTGAAGGAATCCCTTCACCCACTCACTCCTCTCTTCTTCTGTCAGCGACCACACCAGGTCCCACCAGGTCCTCTTACCAGCTAACCCAAAGCTCAAACAAGCTGAAAAAGAGCCCTTGGACCCCTATCAGAGATCTGGTGAAAATGGCCTTTAAAGTTCCTTTGTCATCACTGAAAACAGGTTACTAAGAATTGTCCCTTACAGGCTTTTTGGGATATTCACTCCCATCCTCCCCTCTGCTCTACCTGTTCTACTGCTCAAGTTTTCCTTGCTAGGGAAAATCCTATTCTTTTACATCACTCCTTCCTCATTCTCAGATCCACCAAGCTGCTCTCAGCCCTGCCTTCCCATCTTCCCCCTCCCTACCCAGGCCCACAGAAAAGGCTTAACTGATCTTCTCCAGAAATCTTCACCATGGCTGATTTTAGGACTTCAGCAAAAGAATCTCTACAAAAAGTTTAATGTAGATAAACTTCCTATTTTCATGTTGCCCTGTTTTACTTGGTCACTGGAAAAATCAGCACTCAAAAAGCTAGACACCCCTTACTAGTTTTTCACAAAATACGTGAACAAGGCCTCTGGCTTTGAGCTGGGGCTTCACAGAGAAGGCTACATGTCTAAGATAAGGAGGTTACCAACTGGGCTCCATGATAACAGCCGGCAGGGGTGGGGAGGGTGGAAGGAAGAGGAGAGAAAGGGAAGAAAAAGCTCTCCCCCTTCCAAGTGTCCTTGTAGGGTTAACTTGACCAGAACAGAAAAAAAAAAAAAACTGCTTTTTGTGAACTTCTGCAGACTGTGAACTTCTGAGCCCCTTCCCTTACATGTTGGGTACAAAATTCTGAAACAACCTAAACTTGGGGTTTAGGGAATTAACTGATTACAACAGAAGCAGTGCCCTCTGAATCCAGCTGCAAATAAGACTGTTTCCCTATCTTCGGTGCTATCTTAGGTGCCTTGCCTTGTCCGTCCCTACAACAGTACAATTCTATATACTTAAACATTGTTCATGTTTTCATGAAATGGTCAACAGATGTGATTAATTGTGTGTTGCAAATAACAAAATATCTCTTGTTAAAATGGAATAATTTGCCTAAATTCAGAAATTTACAAGGATTGTTTCAAAGTGTGAATAAAAAAAGAGTTAACAGATAGGAAAGAGAAATTAGAAGGTTCTAAGTATGGATTTAATACAAGGAAAATGTGTTTCTGGATAAGAGAGTCTATTAAGTAAATAAGAGGGTTTAAGTAAGTGATAAAGAAGGTCTGTGTATGCTGGCTATATAGGTTTAAGTAAGTGCTGAAGAAGGTCTGTATATACAACTATGGTTAAAAAAACTGTTATTTTGCAATATTGTAATATGTTATTTCTTTAAAAGCTAGACTTGATTAATATAAAAACATCAATAGTAATTGTGGTACTATTACTCTTCTTTGTATATTAAATGTGTTCATATTTTCCAGGTATATGTCATTAAGATAGAAGCTTTAAAAAACTATATCAAGCTGGTGTTCTCCAAAAGGTTGCATGGTTATTTTAGGCTTATAAAAATAGCATATTGGAGATTTATTTATATCATTTAATGTTTTATAACTGGACCTGTTATCAATGAGATTAATATAAAGTTCTATACACTGGGTACAATTTAAATGTAATATACTGTATTACCTAGTATTCATGTGACATCAAGCAACAACATATATGTAAACTTTATAAAATAATATTAAAAAAAAAAGATCAGCTTCAATACTAGAACACTTTACCTAAGATTTAATGAGCCCTGGCTTACTTGAGATAAGGCTGTGCCTCCCATCTTACTACATATCAGAATGACTCCAAAGTAGGCGAGATTTCAGATAAAGCCCAATACTCTTAATTTAGGGTGAAACTGACTTTGCTGGATGTTTGTGATCAAGACTTAAGGTTAAACTAAAATGGCCAAGAAAACCAATATTTGGCTCTGGCCCTCTGAGTCAGTCTGAATCCAGGGAACAGGGAACTTCTCTAAAGAGCTTTGCAACTCTGGGCCACATAACCTCCTGATCAGGGAGATTAATGAGACCACTGGAGAATGGAAAGCCAATCAGTGCACTTGCTGTGAATAGGAAGGTCATTGGAGATAGGAGACATCCCTGATGCTTCCAAGGGAAGCCACATGGTCAAGGAAGACCTGGACCCATCCTAGCGCAAATGGCACTAGCAGAACTGAGAAGCTGCTCTCAAGTTCCCCCACAGGTGACCCCTATGTGAACTCGGCTGACTCTTAACAATAGATAGAAACAAAGTCAATTTTGACCAACTTGATCTTAAACACCTACCAAAACCAGTTAAGCAAAAACACAGTCATTCCTGGGAGTATTGAAGGACAAGAACAGCTAGAAAAGAGGAGACAGCAACTAGCCAACAGGCTCCATGGGGAATGTTCAGTCAAGTATGGCCTTGGCTCCTCCCCCTCACAGGACCCCTATTAGTCCTCTCTATGTTTCTCCTAATAGGACCATGTCTATTAAATTGCCTACAGAAGTTCCTGCAAGATCAGATACACAAATTCACCAACAAGTCAGTCAATCAACTACTTCTTTAAGACTACCAGCCCTGATGCCCAAGACAGAGACCTATGACTCATGGCCACCTCCTCTGGCTCCAGAGACTCTGTGCCCATCTAAAACCCTCTCTAACCCCTTTTTCCAATTTTCACAACCCCTCTTTCACTTCCTAGGAATGAGAACTACTCTCCAGCACGTCCACTCTGCTTATTCTGTCTGCTCTACAGTATCCCCACAAGGAAGCATCAAACCTAAACTCCCCCTGGTACCATGTCTCCCACCTTAAAAAGGCACTTGTTCCAAATGTCCAGTCCTGGACTTCCACCACGCCCACCAAACTCAAATTTTCTCGCCAACCCTCTTCTTCTTTTACTAATCATTATTCTCTCTCAAGTTTTTATCTCAAACCACAGATGCCGCTTCTACATCCAAGCGACATGGCACCAGGATGACACCACCCACTATCAGTTTATGGGTCAAGGTGTTTGCCCTTCCACTGGCTGCAATCAGGCTGTCACCCTTAATACTACTGGATTCAACCAAGCCACCTCCAATACTTCCTAGAGTCCCTGCTACAGGACCAGTGGCTGATACCAAGAATCTCCTCCATCCAGGACTGGTTTGATGCCATCGAGGACTTGTGGCTTCAAGAAACTTTTATGGACTTTACCCCTACCATGGTAGTTGTCTGTAGCCACAGAGTGTTATTTCTGGCTGCCCTGGTGTTCTCAGACCTGTCCCCTGAACATTCCTCCGCTTCCCCTTCTAGGTCTAACGCCGCCCTAACGCCGCCCACCGTTAAGCACGAAGTAGCCAGAGGACTTTATGCAGTCCCCCATGTCACTTAGAAAAACAAAAAGGGAAGAATGTTGGGTGCAGAGCAGGCTGAACTGTGTTGTCTGCAGGACAGGCTGAACAGATGTTGGCTGCAAGGTAGCCCATGCACTCAAACCCCCCTCTATCTGGTCCTTTATCACCTGTTTGTGTCAAGTCCCGCTCAAGGCTGAGCACTCAACCCCCCTTGGGCCAACAAGGCAGCTTGCAGACCCAGAGGCCCCATTAGATTTGGGCTATAAAAACTCCCTTCTGCCAGGCCCCCCTCTCTCTTGCTCTCTCTCTCTTGCTCTTTATCTTTCTTGCGTGCGCTCTCTGTCTCTCTCTTGCTCTTGCTCTCTCCCTGTTCATCTCTTCTTTCTCTCTCTCTCTCTCTCCTTCCTTCTTTCTTTTCTCTTTGTTGCACTGCTGCAATAAAGATCTTTTGGTCACTCTGAGTGTTGTGGTCACTTTCCTTTCAAGGTCCACCAAATATTTGGATTCCAAAACATATTTCTGGAAATATTCTGACTGAACTACTGATCTTAAATAATAGGAAGATAATCTATTAGTTTGGATAAAAAAAATATGTCACATAAACAAATCTTTGTTTTTGTGCTAAATAAGACCAATTTAAATCTTTATTGCTACTCTCTATCTTCATGCTATACCAATCAGTAATGGGCATTGTGTATGTAAGTCTTGTTGATTATGTATCTCTATTATAGGAAGACTAATCTGGATTTTCTACATTATTAAACAAATTTCTATTCCAAGAAAGATTTATGTATTCATAGTAAATTTCATATTTGTATATAAATATATATCTTTCATAATTGAGTGATGTTGGATAATAATTGTAGATAAATACTGTAATTACAATAGGGTACAGATAGATTCAAGGGTATAATACATAAGATTAAGGGTATAATTCTATAAAATGGGCCCCACTATGCTGATCTTACATGCTTTCTTTTATAAGAAGCGATTTACCTCAAGACCTGCCTGGTTTAAGGAGCAGTATACATTATTCCTTAGCAAACTACCTGTTTTTTTGAAGGAGAAATGAAGGCCTAAAATAATGTTGATAAAAGGAACCCAAATTACCCTGAGGGGAAGCTTCTGTGACCCTTTTCACAGACCAGATCCTGAAATTTGGGGAGAAAAAGATAATGACTACAAATCATGAAATCTGTAAGAATTTATGCTTAAGAATCCAAGTAGAACTCATCAGCATGGGCCAGAGTGACCTAGATTTGTCATGGCAGTGGGGAATTGAAAGCCTGATGTCATTCTGCTACCAGTCTACAATCAAGAGATGGGACCTGGGTAGGACTCTCTAGAAACTTCTCTGGGATCTCCAATAAAACTAGAGTGAATGAGAGACATGCTATACCTTTGCTCTCTGGGAGAACCAACTCGCTCCCTTGAAGTGTCCCCTTTCCCTTTTCCTATCCCTCCAATAAACTCATGTCTGTTACTCTAAGCAACATGACTGAAATCTTTTTGGTTTTGAAGTGGGTGGGGACTTTGTGCTGCCTGTTTCCCAAAATGTCCTAGCTGTATAACACTTGATGTTTCTGCCCAGTTATCATCAACTATTATTGGTTATTGGTTACCTTCAGCTACTACAATTCTTTTCTGGTTGCTTTCCAAATTTAGCCTTTTTCTAAAGCTCCATTCTCCATCTCACATTCTTGGTGACTAGAGGAATAATCTTGAGATAATTAATGTTTTGTTTGCTTTTTTTTTGATTAGAACACACTCTAGTAAAGACCAAAAGGTCTCTTGATGGAAACTTGGATGCCACAGCCCTTAGAGACCAACAGAATGTCATGGAACCTCATTCAAAGTTCCTAATTCATGTTGAAGGAAATGGGCACCTTCCATCTCTTTGGGTCAGGATGCCCTACTTAATGTACTTTGCCTCTCATGCTCACAATTCCAGCTTGCCTTACTCCTTAGCTTTCTTCTGCATATCTATATTTCTGATGCTTGCATCTAGAATGTACACTCATGAATAATTATCCCAAACCAGTTCAAGACCAGAAGACAAATATTATTTATAAACCTGAGCCTCTGTGGGACATAATTGGCTCTTTCATCTGTTCTGGTACTCTGGGATTCTGGGGAGAGAAGTAAAAGGGATCTGAAAAGCCTGGCTACAGCAGGTCAGATCTTTTGTGGTTGCTTAAGAAGTCTCTTCTGAGAATAATGCAGCAGTTTTTTTTCCCCAAAATCATAGAGACTTAGCTTCAGGAAACCGATAAGATTTGCCTGGGATTATCAGGGGGTGCCCTACTTCCTGCAGTGTTTTCTCTTCTCTCTAGATGGGCACAGGGGAGGAAAATGGAAAGATCCCATATGTATAAGCCTTCTTTAAACTGAGACCTTTTTCTGAAGACCTAATGGACTCCTACATTCTTTAAATATATGAACTGATGCTAATCTGATCCAAAAGTGCTCTCTGGTCTGAGGTAGATATTCCATGTTCTCCTTTACTAGAGTAATTATGGCCATGCCAATTTTGTTTCAGAACATTTTTTTAAGCTTATGTTTTTTCTTATGAATTCAACTTTGATTCTGCATGCCTAAATTAATATATTTTGTTCCAAATAGTGTTGTTTTGTATACCTGGAAGGTTGCATACTTTTTTCTATTTTTATTCAGAGATCAATTATTTATGGAAAAACTATGAAAGCATTGTTTCCTATCATTTTTTATGTATATTTGTGCACATACATCATTTTGTCTGTATATCTCTGACATAGTACCAACACTGGCAAACAAATGAGCACTCCTAAATTAAAAAAAAAAAAGGATCCAAATGTCTTTTAGTTCACATGACTTAAGTTGGTAAAATATATGAGAGTAATGATAGTTTTTTACTAACCCAAACATTTTTTTCTATATGGTCAGACAATCAGTAGAGTGTTGGTTTCTATAAAACATTTAAAGTATAATGTCCATTGTTTTTAGCATTTTTCTTTGGCAGGAAATGATGCCTTAACATTTTAACTAAAATTGATCTTCATTGGTAATCTAAGTTAAAAATGAATAAATTAACTTTGATATAAATGGAGGAAGCATTTATAAATGGGTTTGTTAGAGGTTATACCGATTTGCAAAGTTAAATACTAAAACATCAACTGATAAATATAAATTCAAGAGTAAAATATTCAGTCTATTAAAAAGAATAATGGAAAAATTTCAAAAGTTTTGAAATTTCAAAAATTTCAAAAGGATTTTTACAGGATATAAATTTAAGAGTCAGCAACTGGAAAAAGGAAGACATGAAAGGTATAGGTATGAAAATATTTATTAGTACAAAAAATAGAAGGAAAAAGAATGTTTCTACATGCGAATAAATCTTGTAGGCCTAGTAATGTTTTTTTGTGGTAAAGTCCAAGTTGAAAGAGAGTACAGCATTAAGGTTATAAACAAGTTATAGAATGTCTAAGTAAACTGTAAAAGGTTTGTGAAGAGTAAATCTCAAAAAGTTAATGTGTGACTTTGATTTTTGTCAGTGTTGTTAACCTATTCAGATCTGTGATTACGGTTACCCTACACCATAAATCCCAAATTTCTCTTTACAAGTTAAACTTAGTTAGTATAAGGATATTGGTGTAATTCGATGCTGTTACTGGCTTCTTTGTACATTAGATGTATTCGTGTTTTCAAAGTGTACAGTCTTTTAAAATGTAAAGCACTTTACCAAGATGGTGTTGCCCAAACTAAAGCTGCTGTAGCTATAGTTTCTTTCAGACTTTTATAAAATAACAAGTTTAGTTGGAGATTTATTTCTGTCATTTAGTGTTTTGCAATTGGATAAAATAGACTGTCATCAATAAATGATATATAAAGATTTTATGATATTTTTTACACTGGGATGGAAATTTAAAAGTATTGGAAGGTAATAAGAAGACCTAATTTGTTTAAAAGTTGAATATTCCTTACATTTCCTTATTATTAGATTCAGTTTCTTTTTCTGTCTTATATAGTTCTCTTTATTCTTCTTTAATTTTTTAATTGGAGCTTTATAATTATAGATAGTAGTTAGGTTCATTCCAACAAACTCATACATGCTTGGAATTTTATTTCAATTCATGATTCCTCCATTTTCCCTCCCCCTTATGCCTCCTGTCTTCCCTCCCTCCCCTGTTCTCCTTCCTCTACTGTACTAAACTTCCTTTTGCTCATTTATATTTGATTGATTCTTTTTACTTATGCATAAAGGTAAAATTCCCTGTGGTATATTTATATGGGCAAATAACATTTTATATATATATATATATATAATATATATATATAATATATATATATATATAATATATAATATATATATATATATATATATATATATATATATATATAGTTGTAGGTGTACACAATACCTTTATTTTATTTTTTATGTGGTGCTGAGGATTGAACCCAGTGCCCAACTTGTGCCAGGTGAGTGCTCTACCACTGAGCCATAACCCCAGCCCCAAATAATATAATTTTTAAGAATTCATTCAGCATTATCTCCCTTAACCCTCCCCTCCACTCTGACTCTTGCCAATCTTCCCATTGTCTTTATGATATTTTGTCCTTCCCTCCCACTTTATTTTATTCTAGCTTCCACCTAAGAGAGAAAACATTGAATCTTTGTGTTTCTCAGTTGGGCCTATTTCATTTAGCATGATATTCCCCATTTACATCCATTTACCAGCAAAAGACAATGGTTCTTTTAATGTAACTTAAGATGAATGCTTGTGTCAGTGCTACCAACAGTAAGTAAAGACAGGAGGCTATAAAAGAAGGGTTCTTAGTCAGGAGTGCGCAACAACTACCACATAGGACTCCCAGAGGGTTGGGGTTGTACCTCATTGGTAGAGTGCTTGCCTTTCATGCATGAGGCACTGGCTTTGGTCTTCAGCATCACATAAAAATAAATAAATAAAAATAAAGATAAGAAGACTGTCAGAGTCACAAGTTTGTTTCAAAGTGAAATTGAGACTGACAAGTCTTTTTAATCTCCTATATAAGTGAGCTTGTTCTGTATTTCTGTTTTGCTGATATGATTATCTAGCCCCAATATTTATCTCTCACATTGGTCTAAAATATGTGATGTATCACATAAAAGCCCAAACTTTTCCAAGAAAGCCCTAAGTGACACAGCTTAAGAATCTCTCTACTAAACACAGAGTTAAAGCTAATATAAAGCATGTAGGGGGTCAGCACAGTAGGCCCATTTTATAGAATTATTCCCTTAACCTCATGTTCTGCCACTCACATCTTCATGTCCCTATCAATTACAGCATTAATTTGTAGCAACCCAAATGACAAATGAATTTCTACTGAAAAATGCAAAAATCATAATCACTCCACATAAATCCGTGCAATAAGAGACTTTAAGAAACTCTAGCATGGTTTCTGACAGACAAGGTCATGCTCCTACTATGATCCCAGCCTTCCTTAAAATGACTTCCTAAAACAGCTAAAAACTAGGAGAGTTAACTGCTCATTTTAGGCTAGTCCTCATCATAGGACAATAGGCCATTAACCTCTTCTTAAAAGAGTTATTTTAAAAAGCTGGCAATTATGAATAATTCTCTCTTCCTATTGAGACATAAATCATCTACAACACAGAACTATCTCCCCAAGAATCATGAAATCATCTTTCAAATGCAACCATTCAAAGAGATACCTCTTATTTCTAGTCCCTATGGGAGGGTAAGGGCCTAAGTTTCATGATCACATTGGTCCCACTTATACCACTAACTCCTGTCATAAATATAAGAGAAGTTTGTCTTTCCCTTGGATAAGTATGAATTAACAAACCCATATGGCCTACTCACATGGACCAAACTCTCTCCTTTAAGTCCTTTAGTACATTCTCTTTAGCAAACCTCAGTATTTACAGTTTCCTGCCTTTTGTTTTGGTAGAGTTGAGCTCAGGTTTCAGTGAGATCTCTCTGCTATTTCCATAGTTATTACTGAATAAATTTTTTTAACTTTCTTTAACAAGTGTTTGGCTTTATTTATCTTTGACACTATAATTAGTTTTATTTCAAAAGTGCAGCTAATAACTTTATTTCCTAATTTGATATGTTGAATGATACCTGATATAATTTTAAATTACTGTTTTCTTTAAAATCACTGCTATTAAAAAAAAAAAAACTGACAAAAACTTGACTTAAAACCCTTGCACTGATCAAGTTTTTCCCCCCCCCCAGGAAATTTGAAAAAGTAGCAAAAGTGAAGCCCCAAATAATTAATCTATGCTGCCAACAATAAAATTTGTGATTTATTGCCTATGATATTTCCCCATATTAACCAGTCCCATCCCTTTAGTGTCCTCCACTCAGTCTTTGGTAGCTAAAAACTGATGCATGCAATTTGAATCAAACATATGAAAAAATGTTAAATGTTCTAAGTATTAGAGTAAACATTAAAAAATAAAGAACCTTAGCTGGGATGATAGGATCCAGAACCGGATAGGATGCTAGGAAGCTAGAGTTATAAATATTGATATATGATTATAATTGAAATAAAGAGTTAATTTGCTTTTAAGAATAAGTCCATTACATAGTTTATAAAACAAACAAACAAAACCCTTAGTGATAACATAGGGCCATATTTTCCCCATTTTCATCTAAGTTAGGGAAAATGGGTTGTGGGGGAAAATTATAGATGATATTTTAAAAATTGATTTGCTTGGATTTCCATGTATGCAGAAGAACCAATAAAATTTTAAAATGATTTAGTTATTATAAAGAACAATAATATGCTTAAGTAGATGAAAATAAAGTTTGCATAAATTCATGAAGGAAGAAAAAGACTGCATTTACCCAAGTTAATTATTTTCAAATTTTAGAGGTAGGAATAACTCACTTAAAATCAATTAGTTATTATTAGTTCTGGGGCAACAAGATGCTTTCTTCTAGTTCACTATTGCCCATAATATATAAATCTAGTTTTTCCTTACACCAAGGAACAAGTCAGTTCCCATTTTTCTCTCCTGTCCACAATCCCCTGTTTAAAATGTCCCAGGATTATTACAGACTCTGTTTTTATTATTATTTAAATTAAAATTATTAGACAAAACAAAATAATTTTTTAAGCAGCCACAATGTTAGTGTATCTACTTGCATTGAGGAGTGCCTATGAAAAAGAAAAATTAAGGAACAGAAACATAAGTTCATTATTGATATATACTAATATTTCTAGGTTGTTGTTGGTAAACATTTAATTTATGTTGGATAAACTGGCCTTAACAGCATCATATAAAAAATTAGAAAGATATCATAACCAAATATAATGGTGTCTTCTATAAACTACTAATGACTGTCTCCTTTCTGAGATAAATTAAGTCATACTGATTTGGGTAATTTACCCTTAAATTAATACTTTCATTGCTTGTTAATATTTATACCATCCAGGGCTGTGGTTGTGGTTCAGCAGTAGAGCACTCGCCTAGCAAGTGCAGTGCCCTGGGTTCCATCCTCAGCACCACATAAAAATACATAAATAAGGTATTGTGTTCAATTACAACTAAGAAATAAATATTTAAAAAAAGATTTATATCATCCACAAGCGATCCATGAAGAATTAATTTAGAATGATACCATGATAAAGGAATTAAAGTTTAAATTTTTCTTAGTTCAAATAACTCTTTTAGTATACTGCCCTTTGTTAGACTGCAATTTTGAGAGATGTGGCATATCCTCTTTATCAAAACAGGGGGTGACTGGCATATAGTGGGTGCCTAAGACAATATCAAATCTTTGATTGGTTAACCAATGGACTAAATAGCTGCTCTATTTCTATTCTATAGTATACCAATTTGAGGCAAAATATGTCTTTGTAATTATTACATTTTTTACTTCTACATAAGCTCATCGTGCTTATCTGTCAAAAGCAATTTTTTGTAGATTCATAGTAAATTTCTCTTTCAAAGATAATCAGATTACACTTAACACTGTTTTTCTTGAGAAAGAGTAATTATCCCCATAGAAAATTTGCAATTTTTATTCTGTTTTGAAAATTTTCACTTATTATATTTCATTTATATTTCTACTTTTTGATTGGAAAGTAAGGAGATATATGATTTGCTGGAATTCTCTATAAACAATAGCTGATTAAGATATGAAACATTAGAATACTCACTAGTATCCTAATCATTTTAACCATTAATGATCTCAATTTTATTGAGTACTATTTATCTTCTAGTAATTAATACAAACAAGATGGCAAACCTAAGTTTTATGACTTCTAATACAGTACTCTGTGTCCTGAATCACATTTCTGTATTCTTCCATTTAACAGACAAGTATAATCATAATTAAGTTTTTACTTGAGGGGGGAATCTAAGTGAAGATACATAGTTTGGAAGTTATCAGCATATGAATAGTAGAAACCTTGGCAATTTCCTTAAAGTGAAATTACCTAAAGGGAAGCAGTGCTTCACAAACATTGGTTTGCATCAGAAACACTGAGAGTTTCTTTTAAAACTACATATTTCTAGGCCCCATTTTTTAGATTCTGATGTAGAAGATGTGAAAGTACAGTTTTTTTGGTACCAGGGATTGAATCCAGCATCACTTAACCAGTAAGCCACATCCCCAGATACCCACCTTTTTTTTTAAGCTTTGAGATAGGACCTCACTAAATTGCTTAGAGGCTGGATAAATGGCTGACACTGACTTTGAACTTTTAATCTTCCTGACTCAGCCTCCTGAGCCCCTGGGATTACAGGCTTCTGCCATGGTGCCTGGCATGAATCTGCATTTTTAACAAGTGACTATATAGTCAAAAGAACATACTCTGAAAAACACTGATGTAAAAGGAGCAGACGAAAAACACTTCAGGAGAAAGAACAGTAGAACTTCAATAATTATGGAACAAATAAACTGAATCTCATGAAAAACACTGAGAAATATGGTCAGATAATTAGGAGAAGAATCCAGGAAATGTAATTTCACAAAAGTTAATGGAGTAAAGTTTCAAAGAAGCAGTGATCAACTGCATTGCAGATAAATAAGATGAGGCCTAAAGTTTCAGGAGAGCAGTTAGGGCAGGAGCTTAATTTCTGAGGGTGAAGCAGTGGATGGGAAGTGAGGGATTCATAACATTGTCTTTCTAGAAATCTTGGATTAAAAGTGAAGAAGGCAATAAAATACTTAAAAGAAGCAGAATAAAGGACTATTTTATTTTGTGGAATGGGAGACACTTGAGAGTGTCTATATATTGACTGTAAGGAATAAATAAGTGAGTAGAAAGTCAATATGTAAACAAAAAATAAAAGAAACAAGGTACTGAAAGACTCAAGAGGATAAGAGGATTATATTTATAATGGAGGAGAAATCGTCTCACTGTACCTGCAGGGGAATGAAGTAAGATTGCCTATGGATAAGAAAAATTTTGTAAGTTTGAGACTGAGAGACTAACAACTTTTCCTTTAATTTGGGCCTATGTTATGATTATATGCATATCTATTTAAAATTGCTTCACTTTTCTGGTGAAACTAACATTTTTATTTTTTGAAATAAACATCTTTATTTCTAGTAATTTTTTTAATCTCAAAGTCTGCTTAATTTTGATATGCCAGCTTTCTTTTAACAACTATTTAAATGGCACATTTTTTTCTATTTACCTTCAAGTATTATATATTTTTATATTAGGTGAATTTCTTGTAAACAGACTCTAGGGTTTTTTTCCTACCTCATATGACATTTCTTTTTTCTTTTAATTGGAGCTCTTTCTGTATTTAAATTTAGTGTTATTACTGGTATTTGTGTGTAAATCTACCACCTTACTACTGAATACCCAGTTTTCCTGCCAATTTTTATCCTTTCTTGTTTTTTTTTATTGATTGTTCAAAACTTACAGAGCTCATGATATATCATCTTTCATACATTTGACTCAATTGGGTTTTGAACTCCCATTTTTACCCCAAATACAGATTGCAGAATCACATCTGTTACATACTCACATTTTCACATTTTACTGTTGTATTCTGCTACCTTTCCTATCCCCTACTATCCCCCCTCACCTCCCATCTTCCCTCTCTACCTCCTCTGCTGTTGTTCAATTCTCTCCCTTTTTTCCCTCCCCCTTGCCCCTCATAACCTCTTATAATTTTGTGTATCATTGAAGGTCTCCTACCATTTCCATATGCTTTCCCCTTCTCTCTCCCTTTCTCTCCCCCCATTAGTCTTTGTTTACTGTTAGTCTTTTCCTCATGCTCTTCCTTCCTGTTCTGTTCTTAATTGCTCTCTTTATATCAAAGAAGACATTTGGCATTTGTTTTTTAGGGCTTGGCTAGCTTCACTTAGCATAATCTACTCTAATGCCATCCATTTCCCTGCAAATTCTATGATTTTGTCATTTCTTAGTGCTGCATAATACTCCATTGTGTATAGATGCCACATTTTTTTTTATCCATTCATCTATTGAAGGGCATCTTTCTTGTTTTATCTTCAGCTAATACTACCAATTTACCCTATATTGATTTATAGCTACACATATTTTATTATTCTTTTAGTTGTTACCATAAGCATTCATGGTTTCTCACAGTAATTTCTTCCTTCTTGGATAATGCAAAGACCCTAGAACATGTAAACTCAATTTACCCTCCTCCCTTCCTATTTTTTACTGTTGTAATGAGTATAAATTTATATATTTTAAGCCCCAAATCATTGTTATTGTTATTATCACTGTACACAGTCAATAATCATTTAGATTTTCATATATATTTACCATTTTTGTTGCTCCTTATTCTTTTCTGCATCCTCAAGTTTCCATCAGGGATCAATTTTCTTCTTCTGAAGAACTTTTGTGTGATGTTTCAGTAACGATTTCTCAGTTCATCTTGTTCAGAAAGTCTATATTCACTTTCATTTTTGAAGGACATTTTCAAAGGACATAGCATTCTAAGTTGACAGTTATTTTCTTTCAGTACTTTGTCCGTTTTAAAAAGCAGCATTCCATTTTTTCTGATGTCATTGTCTTCTGTCTTGCATAATTTTACAGTCTAGGTTTCCTTACTTTGCCGATTTTGGTCTCATATTTTTCTTTGACTGTTAGCTTCCCAATGTCTTTAAAGCTTTTTAAAATTTGTCAAGCATTTCTGGTTCTTTTCAGTCATAATGTTGACAACAGATGCCAAGTTTGCCATTATTGGAGGTACTCACAAGAAGTTCATAATTCATTGGCCCAATATTTTTTTCTGAAGAGGGAGGTAAGGTTATAATCTGAGATTAAAAGGGATTTAGATTTGGATAGGGGCCATCTTTTGGAGAGTGGTGAAATTTTGCATTAGATTCTGAGGCAAGATACCTGACCACAGATGATTAAATGAATAAGTAGGTGATTTTGATGACACAACTGAACTTGACAGATATCAGTGGCAAAAAGGGGTAGAAGGGCATATTGTACATCTATGTCTTGATTTTTAAAAATTTAAAAGTAGGTATGATAATCATTACTGCCCTGTCTACCAGAGAAATTTTGAGGACAAAATGAGATCATGGTATATATTTCAAAAGAAATGATGTATGTGAAAGTAAACAATGTGATTGTGCAAATATTGGCTAATTGTATACATGCAGATTTTTAAAAATTGTGTGAGACACAAAATTATCTTCTTTTATTCAAGATAACATATTCATGGAATTGTGTCTTTCAGGAAATTTACTTTTTAGGATCATGGCTGTTTTTTATTTTTTTGTTTGTAGAACTGAAATTCACTGGGGAAACATTTGTGGAAGACAGGTTATGGGTAGGTCAATAACTGATTATACCACACTGGAAGTAAATGGAAGAGAGCATGGAGGGAAAGAAAAAGAGATGGAATGGGAAAATAAGGAAGCACAAAGATTATGAAACCTACTTTGTTATTTCCAAGTCTATTGTTCATTCTTTAAATCTGAGCTTTTGTAAAATATCTTACAGGTGAACATATTGTAACACAGCTATCTTACTCAGGCTAGCTACTGCTGTATGCATATCAAGATCAATCAATGGCCAATGGGTTGCTCCAGAAAGGTTCATCCATAATATAGCAAGCCTAGTTAGTGTCTGATGTGGGCTACTGGTTTATATCCTGGGTCCTGCCATTAGAATGGAAACAGTGTCAGCTAAGTGATTCTAACATTTTCCTTCTGAGCAAAAATGGAATACCTAAGCTCAATAATTTTGTAACATTGTTCATTGTTTGCCATTGTCACATGGGAGTAGATAAAATCTGAAACATGGTTAGTAAAGGTAGAAAAACACAATCATTTTTAAATCTAAATAACAGATTTCCATAATGGATCATATGACACATTTTGGGGATACAAAATATTTCTTTTTTGATGAATTTTAAATATCATAGCTGTGCAATGTTTCACCAGATAAGCATGTACTTTGTAATTCTTTTGTAACCTTTTATTATTTTAAAATGAATCCACTATTGATTTGTTTTAAAACAACAAAGCCCACAGAGTAAAATAATAAATTTTTAAATGTTAAAACACACTGGATATACTTTTGGTTGTCTTAGAAAAAATACACTTCTTAATTTTTTTCTTTCTTGCACACTAAGTCTGAATTTTCCTGCAATTTATACATTTCTGGAAACTTTCTTCTATAAGTTTCTTCAAATCATATTGAATTATTTCCACATCTATTAATTACCATGTTATATGCTATATTCCAAAGATATAGTTAAATATCTTGTGTTTAATTTTTTGTTTTGGATTGCTGATGTTCATAATAAGAATTGGCTTTGATATCACAATTTCTTGGAACATAGTAGATTTCACAATTGAGTATAGTATCATTGTCTACTTATAGGATTGAGATATTGCAAATGTTATGTTTTAGATAGTTGACAAAAAGCAGAGGAAACCATAATTGAAAACTATAGCATGTGATAAAGGCTCAGAATTTATAAGAATTTTTGGACTGTCACAAGAAAAACATGATTGTTTCTCTTAATCCTTTGATCAAACCATTGCTCATAATTATCTACAAAACAAATGCACAGAAAGCACACAGAACAGACATTTTAGATGAAAGATGAGCATGAAAAGATGTTGGTAGAGAAGATGTCACCATGCCAGTACACTTCCCTGAACATAAAACAATAGACTCAGATGAGAAACTTGGTTATTACATATGGAGTTTGGATATGCCCACATTTGTGGGTAAATTTCTTTAGCTATCTAAATGAAAGCATCCCCTAACACCTATTTGCCCATGTGAAAATGGTTGCAATGTTATGGTCAGCACTTAATGAGATAAAACAAAAATAATTCAGGTAGTTGAATAAAAAGGACACATACTGGCTTGGTACATTCCTTGCTGACACAAAGCCATATGTATAATAGTATTTACGTTTGACTTGCAATGTTGTTTTCTTCTTTCACATTACTTGTATCCATGGAGTTAGAAGAACTGTTAAAGATAAGGAGTGGAGCCAAAGAGAAGTATGAAGAGGAAAAACATGCCAATGCCACAGATGGATTTACCATGAATCAAATGAAGTACATCTCAGGGCCCCTCTCTTGTACAAGCCCCTTCTAAGACCCCAAGAGTATTTGTCTCTTGCAATATTTTTCATCTTTTTTAAAATTCATAATCTATTGTTATTTTTCTCATTCTAAATATTTAATTTGTTTATTTTTATTAATAATTTTAAAGAATAACCCCAAACTGTATAATGTCT
The DNA here is from genome assembly GCF_052094955.1 of Ictidomys tridecemlineatus. Lineage (NCBI taxonomy): Eukaryota > Metazoa > Chordata > Mammalia > Rodentia > Sciuridae > Ictidomys > Ictidomys tridecemlineatus. The sequence continues at coordinate 61,846,505 of NC_135493.1, forward strand.
AGGCTCTTCAAAACTTGAATTCTTTCCTGTTACTTGTGCTTAATAAATAGTCAGTATTGATTAATTTTATTTGATATCCTTCACACTACTACCCCCTTTACTTCCACCCTTAATACAGAAGAATCTGTGGTTACAAGCAAACATTTTGATGAAAATTGATAACATTTAATCATTTCCATGTTAGGAATTAATTTATCACAAATAATTTCATTAGCCAATGATTTTTTTGCAAGGACATTGTGGAGAGAAGTAAGACTTGGTCCTGTTAAGCTATGTTCACATCACAGAACTACAAGTGACCTCAGATGTTATTCACCCATGTTCTTCATTTTATATATGAGAAAACTAAAGATTAGTGAAAAATATTACTGGCTCAATTCATATCTAGGTAGTTAGTGGTAAAGTAGAGATTTTAAGAAAACTAGTTCATGCTCTAGTTTATACTAATTTTATAATATCTTTCCCACTGCATTTATGAGCTTTATTTCCTAACATGTTTTGGATTTATATATTTTGCATAATGATGTTAAAATTCTATTTGACTATCTTTGAGAAAGCAAATGTACTGAATAATATTTTAAATCACCATCAGCATACAATGTCATATTTGTTTTGCATTCAGTATATATCTCTATCCACTCACTTTTATTAAGTCATGTTGAAGTTAGGTGTTTCATGTAACTGTGAAAATAATTTAATTATGCAAAGGTAGATAAGAGTAAAGATTTGGTAAAAGGTGAAAATGATTCTTAAACTAGCAGGATATTTGAAGAGATACTTCATACAATAGCTTGAAAATTTTTTCCATTAAATTATTCTTTCTGTTGGAAAAAATCTGAAAATTATTTTACCCTTTGTTTGGAGAGGTAAGTCATAACTATGTAACTTAAAAAATATAGGAAATTCACATAGACAGACAAAATCATTTGTTAATAGATGAAAATAGCACCCTTAAAAATGCAATCTGACTTCTTTAGAAATTATTCTTTGTAATATTGAACTTAAAATTCCTTACCGCTGTGTCCTGTGAGAATATTTATAACAAATTTCACATATACACATGTAAATAATTTAATAACAATAAATTATCACTAAATCCCAAGTGATTAATTTCCAAGGGTTATGAACAAAAAATCCAGCCAAAAAATGGCTAAAATGGCTAACTAATATAAAGGAAAACATCATACTAGATTGGGAACACAAAAGTGATTATGATTATGATAAGGATTATCATTTACTTAGATAATTCCATTTGCTTAAATTGTAAAAGCATTATGAATTTCTTATACATGTATGATACTGATGCAAGTGTAAATTGAGTAGTTATTCAGTGAAACAATTTATTAATATATATTAAGAAAGCTAAAGATGTTCATAAACCTTGGGCCAATAATTACATCTCATCCTGAAACCGAAAAGCCTTATGTTTGAATCTTCACAATTATATGTATCCATGCATTATTTATAATAATAGCAGAATGATAATATAAAATAATTTTAATACACAACAATAAAAAATCAAGTAGATTATGTTCTATCACATGGTTAAATCAAACTACATATGTATGTATGTGTGAATGTGTGTTTGATAATTATATAAGTAAAAAATAAAGACAGGAAGAAAATGCATAAATATTGCTAATAGTTAAATATTTTAAATGCTTTTCTAATTTTCCTATAATGAATATTTGATAATTTCAAATAAGAATAATTTACCCTAACAATGAAGTTAAAGAAATGGATCAAATAGCAAAACATATATGTAAGAAAATGTCCATGCAATTAAAACAAAAAATCATATTTCATTTTATAATTCTTGCAGAAATAAGGAAAAGAAATAAGAATCAATATTTGTGGGAATATTGTTAGAATTCTTCTAGATAATTTAAAAGTACAAATAATCTTTAAAACAGTTGTACAAAGTTAATGTAATCATAATCGTGAATATGTCCAAAGAAATTAGCCAAATTTTAGAAATATACTTAACAAAGATAATTATATCAGCTTTATTTTTAGCACTCAAAACTAGCAATCATCTAAATATGACAATAATTGATTGACTAAATTATGGCATATATTTCAATGGTATGTAATATATTTGCTTAAAATTAATATAATTGACTACATGAGAAAACATGAGATTGTACCATTTAATGTATTGCATATTTTGAGAAACTTTAGAAGGAAATTAGAAAATGCATAAATGATTTCTGTTTTAGAATTTGAGAGACATTTATAAACCTTTTATACATTCTTTACATTAATTATAAATCATTGTTTAAAACTGCTTACCACTTGAACCCTAGATGGCCTCTCTTCAGGATTCATGAATGCTGGAATTTGTATTTCAGGTCCTGGGATATCAGGTGGCAGAGCAATTATGTAATGACAGATTTTAGTTACACCCTTGCACTAGAAAAGAAGAAAACAAAATGAAACTCATAATTGATGTTAATTCAGTGTTAATGCATAATTTCTATCTTAAAATTTGACTATGTATTCTAAGTAAGATATTACAAGACTCTCAAGCAGGGTGAAAAGTGTTTTATTTGTGCTACAAATAATAAAGGTTTCCTGAGTGAGTCAAATGTATGATATCAAAGTACAACTGGTGATGAGTGAATAGAGTTGAAAAATGCATTTTAAATGTTCACTTATTCAGGCATTTTTCCATAGGAATTTTATAAAAAGTGTATTTTATATAAGTGCATAAGAAGATAATAAGCATCACTCAGAATCTCATGAATAGAGAAACAAGGTCAATATTAAATTTACTCATTGTGACATCCATAAATGTTTATTTACTTTGGCTTTACTTCAAAATGCATATTTTAACAGTTTTTTATATCCCTGTATAGATAAGACTTTAGGAATTATATTATCACATCCCTTTTTTGGAGGGGTACTGGGATTTGAACTTGGAGGCACTCAACTACTGAGCCACATCTCCAGCCCTATTTTGTATTTTATTTAGTGACAGGGTCTCATTGATTTGCTTAGGACATCATTTTAATACAGAAAAAAACCCTAATGGAAACACAAACTGTGCAAATTTTAACATTTTGTATTAATACAATAATATAATTTGATTTTTAAATGTCAGTTAATGGAAAGGAAAAGAATTAAAAATTCTATGTAGAAGGAGTCATAAATAATGACACAATATACCACCTACCTCTCTATTGAAAACTTTAGTGTGGGCACTATAGCTTACATATAACTCTTTCACTCTTAATCACTTAAAATGTTTCACCATATATAGATCTATATACATATTTGTTGTTGGTGAATATTATGACACAAAATCAATTCTTGAAGTTTCAAGAATATGTAAAAAGAGTAAATTTAACAATAACTTTAAGTAAAGAGAACATTGAAAACAGCAACTAAAATATTAAAAAGGAAGAATAGCCTACACCCATAGAGATTGAAAAAAATTAGTTAAAAAATGTACGTTCTGTCACCAAATATATATATTATTCCTGGTAAATATTTTAATTTGATGTACATATAATTTAAAATAAAAAATAATAATATGACACAGGTTATAGTTTCAGGCATGTTTGTTTTCTAAAGCAGAATCCCAGAATATTTATGTTTTCTATCACCTTAAATAACTTCTAGTCCTATCCATTCATTTTGAAATGGGGAAATGTAGGCTATTACAATGTAACATTTAAGGCAAGAGACTTATCTTCAGGCTGTTTGAACTTCCATTACTGAAATGAGTGCCTAGACCCTAGTAGATATTTGTTAGTTGTCATCTGAATAAATGAAATATAGTTCCAATAGAGAATTTAGGCTCTAACTGGGGTTTATGAATGAATGTCACTAGAAGAATTGTCAACTAAAGGAGAATAAAGTCTGAATTAATTATTAGAAATAAAGCAAAATGGCAGGAAATAAAAATCATCTACCTATTAAGACAATACATGTGAATGCTCTAAACTCTTGAATCTGAAAATTAGAGGGGGCAGAATGGCTTTAAAAGCAGGAACCAAACATATCTTGTTTACAAGAGTTCCATGTTAAAGGCAAAGACATAATCAGGATGAAGGTTAAAGGATGGGAAAAGATATGCCACATAAATTGAGACTGAGAGCTAGCCGTGGTAGCTACTCTCATATCTGATAAAGTAGACTAAACCAAAATTAATTGGAAGAGACCTAAAGGGTCTCTTCAAACTGGTGAAGGGAATCACCCTAAAATAAGATACAATGACTGTAAATATTTATGCCTCAATCAACATTGCACCAATATACATAAAAGAAAACCTTCTCATTATTAAGAATCAGGAGACCATAAGACAATTCTACAGGATGACTACCACACACCTCTCTGAGCAATAGATAGAACAAATTATCTAGACATAGATAATAGACATATTCCTAGACATAGATGTAGACATAGATTATCTAGACATATTCATAAACAAAATATTATAAATTAAATGGACCTAAAAGACATCTATAGACTATTTCACCCATCAACAACCAAATTTGGAGCATACATCAAACAAATGCTTCTCAATTTCAAGAATAAAATAAGCCACAACACAATAATATTGGAATCATTAATACACCTTTATCATCATTCGCTAGAGCTTCCAAACAAAAATTAAATTAAAAAAACCCACAGGACTAAAAAATACAATTGATAATTTATTTAGACTTAAGCAACACATATAGAATATTTCATCCATCAAAGATTGAATATACTATCTTAGCAGTACATGGATCCTTCTCTAAAACTGACCATATCTTAGGCCATAAAGCAATTTTTAGCAAATACAAAAAAACAGAGATAATATCTTGCATTTTATCAGACAACCATAAAATAAAAAATATAAGCCACTCTAATACCTGGATGTTAAATAATGCACTATTGAATAATTAATGTAATCAATGATGAAATTAAAAAAATGGAGATAAATGAGAATAGTAACACAACATATCAAAATATCTGGGATACTATAAAGGTGGTTCTAAGAAGAAAGTCCAATGCATTGAACTCTTTCATTAAAAAAATAAAATGTCACCAAACAAATAATCTAACATTACATCTCAAGGCACAGAAAAAGAACAAGTCAACATAAAAAGTAGTAAAAGAGAGGAAATAATTAATATCAGAGGTGAAATCAACATAATTGAAATAAACACATAAAAAAATAAAAAATTTAACCACACAAAAATTTTGTTCTTTAAAAAAATAAATAAAATTGATATATCCTTAGCCAAATTAACCACGAGAAAGAGGGAAAACTCAAATTTCTACAATCCTTGATGAAAAAGGAAATATCACCACAGAAACTACTGAAATAAAGATGATAATCAGGAATAATTTTGAAAATTTATATTCTAATAAAATAGAAAATCTTGAAGATGTTAAAAATTTCTAGAGAATGTTACTACACAAGTTGAATCAGTAGAACATAGAAAATTTACACAGATTAATTTCAAACAATGAAAATGAAAATACCATCAAAATACTAATAAATAAAAGCCCAGAACAAGATGGATTCTCAGCCAAGTTCTACCAAACCTTCAAAGAGGAAGTAACAATAATACTCTTTAAATTATTCCAAGAAAGAGAAAATGAGGGACTCTTTACAAACTCATTTTATGAAGTGATTATCTCCCTGTTAACAAAACTAGCCAAAGATACATGAAAAAAAAAGAAAATTCCAGATCATTATACCTGATGAACATAGATGCAAAAATTTTTAATAAAATACTGGTAAATCACATACAAAAAACATATTTAACAAAATAGTGCACTATGATCAAGTGGGTTTCATCACAGGCATACAAGGTTGATTCAACATACAGAAATCATGAAACATAATTTACTACATCAATAGACTTAAAGAATCATGTGATCATCTCAATAGATGCAGAATAAGCATTTGATATAACAATATAGCATTCATTCATGTTCAGAGCACTAGAAAAAATAGGGATAGTAGAAACATACCTCAACATTGTAAAAGCCATACACATTAAAACAAGGCCAACATCATTCTAAATGGAGAAAAATTCAAGCATGGCCTCAAAAATATTGGAACAATGTAGGAATAGATAACCTTTTTTACCATATCTATTCAACATTTTTCTTAAAACACTATCCAGAACAATTAAGCTAAAGAAAGAAATTAAAAGAATACAAATAGCAAAAGAAGAGTTCAAACTAACCCTATTTACTGATGACATAATCTTATATTTAGAAGAACTCCACCATAGAACTTCTAGAACTCATAAATGAATTCAGAAAAGTAGCAGGATATATAATCAACACCCATAGATTTTGCTCCTATACACCAATGGTGAATCAGCTGAGATAAATTAGAAAAATTATCCCATTCACAACAACATTAATAAAAATTAAAATACTTTGAAATCAATCTAACAAAACAGTGAAAGTCCTCTAGAATGATTACCACAGAACACTACAGAAAGAAATTGAAGATCTTAGAAGAAGGAAAGCTCTCCCATGATCTTGGTCAAGCAGAATTAATATCTTCAAAATGGCCATACTACTGAAAGTACTGTGAAGATTTAATTCAATTCCTATTAAAATTCCAGTGACAATCTTCATAGAAATAGGAAAAGGAGTTGCAAAATTCATTTGGATAAGAGGCCCAGAATAGCCAAAGCAACCCTTAGTGAGAAAAGTGAAGTAGGAGGCATCAAAATAGGAGACCTTAAATTATACCACAGAGCTACAGTAATAAAAACAGAATGATATGTCCTATTATACCTAGTTTTCCTAGTGTTTTGAACATGAAGGTGTGCTGTGTTTTTCACAAATGCTTTTTCTTCATCTATTGAGATGATCGTATGATTATTTTCTTCAAATATATTCATGTGATGAATTATGTTTATTGATGGCCATATGCCAAACCAACCTTGCATCCTTGGGATGAATGCCACTTGATTATGGTGCACTATCATTTTTTAAAAAAAATTACTTATAAGCGGACACAATATCTATATCTATATCCATATCTATCTATCTATCTATCTATCTATATATATATATATATTTTTTTTTTTTGTGGTGCTGAGGATTGAATCCAGTGCCTCATGCATGCTAGGTGAGTGCTCTACCTCTGAGCAACAACCCCAGCCCTGTGGTGCACTATCTTTTAAATATGTTTTTGTATGAAATTTGCCAGAATTTTATGGAGAATTTTTGCATTTATTTTCATCAGGGATATTGGTCTGAAGTTTTCTTTCCTTGATGTGTCTGTCTGGTTTTGGTATCAGGGTGATACTAGCTTCACAGAATGAGTTTGGAAGGTTATATTCCTTTCCTATTTCATGGAGAAATTTGAGGAATAATGGTTTTATTTCTTCATTGTCGAACTTTGCTTTGAATCCATCTAGTCCTGGGTTCTTCTTGATTGGTAGGGCTTTTGATGGCATCTTCTATTTAATTGCTTGAAAAAAGTAGATCAAAGACTTAGGAATTAGAACAGAGACCCTGCACCTAAGAGAAGAAAAAGTAGGCCCAAATCTTCACCATGTCCACATAGGATCTGACTTCCTTAAAAAGACTCCTAAAGCACAAGAAGTATAATCAAGAATCAATAAGTGGGATACATTCAAACTAACAAGCTTCTTTTCATCAAAGGAAACAATCAATGACATGAAGAGAAAGCCTAAAGAATAGGAGAAAATCTTTACCTTAGTCACCTCAGGTGGATATAAAGAATTCAAAAAACTTAACAACAATAAACCAAATATCCCAAATAATAAATGTGCTAAGGAACTGAACAGACACTTCGCAGAAGAGGAAATAAAATTGATAAACAAATATATGAAAATATGTTCAAAATCTCTAGCAATTAGAGGAATGCAAATCAAAACTACTCTAATATTTCACTTCACTCCAGTCAGAATGTCAGTTATCAAGAATACAATCAACAATAAATGTTGATGGATATAGGGAAAAATGTACACTCATACATTGCTGGTGGGACTGCAAATTGATGAAACCATTATGGAAAGCAGTAAGGAGATTCCTTCAAAAACTTGGAACAGAACAACCATATGACCCAGTTCTCCCATTCCTTGGGTTTTATCCAAAAAACTTAAAATTAGCATACTACAGTGATGCAGCCACATGAATGTTTACAGCAGCTTAATAGCTAAACTATGGAAGTAACCTAGGTGCCTCCCAACAGATAAATAGATAAAGAAAATATAGTATACATACGTAATGGATTTTTTTCTGTTTTTGGTGGTGCTGGGGATTTAACCCAGGGCCTTGTGCATGTGAGGAAAGCACTCTACTAACTGAGCTGTATCCCTAGCCCCTACATAATAGATTATTACTCAATCTTAAGGATTGAAATTATGGCATTTGATAGTAAATGGATGGAGCTAGAGAATATCATGCTAAACAAAATAAGCACCCCCCCAAATTTTTTAAAAAAACCCACAAAGGCCCATTGTTTTTCTCTGATAATGCATATCATAATTCACAATAAGTGGGGCAGCTAGGGAAGAATCGAGGTACTTTGGACTAGGCAGACGGGAGTGAAGGAGGGAGGGTATATGGTGGGAGGAAGGATGGTAAAATGAATTGAATATTATTACCTTATGTGCATATATAACTGCACTGCCAGGAATATTTGTACAATATGTACAACCAGAAGAATTCAAAATTATATTTCATTTATGTATTATGTGTCAAAATGCATTCTACTGACATGTATAACAAATTAGAACAAAAATAAAAAATAAAAACCAGCATAGTATTGGCACCAAAACAGGAAAAAAGAACAAAGGAACAAAATAGAATATACAGAGACAAATGCACATAAATACATTTATCTCAATCTAGATAAAAGCACCATAAACTTACATTGGAGAAAAGATAGCCTCTTCAACAAATGATGCTGGAAAACTGGAAAGTCATATGTAGCAAAATAAAATTTAACCCTATATCTCACCCTGCAAAAAACTCAACTCAAAGTGGATCAAGACTTAAGCATGAGACCATAAACCCATGACTCATGTCTGCTGGAAAATTTATGTCCAACTCTCCATCATGTCAGCTTAGGAACCAACTTCCTCAACAAGAATCCTAAAAGAGTAAAATCAAGAATCATTAAATGGGACAGTACAGATTAAAAAGCTTCTTCTCAGCAAAGGAAACAATTGAGAATGTGAGGAGAGTGCCTACAGAATAGAAGAATATCTTTGCCACCCACAAGTCAGGGAATTAATATCCATGATATACAAAGTACACAAAAACCTAACAGAACACACACACACACACACACAAATAATAACCCAAACAATAAATGGACAAAGGAACTGAACAGACATCTCTCAAAAGAAGAAATATGAATGGTGAGCAGATATATGAAAAAAAATGTTCAGCATGTGTAGTAATTATAGAAATACAAATTAAAACTACAGTGAGATTTCATCTCAACTCAGAATGGCAACAATCAAGAATACAAGTAACAATAAATGTTGGTGAGGATGTGAGGAAAAGGTCACGGGCCACCAAATGCCACAGTCTGGCTGGGCACAATCAGGAGCCACTTGTCAAAAGAAACAAACTTTATTTTTAGAACCACACACGCCAAACAAAACAGCTCCTCAGGAAAAACCCTCAGAGCCCAACTGCCACCACTGGCTTCCCACAAGCCTCTTCCCAAAACCACAAGTCTCTCCACCTCCCACAATCCTCCTGCTCTTGAGGCCGATTGGCTGGGTCGTGTGGGCGGAGCAAAAAAGTCCCCCAATGAGCAGCTCCGTGGTCTGAAAGGGCAGGGAAACAGCCCAATGAGCATCACCACAGAGGAGCCAATCAGCTAGATGTTGCTGGGGCCGCTGTGAGCCAACCATCAGCTGGCAGTCTGAAAGTTTGTTGGGGCCCCTTCAGCTGTGGCTCTCAACATCTAGGTGTCCATCATTGGGACACATCTCCCCACCCCTCTTATTCAGATCACAAAATGAGGAGACTCTGAGATATAACAAAGATGGACCTAGAAGATATAATAATAAGTGAAATGAAACAGAAAAAGAACAAAAATATATTATGATCTCAACTATATGTGTGTTATAGTTTGTATCTGGACTGTTCCTCAAAGGTTTGTGCTTGAAGACTTGATCTTGAATGTTGGTATTATTGGGTCATGGCAAAAACTTTAAGAAGTGAGACCTTTATGGTGGAAGTGGGTCATTAGAGTGTGTTATTGAAGAGTATATCTTGTGCTCAGACCCCTGCCTTTTGTGGCTGCCATGCTTGAGAGCAATTTTCCTCCACCATAAAATCCCTGCTGTGATGATGTTCTAACCCATCAGAAGCCCATAGTGAGGGGGTCAAGTGACTATGGAATGAAAATTTGGAAACCTTGAGCCAAAATAAGTTATTTTCTCATTTAAGTTGTTTTTATCAGGTATTTTGCCACAATAATGGAAAGTGAATTAGCACAATTTGGAATTAAAGAAACAGAGGTCAACTATATAAAAATATAGAATAAAGTAGTGGTTAACAATATCAGGGTAGGTGGAGAGGGGAGATGTAGGTCAAATATACAAAGAAGGAAATATGTAGGATGAATAAATCAAAGAATCTAATATATAACATGAGGGATATAGTAAATGACAGTGGTTTTTCCTTCAAGGTTTTTTTGTGAAATTAATATTTATAGCTGCTCTTGCCACAGGGAGGGAAATGTTAAGTATGAGAGATGATGAATATGTTAATTTGTACCACTAGAGCAAACATTTTGATATGTATGTATATTATAATATCATGTAGTATACCATAGAAATGCAAAATAAAATTTATTTTAAAAAATTCTATCATAAATTCAAAGTAAAAATTAGGGAAATAGTTTCTTTATGTTAAAATCATTGAGAAGCAATTTCAAAGCAATGTTCTAATGTAATCCCATTTTCATTTACGGAAAAAACCCACAATAAGACATCTTATGTATGTGAAAAATTATTTTAATTAGTATGAAAAAATGTCCCAAAGGTAAACAACAGCTCATAGTTGTTCCTTTTAGAGTGTTTCATTTTGTTGGGGGAGCAGAAATGTATAGGGACAATTTTCATTTTTTTTATATTTGATATCATTTGAAATTTTTACTTTTACTTTTGTTGTTCAGACTAAAGTAAAATAATTATAAAAACTTTTTAAAAGAAAACATGAAGATATGAGAAGGATAAATAACATCTTTCTTTCTATTAGAAAAGCTGCGAATAAGATGAAGCATACTATTGCTGGACACAATTCTCACATATTAGAGGCTATAAAAGTATATTCATAGGACTATGAAGATGGAGTTAAAACCAGTTTGCCATATAAATAATTCATGTCATGGTGATACCAAATAACCAATGAAAATCAAAGGCTAATTTTCATAATATCTTCTTTATGGCTCATAAACATCTACTCTTATTCACTGCAATATATCACTATAACCATGCATTTACATTTTGTATACTATATTCACAATGAATTAATCAAAATTACTAACATAAAAAAGGATAACTCAAAATATTTGTTTTATAAAAGACAAGGGAAATCAAGCCTACCCTGCTTTAAAAATTAACTATCAAAGCCTTTACAAAGTTGAGGTAAGGTCATTCTATACCTTGTTATATATCTGTACTATCAATTATTTATTCTAGCACATATCTTGCATGTGAATATGCTCTACCAAATTATTCATTGTGCAAACAAATCTAAGAAAAACTTACTTAGTAAACATAATTTGAAAAACAACATTGAGAATATGCAATGTTAATTCTAACCAAAAAAATTCATACTAGAAAAAAGTTATATCTTCTTTACTGCTAAGAAGGTAGTGAACATGCCTGTAGTCCCAGAAACTTGGGAGGCTGAAGTTGTAGGATTGCAAGTTCAAGGCAAGTTCCAGCAACTGAGCAAGGCTCTATGTAACTTATGAAGACTCTGCCTCAAAACAAAACAAAGCCTTGGGGTGTGGCTCAGTGGCTAAGCATTGCTGGGTTTAATCCTGGGTACAAAAAAGTAAATAAACAAACAAAGTGCTAGTTTATAGAGTAAATTCCTTACAAAATTGTTTATAAATTCCTTACAAAATACAGGGTCATCCTAAATTTTTCTGCTTCTCTCATTCTATGTTAGAGTCTGTAAACAAGTCAGGATGGTGCCTGGCAAATGTTAGAGTCTGTAAACAAGTCTGGATGGCACCTGGCATTTTACAGAGGGAGTGGTTTGTGAACTAACGCCAGCAAGCCATTAAGTGTGGAGATCCCTTATTGGTTGCCTGCTGTATCTAGTTTATGTTAATTAGATAAGCTGTGTGGAATGTATAAATACCCCTCCTGTCCTACAATAAAGGGCTCCTACTCCTGCTGTATCAATGTACACAAGTTGTTCGTCACCCCCGGTTATTTTGCTGCAGCCAGACTGTGGCAATTCTGAACATAATTTACCATTTCAATTAATTCATATGGTTAAAATACACACCCTTAATTTAGTAATTAGCATATTTCAGTATACAACTTCTAAGTATCATGTATCATGAAATGTAATGTCCTTTTTCCCCACTTTGCACAAAGTGTTGCCCCAAATCAGACATTGCATGCATTTGCTTTAAAAGCCAAGGATTTTTTGAAGAAATTTGTTTAGAGAATATATGACTTGTTATAAATTTCTTTGAATTGCTTCTTCAGAAACTACTTTGCATTTTACCCAAGGAATGTGTAATCTAAATGGAATAGAAATAAGCTTATATTAAGATTAGAAGGTTAAAATGAATTATGAAAAAAACATCTTTCTTGGATGCATCATCATAAACATCAAGATACCTGCCAGAATTAATAATTTTTAGTGAAGGTCAATGATTGAAAAGAAGGTAAGTGCATTGAGTTTTTGACATATTTATGATATGTTGTTGAAAAAGAATGGATTTTAGCTAAAATTCACTTTTTGGAATATGCAATAAAATAGAAGATAAAAAAATGAATATATTTATAAGTATAAAATGACCTTTATTCCAAAACAATAAGCTACTTACCCCCCTATATTTACAAAATATTACAAACAATATTAAAAAATCCTTTAATGAATTTTAAGAAATAAGAAAGTTGAAGCTAAAAGCACTATTTTATGCACAGGAGAACTTTTAAATTTAGGAAATTCCCCTTCTTAGTCTTTTTTAAAATCAGTTCTTTGTAATTATATATGACAGTAGAATCCATTTTGACATAACCATATAAACATGGAATATATCTTGTTCTAATTCAGACTGCATTACCTCTCCTTCCCCTTCCCTTTCCCTCTCCCCACACTCTGCTCCCATTTACCCATACTTTAATTAATTTCTTGTGAATTTATACAATGGTGAGATTCATTATGGCATATTCTTATGTTTACCTAGGAAAGTTATGTCAGATTCACTCCACGTCTTTCCTTTTTCCACCCCTGCCCCTTCCCTTCATTCCCCTTTGTCTACTCCAATGAATTTTTATTTTCCCCCTCTCCACTTATTGTGGATTACCTACTAGTTATTAGAGAAAACATTTGGCCTTTGGTTTGGGGGGATTGGCTTATTTCACTTACCATGATACTCTCCAGATCAATCTATTTACCAGCAAATATCATAAAGTCACTCTTCTTTATTGTAATATATATCAATCACATTGTCTTTATCCATTAATCTGCTAAAGGACACCTAGTTTGGCTCCATAGCATAGCTATTGTGAATTGTGCTACTATAAACATTGTTGTGGCGTAACTGTAGTATGCTGATTTTAAATCCTTTGGATATATACACTGAGAAGTAGGCTAACTGGGTTAAATGGTAGTACCATTCCTAGTTTTGTGAGGAATCTCCATACTACTTTCCAGAGTGGTTACACCAATTTGCAGTCCCAATAAAAATGTATGAGAGTCCTCTTTGCCCCACATCCTCACCAACATTTATTGTTACTTGTATTCTTGATAATTGCCATTCTGACTGGAGTAACATGAAATATCAGAGTAGTTTTAATTTACATTTTTTCTAATTAGTAGAGATATTGAACATTTTTATTGACTTTATATTTCTTTTTTTGAGAAGCATCTGTTGAGTTCCTTTGCCTATTTATTTACTGGGTTTTAGTGGTTTATTTTCTGTTTGTTTGCTTGTTTTTTTTTGCTTTTAAATTTTTGGTGTTCTTCATAAATTCTGAATATTAATGCCCTATCTGAGGTCTGAGCAGTAAAGATTTTCTCTCATTTTGTAGGCACTATCTTCATACTTTTGATTGTTTCCTTTGCTGTGAAGAAGCTGTTGAACTTGATGTCATCCAATTTATTATTTTTAAATTTTTTTTAATTGTAAATGGACACAGTACCTTTTTGTTTGTTTATTTTTATGTGGTGCTAATGAATGAACTTCATATGTGCAAGGCAAGTGCTCTACTGCTGAGACACAACCCAGCCCATTTATTGTTTTTTCATCTAACTTCTTGTACTTTAGCAGTCTTGTTAAGGAAATCAGTTCTTGAGTTGATATGTTGGAGTGTTAGATGTACATTTCCTTCTAGCAGGTGCAGGGTTTCTGTTTTAGTTCTTATGTCTTTGATCCACCTTGAGTTGAGTTTGTGCATGGTGAGAGTCAGGGTTAAATTTCACTTGTGTACATACGAATTTCCAGTTTTCTTAGCATCATTTGTTAAATGCATGTTTTGGGCACCTTTGTCTAGTATCAGATAACTGTGTTTATCTGGCTTTATCTCTGTGTCTTCTTTTCCATTTTTTCATGCCTGTTTTGGTGCTATTACCATTCTGCTTTTGTTACTATTGCTCTGTTGTATAATGTAATATTTGATATGATGATTGACAAAATATAGCAACCAATTATGATTAAAACACTAGAAAATATAAGAATAGAAGGAACATTCCTCAAGATTATGATTCCTCTATATGATAAACCCAAGGCCAACATCATTCTGATGGAAAAAAAAGTACTTCCTATAAAAACAGAACAAGACAGGGATGCCCACTTTCACCACTTCTATTCAATGTAGTCCTTGAAACTCTAGCCAGAATAATTAGGCAAGAGAAGGAAATTAGAGGGATATGAATAGGAAAAGAAGAGCTCAAACTATCTCTGTTTTCCAAGATGATCCTATATTTAGAACCCCCCCCAAAAAAAATTCCACCAGAAAACATTCAGAACTCATAAATGTAGAAGGATAAAATATCAATGTTCATAAATTAATTACATCCCTATACTCAAATGATGTATCTGTTGAAATTAGGAAAATTATCCCATTCACAATAACAAAAGAGGTGAAAGAATTCTAAGATAAAAATTATATAAAACTAAAGAAAGAAATTGAAGAAGACCTTAGAAGATGGAAATACCTCCCATGTTTTTGGATTGGCAGAATTTATATTTTCAAAATAACCAAAATTCCAAAAATGCTATATAAGTTTGAAGCTATTCCCATCAAAATTCCAATGATGTTCTTCATGAAATAGAAAAATCAGTTATGAAATTCATTGGAAAAAATAATAGGCCAAAAATAGCCAAGTCAATACATTTAAGAGTGATAAGTGGTGCATGTGCTTACTTTATCTTCAAATGGTAAGACTGGCTTACATATACTTCTTTAGGGCTAACCGTAATTTGGGAAAAACAAAAATTGTCTCAAGTTTTACTTTATCTCCTTCCTCTGGATCTCTGTTAGCTCTAGGTTCCTAATAACCAAAAGCCTTCTGCTAATCACAGAAGAATGATAGTGTGTGTCATGTTCAAACATTTTCTTTCTTTCAGTGTTACAAAAGGGCTCTGCAATGATAAATTGTTTGAGCAATATCATTAATGTTTCTCTCCCTCAGATAAGACTTACATTTTGAAAGCTATCATCACCCAAAGAAGTGCATAAAGGACGTAGTGTTTGGAGAAACATTTTAGGCACCAAAACAGTTGTCTTGATAAATGATTTTTGGAATAGTAACCTTGCCTAACATTCCTCATATGTAGATATGAGAATTCTCAGGTCTGAGCACTAGGTATAATAGAAGCATTTATAATTCTGATGTTACAGTCTGAAGATGAATCAATACATTTTATATACTAAAAGATAGTGGCTGTTGTAGTGTCTTCTGAAAGAAACACATAAAAAATCATTAGGCAGACTAATAGCCTGACATGTAGTTTGATATTCAAAGCCACTTACATATTCTGACATAAAAATAAATCAGAATTTTTATCTAGATAAAATTTTTGTTTGTATTCTGTCTATCATACTCAAATTTAGGGATCCTTGGCAACATAAATCACTTCTTCTGCTGCTTACTACCAAACAATATATAAATCATCCTCATTTTGGTCCCATGTTTTATCAATTTAAAATATCTGACATAATTTTCACATGAAAGAATGTTCAAAGACACTGAATGGAAAACAAATTCTCCTTATATAAGGCCAGATAAAGAATATTTTATTGTGTGAAAGCAGGAGATTTCATTCTCTGAGGTAGACACAGTTAAAACAATGGGTTATCTCATAAAATGGATTCCTTTTGGTTTTGTGTTTTACTAAAATAAAATTCTATGAATGTACAGGATACTTTTACAAAATATGTTTGGAAAATTTTATTTTTATCCTATTAAAAAATCTATAAGTTGGGGATGTAGTTCATTGGTAGAGCATTCGCATAGTATACATGCCACCCTGAGTTTGATCCCTAGCATTAAAAAAACTGAAAAGATAAACAACAGCAACAACAATAAAGATACAACATACTATGGTAAAATATGTTTAAATCTGGAATAGAATTATAGAGTCCTTTATGAATATTGTCTGATATGCTTGATAGCTGAGTAACATGAACAAATCAATTCATCTTTCTATGATTTTCAGTTGGACAAAAAGAGTTAATTGGGAAATATTTATATTGGGAAAATTTTAATGTAAAATTAAATTGGACTTTGTTTCCCAACAGCATACAATGAATAAGTTATAATGATCATACTAAATAAATTGTCCTTCTAACAAAGTCTATAATATCCAGAACTAATCCATTTGGAGCAGCTTTAAGAAAGACTTTTTTAGGGAATTATGCTTATAGGAAGATAGATAGTTAAGTTCCCAAGTACTTCTACCAAACTCTCTAATAGATTCACAGGAAAGAAATGATTTGCTAAATAATGTAATTTCTATATAAGTAATAAAAATACCACTTATTGTCTTTAAGCTGTTAAAATATTGAAATATATCTCGAGGGGAATTCTGTTTCTTTCCAAGATGAAAAGGTAATGGAAGGTTAAGTGATACAAAAGACAAAGTATACACAAAATTCATACCAATTTCAATTTCAGGTAGCATCTTATCATGAGAAGTTTAAAATGTCATGAAAGCATGCTAAACAACCTGTAAAACTAGGAGAATAATGCAGATATTGATAAGCTTAAGAAATAAATAGTTATAAATGCATGCAAAGTTGATGTTAACAGCAACTACTGAAAGGGTAAAAAAGGAATGTATAACTTTGTAGCTAGAAAGATTATGAAAACAAAATTCCTAGATGTATACAAGGAAAGTAGAAACTAATAATAAGTGGATAGAGATGCAGAGAAAGATGGCAGTGAGTAAGACACTGTGGTGATGATCTCCCCAGACATATAAAAGTTTGAAAAACTGTTCTTGAAACAAACTACTTTCAGAAGAGCAACAAAGCCAAGTGAGAGCCCATTGTGCCTGGTTTTAGCATAATAAAAAGGAAAGAGCAATTGAAATTGACAGGAAGGAAAGAGTTGACCATGTTACACCTCCTCCAACTCTAAGTTGCATATGGGAAAGGAGGGAATTAAGTCTAGACATTAGATTGAAACCAAGTAGCAGGTCTACCATGGTGAAACCTGCTGCCTAACAGATTCCCACAACACCTATTCACAAGTCAATACCCGCACTCTGCAGTTGGAGTGACTATAACTAGGTAGCTAGTTGGCAAAATCATACATTCTACTGTCCACCCCCAAGCTTAGGTAGCAGAGGAAGGAGCAAGATTCTACCCACAGGGGAGCAGCACATGAAATATATCACAAGACTGTATTGAGTCTCAGTGCCAGTCCTTCCATGATGTGAAAGAGCAATAGGAAGAAATAAGAGAACCCATGCTTAGGCTACCATTGATAGATGAAACACCTAGCTCCCTGTCAAATGGGTGATACAGACTCAATTTTTGTCCTGCATATTTGCCAGCATTAGAATTGTCCTGGGGCACCCCTCCTGAGACTGCACGGGAGATGAAACACCTAGCTCCCTGTCAAATGGGTGATACAGACTCAATTTTTGTCCTGCATATTTGCCAGCATTAGAATTGTCCTGGGGCACCCCTCCTGAGACTGCACGGGTGCCTACTTGTAGATAGAGCCTCTGAAATTGGCCCTATGCCAGGGGAGACACAGCTATAGTCTATTGAATTTCTATTCTGGTCTTCATCACCTATTGCTAGTTGTAGATACTTTGGGCCATGAACCTATCTCAGCAGAAGGTAGCTCATTGCAGTGTAGGCTCTGGTACTGTTCAAGTGTTGTGCTGGTCTTGGTAGACTGTGGGATAAGGGTGTGATATGGATTGGCTTCATTGGTGACCATAGTTGTAACATAAGATCCTGGGGCTTCTCATTAAATGGAGATTTTACAGAGAAAGAGGAAGAATTCCAGAGTGTCTTACCACAGGCGGGTGACATTAGACAAGGCATGTGGGCTGAGTACAACCACAGGCAAAAACTTGTAAGGACAGTCTACTTTTTTTAGGTACTTCTGCAATCATGTTGAACAATAAGACAGTGCAGAGTTAAGGTAAACCTGTGCTTTAATCCTCCTCTAGTGCTGAAATAGCAACAATACAACCACAACAGATTCTTGGAAAATGAGTACCTAGTTTGCCACTGAGTACTGAAATACTGGACATGCCTACAGGTTCTGAGAAAATAAGCAATCTGTTTAGAATTTCTGGAAAGACAATCACAAAGGCAGATTTTGAAGAATGAAATAAATATTTAAACCTTCAATATACAGGAGACATTGCATGAAAACAAACATCAAAAAATTTCATGAAACTGACCTCATACAACTCATTAAATTAAGGTGCCAGAAACTGAGTAGATAGTAATTGAAGTGGGAAAAATCTTGGGTAGATATTTTAAAGCAGCTATTTAAAGAAAATAAATGGTCTTGAAGAAAATAGAGATGAATCAAAACTATAACAGATAAATTTAACAGAGAGATGGAAGCAAACAAAAAAATAAGAAACAGAAGTCTATGAGTTGTAATATTTAGTAAGATAAAAAATGTGATATAAGACACAGATAGTAGGAACGATCAGACAGAAGAAAGAATTAGTGAATTTGAAGACAGGTTATTTTAAAATACACAGAAGAGAAAAAAGAAAAGAATTAAGAGGAATGAAGAAAGCTTACAGAAACTTTGGAAGAGTATAACAAGAGCAAATACTTAGCTATTGAAAACTTTTTGGTGGTGTACTGGGTATTGAGGGCACTTGTCCACTGAACCACATCCCCAGCACTATTTTGTATTTTATTTAGAGACAGGGTCACAACGAGTTGTTTAGTTCAAAGCCAGCCTTGCTTTTGCTAAGGCTGGCTTTGAACTTGCAATCCTCCTATCTCAACCTCCGGAGCCACTGGGATAACAGGCATGCACCACTGAACCTGCTGCTATGAAAATTTAAAAGAAAATTGAGAATACCAAATGGTATGAAGCTTACTTAATGTAACAGTAACAGAAAACTTCTCAAAACTATGGAAAGGTACAAATATACAGGCAAAGGAAGGTCAAAGGTCACTAGTCAAATTTAACACACTCAGTTATACCCAAAGATATCTTATATCAGGGGCTGGGGCTGTAGCTCAGTAGTAAAGCATTTGCTTTGCATGTGTGAGGCACTGGGTTCAATCCTCAGCACCACATAAAAATAAATAAAGACACTGTGCGTTCATCTACAACTCAATAAATGTTTAAAAAAAGATATAATCAAACTCCCACAGTTAAAACATAAAGATTCTCAAAAAAAGCAAGATAAAATAAACAACATATAAGTGTCCCAGTTTGACTAACAGACAAGATATAATCAAACTCCCACAGTTAAAACATAAAGATTCTCAAAAAAGCAAGATAAAATAAACAACATATAAGTATCTCAATTCAACTAACAGACTTCTCAGAAGACATCTCAAAATTCAGGAGAGAGTGGTATATGATTTTCACAGAAGAAAGAAAACAGTTCACTGAGAATACTGTACCCAGCAAAGCTATCAAGAAATGAAGAAGAGATAAAAGCATTCTTAGAGAAACAACAGCTGAGAGAATATCCATACCAGATATGACTATTTCTAAGGAAAGCTCTTCAGACTGAATTAGTTATTAATGATTAAGAAGAAAACTTGGGAAGTTATAGAACTCACTGGTAAGATGAACTATACAAATGAATTCAATATGATCTAATAAAGTAAATGGTTTGTAAATCCTTTATAAGTTTAAAGACTAAAGAACAACTAAAAATAAAAATTACATTACTCTTAAGATATAGGAAATATAAAAAGTTACAAAATGGGATATCAAAAATTCAAAATGTTGGGTGGAAAAAAGGGCAAGTGCAGGGTTTTCTTAGTTATTTTTGTTCCTATTTTATCTTTAAGATAAAAGTAATAATATAATGTAACATGTATAAAACAATAATAATATAATTTCAAAACAGACTGTTATTATCAAAACTTTTTGCAAAACTCAAGGTAACCACATTGAAAATAATCTGTAATACATAAACCAAAATAATAAGAAAAGAATCAAAGAACATTATAATGTGTCATTCACTAAACTACCAGGCTATAAGAATGGGCAAAAAAATGAATGGAACTACAGTAAAACCAGAAAAAAATATTACATAATGACTGTAGTGAAATCTTACCTGTAAGAATTAACTTGAATGTCAGTTGATTAAATTTATAATTAGAAGGTACAGAGTGACAGAATGAGTAAAAAAAGATCCAACTATATATTGGTTATATAAAATTCACTTTACCTCTAAAAACACACAGAATGACAGTATAGAGAAGTAGAAAGCTATTCCATGCAAATGGATAACAAAAGAATGTAGAGGTAATCATATTAATATCAGATTAATAAACCTTAACTCAAAAGCAGCAAAAATAAGCAAGAAGTGTCATTATATAATTATATAGGAATCAATTCAGCAAGAGCAAATAAGAGTTCTAAATATATATGCATCCAATATTGAAGCCCCAAAATATAGAATACAATTCATTAATAGACCTAAAGGGAGAGATTGGCTTTAATAAAATAATAGCTGGGGTATTAACCCCTTACTTTCATCAATGGACAGATGATCCAGACAGAAGCTCACTGATGAAATATCAGAGTTAAATTATAGCCTAGAACAAATATGGACCTAACCAGACATTTACGAATATTTCATGCAAAAGGTGCAGAATACACATTTTTCTAATTAGTACCTGAATCATTCACTAGTATAGATCATATGAACAATAATATAAAGAATAATAAATGCTGGTGCAGTCGTGGGGAAAAGGATACCTTGTTGGTGAGACTTCAGACTAGTGCAATAACTCTGGAAATCCATAAGAAGATTCCTAAAAACTAGGGATGGATCCACCATATGATCCAGGTATTCTCCAAAGGTCTGAAGTTGGCATACTACAGAGATCTCAACCATATTTATATCAGCACAATTCACAATAGCTACATTATGGAATCAACCCAGATGCCTGTCAATAGATGAATGTATAAATAAATTGTGATATATACAAACAATGGAGTTGTACTCAGCCATATATGGGATTGCATGAGCAATGTAATTCTGCAACCTGTACACTCAGAAAAATGAGAAATCATATCACATCTGATTCAAATGTATGATTTGTCAAGATCATTGTACTATCATGTGTAACTAATTAAAATAAATAAAAATGAATGAAAAAGAAAAAAATTAAAAAATAATGAAATTATGGCATTTGCCAGTAAATGGATGGAAATGGATGATATCATGCTAACTGAAATTAGACAAAATCAGAAACTCATAGGTTGAATGTTTTCTCTTATATGTGGAAGCTAGTGTAAAATAAAGGAAAGGGGGAGGAAAGGATAGGATAACATAAAGAGTCAACTAAATACAAGTTAATAGATGATCTAAAGAAAATCTAGTAGGGAAAGGAGAATGGGAGAGGGAAGGGAGAATGGAGGGAAAAGGGGAAGGGAAAAGGGGATCATGAACTAAATTTGATTTCCATGAATATATGTGTTTGTCAGGATGAATCCAACCATTATGTGTAATTATAAACCTCGAATAAAATAAATAAATAAAATAAAAATAAGACCCAACTTATATGTTGTTTGCAAGAGACTCCTCTTGTAGGAAAAGACACAATCTGAAAGTAAAAGAATAGAAAAAGACAGTGCATACTGATGCAGTCTGAAAACAAGCAGGAGTAGATATTCTCATATCTGACAAAGCAGGTTTCAAGAAAAAATTAATCAGAAGAGAAAAGGAACTACATACTTTTACAGTGAACAATACAACAAAAAAGTTATAATAGTAGTAAATATTTATGCCCCAAACACCAGTGCAACTAATTACATAAAACAAACACTTCTTGATATTAAGACTCAGAACTCAATACAATATTACTAGGTGATTTCAATGTACTTCTCTCACCAGTAGGCTGATAACTCAGACATAAAATCAATAAAATAATTTCTGACCTTACATAACACTCTAAATCAAATGGAAGGAATAGATATCTATAGAATATTTCATCAAATAATAGGTGACTTTCCTTTCCTTTCATAAGCTCATGAAACCTTTTCTAAATTAGATAGCATTTTAGGTCACAGAGCAAGTCTTAGAAAACAAAAAACAATCCCTTATGTTATATCAGAGCATAGTGGAATAAAATCAGAAATTATCAGCAAGAGAAATCATAGAAACCACATAAACACATGGAGATTAAACAATATGCTTTGGAATTAGAAATGGATCTTAGAAAGAATCAGAGGGGAAATAAAATTCCGAGAATCACTCAAGGGTATTTATATAACATAACAAAATTTCTGGGACACTATGAAGGCAGTTCCAAATGGCATTAGACAGTAGGTGCCTATTTCACACAAAAAAAAGATACAAATAAACACTCTAATGTTATATCTCAAGGCCCTAGAAAAGCAGGAGCAAACATTCCAAAACCATAAGAAGACAGTAAATAATTAAGAACCAAAATCATTGAAATAGAGAATACAATAAAACAACAAAGAATCAATGTAACTATGATTTGTTTCTTTCAAAAGATAAACCCTTATCCAAAATAACCAAAAGGGAGAAACCAACCAAATTAACAAAGTTACAGATGAAAATGGAAATATCACAACAGACATTTCCAAAATCCAGAGAATCTTCAAAGAATGTTTTGAAAACATATATTCCAATAAAATCCATCAAGATATAAATAAGTTTCTAAACACATATTCTGTCCAAATTGAACTAAGAGAACATAGGAAACCTAAACCAGTCAATATTAAGCAATATTATTGAAACTGTAATAAAAATCCTTCCAAAAAAGGAAAGCCTGGGACCAGATGGATTCATACCTGACTTCTACCAGACTTTTAAAGAAGAACTGTTCTAATTATTCCATGAAATAGAAAAAGAAAAAATACTCCCGAATTCCTTTTATGAATCAGGGATCAAACTAATACTAAAACCAGATAAAGATATATCAAGAAAGAAAACTAAAAACCAATATATTGATGAACGTAAACACAAGTTATTCTTAATAAAATATAAGGGTAGTATTTTCAATAAATGGTGCTGGTAAAATTTAATATCCACATGTGCAATAATGAAGCTAAATCCCTCTCTCTTGCCAGTTTCAAGGAACAAGTTATGTGATTTAAAGACTCTTATATAAGAAACTGAAACTATGAAACCACTAGAAAAAAAACAGGAGAAATTCTTCAGAATATTAGAATGGAAAAGGATTTTTTTTTGCACAAGACCCCAAGAGCCTAGAAAAGGAAAGCATTAATAGACAAATGGGATTATATCAAACAAAAAAGTTTCTACACTGCAAAGTAAAAACTCAACAGAACACTGAGGCAACCTACAGAATAAAAGAACATACTTTCAATATATATATTTGATAACTGGCTCAATACAGAAAATATGTTACTGCAAAAATTAAATTATAAATAAGTAACCCAATTGAAAAATGTGTAATATGGGTCGGGGTTGTGCCTCAGTGGTAGAGCGCTTGCCTTGCACACATGAAGCCCTGGATTTGATCCTCAGCACCACATAAAAAAATAAATAATTAAAAATAAAGATATTTTTTTAAAAAGAAAAATGTGTGATATATGTAAATAGACATTTCTCTTCTTTTTCCTCCTGTTTTTTCTTTTGGTATTTGGTTGAACCCTGGAGTACTTTACCACTGAACTACATCCCCAGTACTTTTTTTACTTTTCATTTTTAGACAGTATCTCACTGAATTGATGAGGGTGTACCTTAGATGCTGAGTATGGCCTCAAACTTGTGATTCTCCTGCCTCAGTTTACAGAGTTGCTGGGATTATAAGTATACACCAGTATGCCCAGCACTGAATAGACATTTTTCAAAGGGAGATACAAATAGCCAACAGGTACATGAAAAAATGTTCAGCATCACTATAATCAGGGAATTACAATTCAAAACTGAAATGAGATACAATCTACCCAAGTAAGAATGACTAATATTTAAAAGAATAAAGATAACAAGTCTTGGTGAGGATGTAGAGAAAAAGGAACAGTTTTTAGGCACGCAAATTATTAAACCCACTATTTATTTTCTCATACATGAATAAAGTAATCAAATTCTATAGCTGGTTATTCTCTTCCTTGTCTCTGCATATGAGAGCTTTGAGCTGCTGAAATGATTGGGAATGATTTGAAGTAAGGTCTGTCCAAGACACAGAGGAAAATGGAAATGATGCCATTAGCTTAGATTGCTTTACTAGCTGCTGATTTGAATTGTTTTCACAGCTTGCATGTGTTAAAGGTTTAGAAGTTCACTTGGCACAAAACCCTGATTTGGTTTGATCTTCATGTCCTGGGCAGGACTTGTTAGTTGAAGACTGGATACTAGAGTATATGAGTTCTTTCAATGCTCATACTTGCAAATTTGGGACTTGAATTTTACACTATCTCTGTAGTTGTGGCCTTGTGAGCCTTCCCCTCCTCCCTTCTCTCCTTTAACTTACTCATTTGACTACAAATGGGGACTTGAACTCCTCAAGTCTTGACCAGGGGTTGGGGGGTATGGGGGTAGTTGTTGGGTTTTATGTATATATATATATTTTTGTTTTTAGACTGTCTGTATATAATGTAAAATTATAAATGTATAATATATTATTTTTGCACAGTGTTATCAGTTTAACTGAGTCAGGGGATGGGGGCAGTTAGCATGATGGAGCCAGGAAGGGACACATTAGCTAGGGATAGAGTGCTTCAGTTCCAGGTAGTCTGCACAATAACTAATTAACCTTCCTATTGAAAATGCCAAATGTGTAGTTACATTACTTTAAATGATGTTGAATTGGAATTTAATAGCAGTCAGTTCTGGACACAATATTTTGATCTTAGTTGAAAATTTTTGAAAGGGAAAAATAAACAAAAATTTAAACTTATTGATTTTTATCCTCTGATATTATGGGGAATCAGAAAATTTCATGTGGCTAGATGCTGCTACCCTTTAAGTACCCAAGACTATAATTTAGACCTTCTCAAAGGTAGACTCTTGTTTCATAGGGAACTATTTGTATGTTTGTATACACTCACACATAATTGCCTCAGTAAAATAGAAAAAAAAAGCACATTCATGTGTTGGACTTCTATTTATATTTTGATTCCAAAAGCTATTTGCTTACTTGCTATGGTTTGTTAATTCCAGGCCTAACTTAAATGGCTTAGTAGCAAATATGATAAATTTAAATGTGTTTACATTTTAAGAAGTATGCAGTGATACTTACAGAGCAGATAATTAACTCCAGATGCAAATATTAAACTACACATTTTAAAAAAAAGCTGCTATGGAGGTTCCTCAAAATATTAAAATTTGAACTACTACATGATTGAATAGTTCCACTCTTGGGCATATATCCAAAGGAAATGAAATTAGTATGTCAAAGAGACATCTGCACTGTTTTGTTAATTATACTACCAGGCTCAATAACCATTGATAAAGAAAATGTGGTACATATTCACAATGGAATACTATTAACCTGTGAAAATAATTGAAACCTGCCACTTTTAACAACATAAATGTAACTAGAGATCATTATGTTAAATTAAAGTGAGACAAGAAAGACAAAACCTGCATTATTTCACTCATTTGTGCATCCTAATGAATTGATCAAATTAATCAAATTTAGTGTTGAGTAATGGTAGGGGGTCCAGAACAGAGAAAGGGTGAGGGATGGGGGAAATTTGATCAATGGTTTTTAAGTTACAACAGAATGTACCAAGAAGCTATAAGGTATAATTGTATAGTATGGAGACTGTAGATAATAATTATGAAATAAATTATATACTGTATATTTGAAAAAGCTAGAAGAAAGGATTCTGAAAGTGTTTGCCACAAACAATAAATTTTGAGGAGATAAATGTGTTTAATCTGTATAAACATCATTTAGTGAATATATATATATATATATATATATTGAACATTTCATGATACCCCATTAATATTCATAACTTTTGTGTTTTGTGTATAAATTAAAATATTATAAAACAAAATATCACAGTTGCCTGACCCTAAACAAATTGTCAATTACCAAGGCACAGTGGCACATGCCTGTAATTCCAGGGACTCAAAAGGATGAGTCAGGAGGATTACAATTTCAAGGACAGTTTTAGGAACAAACTGAGGCCCTAACAAGTTAGTGAGACCCTGTATCAAGATAAAACTTAAAAAGGCCTGGGGATGTTGCTCAGTGGTTAAATACTCCTGAGTTCAATTAAAAAAAAAATCTGTCAAGCAGCCCATTTTTGATCCTTTTTTCCTTCTCCAGTCTCTCTTATGAATTCTATGTCCTCATGCTTTCTTTCAACTTGGCCTCAAAACAAAACAAAACAAAACAAAACAAAACAAAACAAAACATAAAAACAAAAAAACAAAAAATCACCAAAAAACCTGTCTTTCAGAAGGAACCCCAATATTTTCTTGCACTTAAAAGAAAACATACTTCTTAACACTTGTAGATCTCTCAGGGAAAATTTCTCACAGGCAAAGAATAAATCTTAAAGCCAAATAAATTACTTTTAAACATTAACATATTGGAAAAGGAAGTCATTTCTCAGACAAAAGTGGCTCCTCTTTTGCAAATGGTAATCCTAATTGTTTGAGCCTCTAAAACGTCTTTCAAATCCATACTAGCTCAATCTACCTAGAATTAAGGAAAACAATTTCTATGATTATTTCAGCCTCAACTAAAAACTCCTGATAATCTGTAAGTGTGGAGAGGGTGAGCATGTTTTTCTTTCCCAAAGGAAAAAAAAGATTAAACAGATATAACCAAGGCAAAAATTGTGGGCCCAAGTTTACATTTGGTGGAATGAATTGAGGTGAAGTATTTCCCAAACAGTGACATTGTAAGATGAATTTATCTGTGTCACTACTTGACATTAATAATTTCAAATAATTTTAACTAATAAAGTATATTAACACCTGTTTTCCTAGTTGATTAGAAATTTCAGAATATGTTATGATCTCTGCCCAAAGCAAAACTTCACAAAAGAAAAATAATATGGGAAGAGTGTTTCAACTAACAAAGGTTAGTAAAGAGACTAGATTTAACTTTAGAATGTACTGGGGAGTTACTTCTCATATTTGCTTATTATAAGATATCTTTTTCATTAGGTTCATGGGTTATCTTTCTCTCATATTCTAAAACATAATCTTATATAAGAAGCAGTTACTTATTTACTTGATTTTTTTTTTTTTTTTTTTTTTTTTTTTTTTTTTTTTTTTGGGAAATTAATTTTAATATACAGATACAAAACAACAAATATAGATTCACAGCATTTACAATAAATCATTCAAATTTCATTTGTAAGCCACAAAATAATATTAATATATTTTAAAATTTATTATATGTTTACCTATATTTTATATAGAATACTATAGGAATTAGTATCCTAGCCTCAAGAAATGGGCTTGAGGTGATGGAGGAAACATAGAGAGAAATAGGAGTAGTCTGAGGTAGATCATGTCATGAGTTTAGAGTTGATCTTGTGGATGGAGCTGCCTTGGAGGGCTCTGGCACTTCTGAATGGGCACCTGTGTTGCACATTGAGCAAGTTACTTAACTTGCTTAAACATTGGTTTTCTGATGTGTAAAGTGAGAAAAATAAGAGTTACATTGGGTAAATGTGAAGAATAATGAGGTAACACTTTGACTTAGCAAAATATGTATTAACTAGTATAAATAGCAAACATTATTAAAATATTATTATTAATAATGCAGTCTGAAATTTCACCAAGTAAATTATTTAAGTATATTTGCAGCCCATGCCATTGCTGTTGATGGATAAAAATTGAAATCATTTAAGAGTACTGATAGATTAGTAGAATAAAAACAATAAAGAAATATATGGTAATCAATATGTTATAAAACAAAGTATTGAAAGACCACTTACCACATCTATGATATCAGATTCCATTTCATGGCTGAGATCAGACTATAAGCAAAAGGAAAACAGAAGTTAGTGTGTAATTATTGATATGAAATCTATTATTATATTTAAGGAAACAGAGCAAATATCAATATATTTATGTTTCAAACAATACATTTATTTCTAAGTTGCAGAAATTTATTATTTGGAATCTGAGGAAGCAGCTAATATGAGTCATTATCTCTTCACAGACAGCTGTATACATTTTCATTTATTTTGATTTTGATACACTTGGACTTATTCTTTCTTTATTATTTTATCTTATGTCTTTTATGGACTATGATATTTTTGGGCCCATTTACCATATTTCCTTGCATTCTACTGAATTACCTATTCCTCATTCTCTTGGTTTCCCCCCTATATTAGTCAATATATTACACATTCTATTTATGTACACTTAATATAAGAGTTTTATGCATCGCAGACTTAATTTGGCTAATCGACACATATATCCTTCTTTGATCAGGACAAAGATCTTAATATGTTCATACTCAAACCACCATTTTTCTATCTATTATGTTGCTATTATTCAATATTTCCATCCCATATTTTCTTCAATTGCCAAAATTAGTCTTCTTTACAGCTAAAGCCTATAACGACTAAAAAATATATTTTAATGATGTCTGCCACACCATAGCTTTAAAACAAACTTAATTTACTCATTTTATAATAAATAACATACAAATTCACTAATTACAATATACAACTTGCAGATATATTTTATATGTGTATGGCTGCATGATCACAAAAATGTAAGAATATTAAATGGTTCCCATACTCTAGAAAGGCTACATATGGTCCTTCTCAGTCTGTCTTCAAAGGAGTAGGAATATCCTAAATTATCTCTTGATGATTTTTCTGCTTTGAACTTCATATAAATGAAAACAGAGTATGCATTATGTTGTCTCTGGCTTCTTTCACTCACAGTACTATGTATAACAGTCATCTGGGTTGTTTCACACCACCCTTTCAGCTTTAAAAGACATATCTTTTCTCATTCTTCCAGTTTCATTACTCCTATGTTCTTATAATTAGAGTACAACTCTAATAAAATAATTTAAATACAATTTTATTTTCTTTTGTATTTTAATTTATATTAATTGGAATAGTAAACTTTTTAAATTTAAGGTAATTACCAATAGATATTCACTTATGTATATAATTTTATAGTATTTTGTCTTTGTTCCATCTGTTTTTTATTCCTCTTTTCAATTAAATATTTATAAGATTCTATTTCCTCTTGTTTATTAGGTTTTTGTCCATGTCATCTTTTGTTAATCTTTCCATGGTTAATCTAAAATATATTTTTAAAGTCTGGTTTAGAAAAAAAATTTGTGTTCCAAAAATATTTTCAGGGAATAATGTGAAAATTATCTTCATAATAATCTTAAAATCATATTTTTTTATTTGACGTTTTCATGAATACTCAGTGGTTTAATACAGAGGCTTATGGAATGTTGAGAGTATAATATTTTAAATGCAAATGCAAATAGGCTGTCTCCTATGAAAACAGAATTAATAGTATTTGAAATCTATTAAAAAACAATTCTTCTTAATTTTAGTTTAGTTTTAGAAAACCTGTTTATTTAACATATGACACCTATGTTAATACACAGTTGGCTTATTATAGCTGGATTTTTAAGTATGGGAAATATCAATAGATTTAACCCACATAAACAAACATTCTTTAGGACTACAAATATCCTTGAGATTAAATGACTCATTGCATCAAAAGTTTTGGTAACTGTTACACTACAGTTTGTAATATTTATCAATTTAATTAACTTGATCATTTTATCACTTCAAAATAATATCTAGAATTTTACATAAAGATTGGTCATTGTTGTCTTATTTTTGACATTATGAATTCCATATTTTATAAGACATTATTGTTATTTCTCTCCTAAACAGGTAATATTCATTTGTCTTTTGCCCATATATTTACTTTTTGTTGGGCCTTTCATTCCTTTCTGTGATTTCTTCTATATGAGATAATTTTCCTTCAGGCAGAGGAATTCTTTCACTTAGGTTCAAGTCTCCTGTGATAAATTCTTTCAACATTTATTTTTGTCAAAACATCTTCATTTTTATTTATTTTTTGAAGAGGATTTATGTATATTCAATTCTGCCATCAATTGCGAAGAACAGAATGCAAATTGGCATTTATTTTCTTTTACCAATTTAAAGATACTGCACAATTACACTCAATAGAGTAACACACTATCCTTATGCTTGGGACTATTCAGGTTTCATATCCAAAGACCTTTTCCTAGAACTCCCTTAGTCCTTGAAAAATTTGAACAGTTTCTCATCCTGTTTGGACTTCTGTTTCTTCTGCTAAAATTCAGCTCCCTAACTGTAGCTGCTTTCAAGAATGTGTCCTTTATCTAGCTGATAAGTTTTATATTTTATTTGTAAAGGAAAGACATTTATGTAGCTCACAGTTAAGGGGGTTCAAGAGCATAATGCCAGCATCTGCTTTGTTCTGGTATGGCAGTCAGAGTGGATGGCAGCACAATGATAGGAGTACATGTGAGAGTGGCAAGTGGTGCAACAAAAGAGATTCAGAGGTGGTTCCAGGCTCCCTCAGAACAACCCATTCTTGTGGAAATTAATCTAGTCCTAGGAGATCTCCATTTCCCTTCCAACACTGATGCCTCTTTTAATTTAATTTATTTATTTATTTGGGTACTGAGGATTGAACGTGGGGGCACTTGGCCACTGAGCCACATCCCCAACCCTATTTTGTATTTTACTTAGACAAGTGTCTCACTGAGTTGCTTAGCGCTTCACCATTACTGAGGCTGCCTTTAAACTCTTGATCCTCCTGTCTCTGCCTCCGGATCTGCTGGGATTACAGGCATGTGCCACCACACCCAGCTTAAATTTATTTTAAATGATACATAAAAACATAAAACTTGGGAGCTGGGGCTGGGGCTCAGCAGTAGCACACTTGCCTGGCAGTGTGAGGCACTAGTTTTGATTCTCAGTATCACATATAAAGAAATAAAATAAATGTCTTTCAACAACTAAAAAAATATTTTAGTAAAACACATAAAACGTGCATAATAATGGAGCTCCATGCATTTCAATGCATGTGTATATTATGTACTGTTTACATGTGGTTAATTTTCTTTGATTTTTCAATAATTTGAATAACTACCACAATGTATATAGGTAAGGTTTTACTTATTTATGCTTGTTGATTTGCTGAACTTTAATCTGTGGATTGATATCCATTGTCATATTTGAAAAAAAATTTCCCAAATTATCATTTCTTTAAATATTGTTTTTATTCCATTTTCACTTCCCTCACCTCTTAGAATTCCAATTACATGTATGTTGGACATTTTGAACATGTCATGCATCCTCTGTTGTCATTTCCCAGCTTTCTCTCATTGCTTTAGATGAACTATTTTCAGTTAACTTACCTTCAAATTCATTAGTATACTCTGATATTGAACCCATATATAAAAATAGCTCTTAATTTCAAATATGATATTTTCAGTTCCAATATATACAATTATTATTATATACACTTTATTATGTTTTAGAAATTTTCATTTTTCATCAATTTTATCCATCTTTTACTCAGGATCTAGAGTTGCTATAGTTAGGACCTAAAGCTTCTGGTTTTCAAAAAATATAAGAGAACATGAAAAAAAAAAGAGGAAATAGTGACTCATATATCCAGAGAAAAGCAGGGAATAAAACTGACTGTGAGAAGCTGGAAATTGTGGGGAGCTTTATTGGTCCATTTTTATCTTACTATAATAAAATCCTTGAGGTTAAACAAGGTATAAAGAAAAATTTTGTTAAGCACACAGTTTTGGAGGCTGAAGGCTAAAGATAAATCAGCCCTATGCATTTTAGCCTTTATTGAGAACCCTCTTGGCTTTGTCACAACGTGGTATAGAAATAGGAAAAACTAAGGCTAAGTGTATGGGGGTGACCTCACTTTCTAACAACCCACTCTTTTGAGAACTAACTGGGGCCCCATGGAAACTACATTAATCTCTTTCCAAGGACTTAATTTCCTCCAAAAAAGTTCCTTCAGTTAAAAGTTCTATTGCCTCTCAACTTTGTTACAATGGGGACTGAGCTTCCCTCATATGAGTCTCTCAGAGATAATTCATATCCAAACCATATCATGGGGAAATAGAGAAAAGATGATTAATATATACAGAGGTTATGATTGGATAATAACAAAAACTTCCATGTTCTGAATAAAAATAATATGGTTGACAGCATTTAATTGTATATTCAATTATATGCATATATAAGTATGTCAAAATAAATCCCAGAATCATGTATAGCTATAGTGCAGCAATAAAAAGGTAAAGGTATTTCAACAATGAGAAGAAATACCCAGTGACAGGATTTTGAATGTAACCAACACAAAGAAATGATAAATGTCTGAGGTGATGGATATACCAATTACCCTGGCCTTATCATTGTTCATTGTACATAGGTATGAAAATATCACACTGTACCATATAAATATTTAAAATTTATGTGTCAATGAAAAATACATTAATAAGAGTATAAGCAAGCCCAGATGTCAGATTTAACTAAAAAATTCTTCAGAGAAATTATTAAAATATGTTCAAAAAAAGAGAAATTTATAGACATTGTCTCATCAAATAAAAACATTAACAAATATATAAAAATTATACAGAAAAACTGAAATGTGTATTTTACATTTCAAAAATATAATAATTGGAAAGAAAAACTTAAAAGAGGGACTTAACATTTAATTTGAAGAGAAAATCAGCAAGCTTGAAGATAGAACAACATAGATTCTGCAATCTGAAGAATAAGGAAAAAATAAAAAAGAAAGGAACTGAGTTTCAATATAATATTTACATGATAAATATGCATAGTGGAAATATATATAGTGGGAGTACCAGAAAGAAAAAAAAAGAAAGGGATAGAAAATTTTCAAAAAATAATGGCTGTAAACTTCCCATATTTGATTTTAAAATAGTAATATACATATCTAACATGATCAATTAATCCTTAATAAAGTTAAGTGCAAAACTTCAACATCTAGAAACATTATGGTAAAAATGAGACAAATCAAAGTATTAAAATCATCATGAGATATTATCAAAAACAAAACAAGTGGTTTTGTGCCAGGGAATCATGATGATGTCAGCAGCCAATTTTTCTTTAGATACAATTAAACCTAGATGGCAGATATATTCAAAGTGGTGAAAAAACTATCAATAGAATTTTCCAAATACATTTTCCTATTAATCACAATATAATCATAACAACTACCAACAAAAATGTTAAGCCACATCTAACATATAGTATATATTGAAAATTTCACAATGCTTCCCCAAATGACTTTTATGGCTCTATGTATCATCTGTGGTAATACCAAAGTCTCTTTTTCATGGGAAAAACTCAATATTGACCTAGGTCTGTGATAAGTGCTAAAGTCATATTGGCAAGGGATAACATACTGAAGTTTTGAAGAAACACACTTATAATAGCATTTGTACCCATTTAGATTCTATTATTTCTAATTCTTAAAAATTCTGTGATGTTTTTATCCTAGAGAAAGATATTTTTATGAAACTGATGAATAACTTTAAATAGCAGCAAAACAAATTATTATAAAATTTAAAAAATTAAATAATATTAAGCCAATATTTTCATATAATTTCATTTCTTTTGGTACCAGGGATTAAACCCAGGGTGCTTATGACTGAGCCACATCCCCAGCCCTTTTTATTATTTATTTGGAGACAGGATCTCACTGTTTTTTTTTACAGTCTCCCTAAGTTTCTGATGCTGGATTTAAATCTTTGATCCTCTTGCCTCAGTGTCTAAGCTGCTGGGATTATAGGCATGCGCCACCACGCCCAGCTGTAATTTCACATTTTTTCACAACCAGCCTAGCAGATGTAAATGTAAGACAGGATATATGAAATTGACTATATTTATATATGCAATTTTCTCTTTGATTTAGATCAAAGCTGATATTTACTTTTACTTAAAGAACATAGGAGTTATAGTATGACTTTTTATAAGTATTGAACTAAGAGTTAATGGGACTAGGAGTTTTACTGTTGGCTCAGTTACCAGGTAGGCATTTTACCCTTGATCATATTAATATTGCTCATATTACTCTGAAAAACAGTTTTATTACATAGCAAAAACTATTCAGTAGAAATAGATGATTTATAAGTGAATTTTCAGTTCTTAATTACTCTGGGTTTGTGAACTTTTCACATAGATTACTAGACAATTGGAAGTCCTAGAATAAAGTTTTTAATCAGCTAACAAAATAAAAACTATGTGTAGAAGTGGTTTCTAATAGAGTGCTCTTGTCATTTTAAAGTCATCATAGACCCATGCACTTTAGTCAATATGTAAAATAGAGCCCACTTAAGCATTTAAGCCATATTACTGGGTATAAAACATGGCAGTAACTAAAAGCTACAATAAATGGTCAATGATACATGACAGGTGACCAATAAAAGAAAAGAAAAGGAGAGTAAATTTTGACCATTAAGTGTAGAGTCACAGATTGTGATATCACCTCATTAGTAAAGGACAATAATTCATGTTTTTAATAGGCACATAAGTGATAAATAAAGGTAATGTGTTGTGAGGAGGCATGTAGTGGATATTTATTTTTTTAGTTGAATTAAATTAAAAAACATGATCCAACATTATGTAGTCTATAAGAAACCAACTTAATGCATATATATGCATGTGGATTAAAAGTAAAAAATAAAGATAAAAATATGAACCATACAAAAAATGATCAAAAAAGTAAGAATAGTTATATTAATTTCAGTGAGAGTAAAATTCATAGAAAGAAGTAATCAGGGATAATGAGTGGTATTTATAATAATAAAGACATCAATTCTCCAAGAAAATGTATTTTTGTAAAAACATAATATCAAACACTATGAGGTAAACATTCATATAACTGAAAGGAGAAATAGATGAATATGCTGTTATAGCTGGAGACATTAATATCCCTCTATAAGAAATTTACAGATTCAACAGGTAGAAAATAAGAAAAGAGATATTTTGGCTCAACAACACAATCAACTGGATATGATGGACATCTGTAGACTATTTTATAAAACAACAGCAGACTACACATTATTCTCAAGCTCACATGAGACATTTAACAAGATTAATAAAATTCTGGGCCATAAATATACATTAATAAATTTGAAAGAATATACACATACAACCTGCCTTTAGGGCATGTTGGAATTAAACTAGAATTCACTAACAGAAAAGAAGGTGGGAAATCCTAAAATATATAAAAATTAAACAACAAAAACTACCAATTAACAAATTGGCAAATAATCTTATGAGAAGATCTGAATGTGATATGTCATTGGAGAACTGAAAATTAAAATGAAACTGATATAATACTGAACACTTATTAGAATGACTAAAATTCAAAACACTGATATTATTAAATACTGGTAAGGTTATCAAGTAACATTAACTTTCATTCATTGCTTTCAGGATTGAAAAGTGTCACAGTCATTTTTAAAAGAGTTTGTAAGTTTCTAACAAAATTAAACATCTTATCATATAATCCAGGAATTAGGATACTTACCCAAATGTGCCATAACTCACATTTACACATATATCTGCATGTATTTAAAATTTTAAAGAAATGCATTTTTTTCAGCAGTTAAAATAGTGGAGCTATCAAGCTATGAACAGAGGAACTTTAAATATATAGTGCCAAATGAAAAAAAAAAAAAACATCTAAAACTGTTATATTCTACATAAGTCTAATCACATGACATTATGGGAAAGGCAAAATGATAAAGATAGTAAAATATTTAGCTGTTGTTAGGGACTAAGGACAAGGGTGTAGGAGGGGATGATAAATCAGTGGAACACTGGTAATTTTTAGAGGAATGAAACTATTATGAATGAATCTGTAATGGTGGATACTTGACATTATTCATTTGACAAAATTCATAGAACTATATAACACAAAGTAAACATTAATATAAACTATGGATTTCAGTTAATAAAAATTCATTAGTATGGGTTCCTTAATTATAACACATTTGTACCACATCAATGCAAGTTACTAATGACCAGAGGTATAGGAGGGGCAAGAAATGTATGAGAATTCTCTTTACTTTCCATCTAATTTTTCTGTAAATGTAAAACTCTTCCAAGTACTAATTATATATTAACAAGAAAATGAAACATGATATTATCATATGACCCAACAATTCCACTTCTATGTCTATATCCCCCCAAATTTAAAGACTTCAAAAATATTTTTTAAAAAAATTGTGTGCAAATACTCATAATAGCAATCTCAACAATACCCTAAATATGGAAACAATATAAATGTTCATGAATGGATAAATGAAATGTGGCATATCCACACAAGGAAATATCATTCAGCTGTAAAAAGGAATGAAATACATTAGTAACAGTACCAATATTTGCTATAACATTAATGAATTTCAAAAATATTTTATTAAGTGAAAAAAGGAAAATCTGATGGCTACGTATGTTTTAATGTTTGAACATCAATTTTAATGATCTATAAAAGTGGTATAATAATATCTGCTTTTCAGGATTATTATGAGAATCAGTATTAACTATGGAAATAATTAACATGTAAATATTATTTTATTAAGCCAAATTTCTGAACTGTTGGATGAGGTAATATATCATTTGATGATTTTTATCTTCCAATGTATAAAAAGCTCCAAATTTTATTACTGATAGCATGTTTTAAAAATGAGAAAACACTATGTATATTTTACAATATAGAGTTCTTCATTCAGTAAGAAATGAATTAGTAACAATATAAATTGTGCATTAAACTAGCTTTAGACAGTAAGTGAAGGGAATCACCAATTGCTACTGTTATAAATTCACTATATTATTCATGTAAATATTTGTCTAGGCTATCATTAAATTGGATAAAAAATACCTTAGGGTAGTCATTCTCCAACTTTACTCTGTATCAGAATCATCTGGAGGGTCTGCTGGGCCCAATCTCCAGAGTTTTTGATTCATTTGGTTTTCGGCAAGGCCAGACAACTTGCAATTCTAACAAGTTCCCAGGTGATGCTGATGAGAAATACTACCTTAGGGTATCATTGTTAAAATTTCACATTTGAAACCATAATAATGAAAACAGATGTATTAGTTATGATAAACTATATCTACTTTGCATAATGCTTCCATACATTGTAAATGAGATTTGATTACTAAATTTATTATACTTATATGTTTACTTGAGCTGCTCTTTGAACTTCTTTAATATTAAATAAACAAATTAAATTACATTAGCAAAAATATGTTTCTCCCTTAAAGATTTATTCTAAATAATCTTCCATGCTAAGTTAGTCACATCAAACATTATTTTTAAATTTGGTAGCATTTTGGTTACAACTTAAAATATGAAAACCTGGATTCATGGGGAAAATATCAAATTTCTTCTACACAACATATGGCTCTACAATCAAATAATTTTATTTCATCTGGAGAAGCAGTCACTTTCATGTCTTAATTACCATAATGTGTTAAGTCTTCTATTTTCAGAAAAGAAGCTTTTGTTTTACAATCTTATATTTTCTAACTACTCATTACCGAAACTCAAAACTATAAAATTCTCTAGGCATTATGCAAATATATATATATATATATATATATATATATATATATATATATATTAGAAGAAATTCTATAGCAACTTTCTCCTGAAGCAGAATTGACTGGCACACATATTTGACATCATTATGCAGCTTCTCTATATGTTAACCCTTTTATGACATTAGAGGATGCTCTGAGTCACAATAGGATATAGATTATAAACAGCAACATAGAAATCAAGGTTTTGAAAAATAAAGTAATGAATGGGATGTGAGAATTGATAAGAGGAAAATATTTAGGGATGGTAATGTTATGATCACTTTATTGCTTAACAAAAGCTGGAACTGGCTTTTAGATATCATTACCAACTTTGATCAGGTTGATAGATCACTGCCAATGTCTTAGAATTGCAATGGTGAAAGAGTAGATAGAAGTACTTCATTTTAGAAAACCAAAATGTAAATAATATAAAACATACCTAAGATACTGAAAACACAAATCCCACTTGCATCTCTGTGGAATATTCATTATGGATATGAATATAAGCATTCAAAGCCCAAAATGAAAGATAACGGAACCAATATCAGATGGAAATCCCCAAAAGGTTAGCTTCACTTTATGTTTTATGTCAACATAAATTATAGCCTTTAGTGAAGAATGAATAATTAAATTATCTAATATTATTAAGATTCACTTTTTTGAGGCTGTAATTTTAAATGAAATATAAGCTCTCCAAGAGAAGCAGGAAGAAATCCCTGAAGCAAACAGTTATGTATTTAGAAAAGCAAAGGGGACCACAGAGCAAAGGAAACAATTTTATTATATAAGCTAAGAATGAGATAAACTATCCTTTCTAGAACATTTCTGCTGCCATGAGATTTTGCAAAATTAACAATGTACAATTAAATGACAGCTCTTCAAACAAATCTTGAAATTCATAGGTACATTTTCTTTTTCAAGAAATGAGGAACTCTGTCCATCTGCAGTGCAAACATTAAGTCTCTAGCACTCAGAGACCACAAACAAATATGCTCTTCTATAATGTTCACTTCAAGTATTAAAAGACTGTAGTATGTATAAATTACATATGTATAATAATATGAGAAAAGAAACAATGTATGACTCCTAAAAATAAAATATCTCTGGATCTATGGCTGATTTGGATCATCTGTTATGCTTTTTATCATGACAATTAGGATGTATGGTAAAGGCTTGGTCAGAAAGTACAAACTGTAGTGTACCTCATGAATGTGCTGATTACAATAGTATATTTGTGATATGCTTGCAATAGTATATTTGTCATTTGCTTAAGTATATACAACGTGTACTTACTGTATCTGACTCATTTGGAGGATGCTTGTTTTTCAAATAAGTTTGTAGGTCCCACCTAAAAGTCTTGATCTCATCCCTGGATGCACAGTTTAATTTTTTTTTTGATTTTTTGAAAAGAACAATAGCCAGATTCCGTTTCATATCAATTAAATCTAATATACCTAGAGTTGAGTATGGGCATTAAGAGTTTCGAAATTTCATCAGGTAATTTTTTTTTTGTAGCAGGGATTGAACCCAGAGGTGCTATACAACTGAGCACTTTTTATTTT
This sequence comes from Ictidomys tridecemlineatus, assembly GCF_052094955.1. Taxonomy (NCBI): domain Eukaryota; kingdom Metazoa; phylum Chordata; class Mammalia; order Rodentia; family Sciuridae; genus Ictidomys; species Ictidomys tridecemlineatus. The sequence goes on from NC_135493.1 coordinate 61,886,500, forward strand.
GAGACAGGTACATTGCTAGGTACATTGCTGAGGCTGGCTTTGAACTTGTGATCATCCTGTCTTAGCCTCCAGAGCTTCTGGAATTACAAGCATGTGCCACCACACCCAACTCCTCATGTAATTCTTCAGAGCATGCAGTTGGGTTGAAAAACAGTGGTGGAGAATCAAAATCGAGAAGCAGGTTGTATTTAGGTTCTTTGGTAATAGTTTCACACTTTTTGGTTTGAGGAATTCTGCTGTATACGGTTCTGATATTTTTTTATAAAGGAAACTTTGATTTTAAAAGATGACTTATCAATCCATCTATTACCTTATTTTTAATATTTTTTGCTTAATAAAGATGCTGAGGAAGGTCGGTGTCTTTCAGCTATAGATCCTCTTTCTAAATCCTATGAGAGAGTATTTTCCATCAATATCAGTATTCCTTCAAAGCTGAGATGATAATTTATTGCCTTAGCTTTTGATCTGCTTTGTCCATTTCTTGAACTCTTGTTCCAGAGAAAGAATTTCCTCTCTATGTTCTATGAGGATTGTACTTATTTCTACACACGAACTGTTTCTATTGATATTTTTAAAAATTGCTATTGTAAAGTCCACTGATGCAGATCTTCCTTTTTCTTTGATAAATCAATTTCTCTTACTCCTTTAAGCACCTAGCAGATTCTAGAATTGTTTATCACTAAAAAGTTCTTGCCTCTGTGTTTTAGCTTTTGAAAAGTGAGTTTTTATTCTAACTTCTGTATGGATCACAACCACAGAAGATTGATACATAGAAAAAAGCTAACTCCAATTATTTTCCATGACTGGTTTAACATGTTTAAATTAGTGAAAATAGAAAAAAAGAATGGCTATTGAAAAGGGAAATTAGAAATAAAGTGGATGTATAGTGTCAAACATTTTGCAGGATGGAGTACAAGGTACTTGTCAGGAGATAGTTTCTCTCTCTCTTTCTCTCTCTCTCATAGAATATACTTATTTTAGGACTACTCTGATATTTTATTTGTGATGACTAAATAGGGATGTAAATATCAAGTCAAATTCTAAAATGTTTTCAGACCTGCTATTCAAATATTGGTGAAGATTAAGAGAAATGAGAGAGAGGAGAGAGGGAACAACAATTGAAAAGGCAGGAAAAAAGAAAACAAGGTAAATGGAAGAGTAAGAGTAGCTTTTTCTTATTTTTTAAAATATAATTTATCTTGGGATAGCTAAATCCTTTGTAATATAGCCTTTCCTAACCTTTTTTAAAAATTTAATATAGGATATAAAATGACAACATACAGCAAAGAATATGTGAGGTTTGGTATTGTTGTATTCTGTGCAAAATGAAGGCTAAAATGGAAAAGCTAATCAGAATATTCTGCTCCATAATAAACAGTTGTAGCTAAAGCTAAGTAATCTTATGAATTTGGAAGGGTGAGAAATTAAAAGTATTCCTTGATGTTCATGGGGATTTTTTCCATTTTCTTCCATATTTGTAAAAATATATGTTCATTAATTAAAGACTAATATCTTCTTGAGTAAATAGCCATCAAGTTTAAAAAATATTGAAAATACAGAATTGCAAAAACTGTGCTGTAAATGGATTATAATGAGTGTAATGCATTCCACTATTGTCATGTATGTAAAAAATAAAAAACAACAAACAAAAAATATTGAAATACTGTGTAAAGGCAACTACAGCTGAGAGTTCAGACTCTAGTGTAGCGTTCTCAGTCACAGCAATTTCATTCCATAGGGGAATTTTGGCAATGTTTGGAGATATATACATCCCACAATACAAAGACCAAAGCCCACAACAAAAATTGCCAAACTCAAAACATCAGTAATATTCAGGTTGAGAAGTCCTACTTGGTTTGGAAAGACCACCTGCATTCAAAATCTTAGTCTCACTACTTAATAGTGTGTGAACTCAGGCAAATTATTTAACTCCTCTTATCTTAGATTCCCCATTTGTAAAATGAGGATAATAGAACTTTATTATGTAAATATGCCCATACTCTGCTATGAAGATTAAGTAAGTTAACATACAGTGTTTGGTGTAATAAGTGCACAATAGTGTTTATGTGACTGTTAGTTGATTAGATCATTGGGCCATGATCACTACTGCTTGACTAGTCAATATGTGGAAGGAACTTGAGGAATATTTTAATGATTCATGTATATGTCCACACTGCCAGTATCTTTGTAGTGGGATTTTGGGAAGCAAGGACCTCAGATGCAATTTTAGGAGTTGTACTTGGAAGTAGTATATATGTAAACTCACTAAGAATGTTAGTTTGCTATGGGTATAATGCCTGCAAAGTAAAACTGAAAGTTACCATAATCATCTGAAGAATCATATGACTATATATGAGCATTGTTCTGAGAGTTAGGCACTTTATACCTTTTAAATATGACTTTCATGTAGTAGTAGTATCCTTGGAAAAGTAAGTTTTTTCTTTAGGCGTCTGTTTGTCCCCATGTCAAATGAAGCAAATAGACTAAGCATTCTTCAGAGATATTTTCATGTCTGACTTTTTATTGGGGGCGGTGGTACTGGGGATCAAACTCAGGGCACTGGACCACTGAGCCACATCCCCAGCCCTATTTTGTATTTTATTTAGAGACTGAAATATTCAACAGCAGAAACAAAACAATCTGATTAAGAATGGGTAATAGCCAGGCGTGGTAGCGCAAGCCTGTAGTCCCAGTGGCTTGGGAGGCTGAAGCAGGAGGATCACAAGTTCAAAGCCAGCCTCAGCAAAAAGTGAAGCGCTAAAGCAACTCAGTGAGACCCTGTCTCTAAATAAAATACAAAATAGGGCTGGAGATATGGTTCAGTGGTCAAGTGCCCCTGAGTTCAATCCCTGGTACCCTCTCCCCATAAAAAGAATTGGCAATGAACCTAAATAGATATTGTGAAGTCACAATGAGGCAAATTGCTTGCTATGAGTGATTTCATCTTATGGGAAGTAGTATAGCACATGGGGAGAAGGTTACATTAGGTTATAGAAAATTATGATTAGAGAAAAAAATAACATATGCTGTACACAGGAAAAAATTATCTGAGTTCTGCAAACAGAACCTTCCAGGAAATTAAAACATTACCCTGGGTATGAAGTTATTAGTTACAGAATGAAACATATACTGATAAAAATAGAATCCCTGCTTGCTGGCATGCTAAGCTACTTGCTAATGATAAAAGGATGAGAAAACCAAACTAAGAGCATCTCGGCACAATCATGGTTTAATCTGCCCCATGAGTTAGTTTTTCTGTGCATAGATTTCATGACATTGTGTGCCCTGTGTGTGGAACCTGTTCTACAGACTTTGGAAACACCTTTGGCAAAGGGAATATTGGATGTCCAGTCAGTAGATTGATAACAAGTCTCAAGGACTTTCCCTTTGAGCCTGCAACAATGTCTTTTTTCTCTTTCTCAAACAGATCAAATATTGGGAATTCCATTTCTCTTGAAGTTAAATGACATGCCCTTCAGCTACAAGGCTTAATCAAGAAAATGGGAGGACCTGTTCCTTTATCAGATATATTGGAATTTTTGGCTATTGTTAGGGAACAATGCCCCTGGTATCCAGTCATTGATATGTTGTAGGCAGAAACCTAGGAGTGCATAGGACAGAATCTCATGATGTCCATAGGACCAGTTACATTAAAACATTTAACTATATGGAATTAATACCATTAGTTATTCAACCAATCCAAACTCTGCAGACATCAAATATTACTCTTTTGGAAAACATATGAAGGTACTTGGAACCAAATAATTGGGTATCTACCAGAATCCACATAAAAAGCAGAACTTTATCTGTTATATTTGCTTTAAAACATTTTTCTGGCTTACCACTTTCTTACCACTTAATTTCATTGTGGATTCCCAATATGTTTTTATATTTTTCAAAAATTATTGGATGCTAATCTTAACCCATCATGAGATTCTCCTCTGATTTCTCTTTTTACCATGCTGTCTACTTTGTTGACCTATTTTCAATTCCAAGGTCATAAATATTTAATTCCATTGTATCTCATAAATGTTATGTGTTTTAATTCATATTTAGTTCATTTATAAATTTTGAGTTAATGTTTGTATGTTGTGTGATGTACAACATTCTTTTGTGCTAGAAATCCAGTTGCCAAATCAGAGTTTGTCGAAAAGACTATTATTTACTGTTTAAATGAATTTGTCATTCAATGAAAAAGTCACCTGTGCATGGATATATGTGCTTATTTCTGAACTGTCAATTCTATTGTATTGATGTTTATTTCTATACTTATGCCAGAACAACACTGTTTTGATTACTCTACTTTTGTAGTAAGTTTTGAAATCTGGAATGTAAGTTATATGAACCTGTTTTTCTTTTTCAAGATTGTTTTGGCTTTGGGGGGTTTACTAATTCCACTTGAATTTGATAGTAAACTTTTCCAGTTCTTCAAAAAATTTGGAGTTGAACTTTTTATAGGGATTGCATTGAATCTGTAACTCAATTTGTGTAGTATTTACACATTAAGAATATCAAATCTTCCTATCCATGAACACAGAAAATTTTTCCATATAATTAAGTATTACAAATTTCATTGAGGCATGATTTTAGGTTTAATGTGTTTCATTACCTTGATTAAATTTATTCTTAAGTATATTATAAAAGGATATTATTATAAATGAAATTGTTAATTTCACTATTAGATTGTTCATTTCAAGTATCACAGAAACACAACTGATTTTTGTGCATTGATCTTTTCCCTTATTACTTTGATAAACTTATTTATTAGCTTTAATAACTTTTCTTATGTAATCTTTGGGCTTTCTATGGATAAGATGTTATAAGTAACAGTGATAATTATATTTCTTTCCAATTTGAGTTTTCAAATTTTCTCTTTTTACTTAATTGCTCTGGATTGAACTTCTAGTACAATATTCAATAATAGTGGTAATAGTGGGCAACATTTTTTCTTAATCTTCAGAGGAATACTTCACTCTTTCACTATTGACCGTAATCTTTAACTGTGTGTTGAGAGCCACAGCCAAAGGGGCCCCAGCAAACTTCCAGCTGCCAGCAAGCTTCAGACTGCCCCAGCAACATCTAGCTGATTGGCTCCTCTGCGGTGATGTTCATTGGGCTGTTTCCCTGCCCTTCAGACTGCCAGCTGATGATTGGCTCACAGCTGCCCCAGCAACATCTAGCTGATTGGCTCCTCCACGGAGCTGCTCATTGGGTGACTTCTTTGGCTCTGCCCACGCAACCCAGCCAATCGGCCTCAAGAGGAGGAGGATTGTGGGAGGTTGAGAGGCTGGTGTGGGGGAGAGAGGCTTGTGGAAGCCGGTGGTGGCAGTTGGGCTCTGAGGGTTTTTCCCTGGAGCTGTTTTGTTTGGCGTTTGTAGTTCTAAAAATAAAGTTAGTTTCTTTTTGACAAGTGGCTCCTGATTTGTGCCAAGCCAGACTTCGGCATTTGGTGGCTCGCACGGGGAGCAACTGAGGGTAAGTAAACTGCTCGCCCCTGAGGGCAGGGCGAGAGGATGGGGAGCCATTCTAAGTCTCCTCTTTTGTTTTGCTTCGTTTTTGTTTTAACTTTCCTGTCCCTGGAGATGAGTAAGAGGGAAGAAAAACCACTCACATCTGAGGAAAAACTATTTGCGTTTGAGGAACAGATAGGGAGAAAGGACGGATGCATATGTCAGGAGGATAGAAAGGCTGTTATAATGATTTTGTGTGGTTCCCTTTTTATTGGATTCTGTCTCGGTTTTGTTTGGCGTCATCTTGTTGGGTTGTATTATAGTAGAAATACGGGATCAGCAATTAGTAAAAAACAAACCGAAAGAGTGTTAAGTAAATTGTTAGAGGAAGGAAGCTTCCCAGTAAAATCAAGAGCAGTCAGGGCATACGTTGATGTAATACAAGAATATAGCCCATGGCTTTTTAAGGAGGAGCTGTTAGATATATCACAATGGAACCATCACGGTGAAGATTTAAAAAGAATAGAAAAGAACAACCCAGGGACTCTGCCAGTTGGCACATTGTCATTGTGGACGTTGGTATCTAGTTTGCTTAGTCCAAAGCCTTCAGTTCAGACAGAGGTAGAGGAAGAAGAAGACATATTGATTCAAGTAGAAGAGGAAGTCTCTCAAGTTAGTCAGACAGAGGAAAAGATTCAAGTAAAAGCTCGAGCTAGTCAGAAAGAGGAAAAGATTCAAGTAAAAGAGAAGGTCTTTCGAGATAGTGAGACAGAGGAAGGAAGTTTAGAGCAGAAAAATCTATCAGGGGAAAATTTAAAACAGGAGACTGCTAATAAGACCCTTTTATTAGAGAGCGTAAGTGTCCAACCAACAGCACCGCCTCTACAGGAGACTGCTACTAATAGCATTCTATCACCAGAGGGCATAAGTGTTCAACCAACAGCGCCACCTCTACAGGAGACTGCTACTAACAGCACTCTATCACCAGAGGGCATAAGTGTCCAATCAACAGCACCACCTCCATATGCTAAGAGACTCCCAACCCCCGCAGTTGATAGTTTGGATCCTGAGACAGGATCTCAAGTATGCCCTGTATTTGAGGTAGGAGGGCAGCGAACTTACCAGGGTTTAAATTTCAAATCAGTGAAGGAGCTAAAAGAGGCTGTAGCAACCTATGGTCCTCAAGCACCCTTCACTGTAAGCTTGGTCGAATCCATTACCAACTTAAGCATGACGCCAGCAGATTGGGCTAGTTTGTGTAAAGCTGTGCTAAATGGAGGACAATACCTGTTATGGAAGGTTGCCAATGAGGAATTTTGCAAGGAGACGGCTAGTCGAAATGCAGCAGCTGGTTATCCTCAGAGAAATCTAGATATGTTGTTAGGAAAGGGACCTTATGAGGATCGGCAGCAACAACTTGCATATGATCCTGGTGTATATTTACAAATTGCTGTAGATGCAGTTAGGGCATGGAAGTCTTTACAAGAACCTGGAGGTTTACAAGGTCAATTATCTAAGATAATACAAGGAGCTAATGAACCTTACGCTGAATTTGTAGATAGGCTTATTCAAACAGCTACCAGAGTTTTTGGGAATACAGAACAAGCAATGCCATTTATAAAACAACTGGCTTATGACCAAGCGAATCGTTGGTGTAGAGATATCATTAGACCATGGAAACAGGAAGATTTAAACACATATATTAAATTATGTAGAGACATTAATGAACAAGGGCAAATTGTGGCAGCTGCAGTAAAACAAGCTTTAGATGCCAGAGACATTAATGAACAAGGGCAAATTGTGGCAGCTGCAGTAAAACAGGCTTTAGATGCCAGAGACATTAATGAACAAGGGCAAATTGTGGCAGCTGCAGTAAAACAGGTTTTGGATGCCAGAGACATTAATGAACAAGGGCAAATTGTGGCAGCTGCAGTAAAACAGGCTTTAGATGCCAGGCCAAGAACATGCTACAATTGTCAACAAACAGGACATTTTAAAAGGAATTGCCCCATAGGAGGAGGGTTTAACAAAACTAGGTATCAAACAAGTAGAATACCGGGTATTTGCCCACGATGCCGTAGAGGGAGACATTGGGCTAATGAATGCCGTTCTCAAACCACCATAGAGGGTACTCCATTATATTGGGCTAATGAATACCGTCCTCAAACCGCCATAGAGGGTACTCCATTATCAAAAAACGAACAAGGACAAGGTGTTTATCCACAATATCGTGGACAAAGGCATCAGGCTCCGTTGCCAAAAAATGGACAGGGGGCCCCAATGCTCCGGGGCCCCAAACCACAAATATACGGAGCACTGGAGGAACCCAGCAACCCCAGCAACCCCATCAGGGTAGTGCCCAGCACATCAGATCCCTCATCAGACAAACCAGAGGGAGCGCAGGGTTGGACATCTGCGCCTCCACCAAATCAGTACTAACTCCAGAGATGGGAGTTCAAATCATTCCCACAGGGGTAAAAGGACCTCTTCCCAAAGGAACAGTAGGCTTATTATTGGGACGCAGCTCTTCTACTCTAAAAGGACTTTTGATAAGTCCTGGGGTAATTGATTCCAATTATGAAGGTGAAATAAAAATTATAGCCAGTTCTCCAAAGGGTATATCAGTAATTTCACCAGGAGATAGAATAGCACAGTTACTAATAATACCAAGCCTACATGATAAATTTTCCAGTCATGTTGTAGAAAGAGGTTCCAAGAGATTAGGCTCCACAGGTGTAGATTGGGCTATGCTTTCTTTAAATTTAGATTCTCGACCCATGCTAAAACTAAATATTCAAGGACATGAATTTAATGGGCTACTGGATACAGGTGCAGATCTTAGCATCATCTCTCGTCAAGAATGGCCAAAACATTGGCCATTACAACAAGCCACTCAATCGCTTCGAGGCCTAGGAGTGGCGACTAATCCCGATAGAAGTGCAATGCTATTAGATTGGAAGGATCCTGAAGGATGTGAAGGAACTATACAGCCATATGTATTGGATTATCTTCCCGTAAATTTATGGGGACGAGATGTCTTAGATCAATTAGGTTTGACATTAACAAATAATATCAATCAAAATGCACCCACTATTATGGCTAGACAAGGTTTTAGGAAAGGAAAAAGATTAGAAAGACAAGAACAATGTATAGCAGCACCAATACAAATAGATCAAGGAACAGACAGACATGGGTTGGATTTTCACAAAGGGCCACTGAGACAATAAAAATTACATGGAAATCAGAAAGACCAGTATGGGTTCCTCAGTGGCCCTTGACTAAAGAAAAGACACAAGTAGCCCATGATCTGGTCAAACAACAATTAGCGGAAGGACATATACAACCTTCTGTATCTCCCCATAATACTCCCATTTTTGTCATCAAAAAGAAATCTGGTAAATGGAGATTACTGCAAGATTTAAGAGCCATTAACAATGAAATGGTCATTATGGGACCTGCTCAATCGGGGATTCCTCAATTGTCTGCTTTGCCAAAAACTTGGTATGTTTTAGTTATAGATATTAAAGATTGTTTTTTTTCAATTCCAATTCATCCTGAGGATAGTCCACGTTTTGCATTTACTATCCCTGCACTAAATCATGAAGGTCCTGATCAGAGATATGAATGGAAAGTACTCCCTCAAGGGATGGCTAACAGCCCAACTATGTGTCAAATTTATGTTAACAAAGTAATCCAGCCACTTAGAAATCAAAATCCTGAACTACAAATATTTCACTATATGGATGATGTGTTATTGGCACACAAAGCTAAAAACACATTGCTAGAATGTTATGCCACACTTACAAACTTATTAAAAAATTATAATCTAGAGATAGCAATAGATAAAGTGCAATTAAATTTTCCAATTAATTATTTAGGAGTTCTATTATCCTCAACCATGGTCCGTCCACCAAAAATTCAAATACGAGTAGATCAACTCAAATCACTTAATGACTTTCAAAAGTTATTAGGAGACATAAATTGGATAAGGCCTTATCTAGGTATTCCAACAGGAGAATTGGGACCTTTATTTGATATCCTAAAAGGTCCATCAGATCCAAATTCACCCCGAATGTTAACGCCTGAAGCAAGAAAGGCATTAAAAATCATTGAAACATATATGGAAAATATGCATTTGGATAGAATTGATATAAGTTTGCCTTTATTATTTATTGTGCTACCAACAAAATATATTCCTACAGGAGTATTTTGGCAAGAAGGTCCATTATTATGGATACATTTATCTTATTCTCCTAACACTATTCTTACTAGGTATCCTGAGGCTGTAGGACAATTAATACTCAAAGGAATAAAAACAGCAAAGGCAGTGTTTGGAATTTCTCCCCATAAAATTATTACTCCATATACTATGAATCAAATTGATGAATTAGCTAATGAGTTAAATACTTGGGCAATAATAATGTGCAAATCTAATGTTTCATTTGATAACCACTTACCATCTAATCCTTTATTGTCTTTTTGGTCATTGCATCCTGTAATTTTTCCAAAAATGACAAGAAAAACACCTATCATGAATGCTCCAAATATATTCACTGATGGGTCAAATAATGGTACAGCAGCAATAGTTACACCTGATCAAGCTTTTACATTTTTAGTACCCAAACAATCAGCTCAAAAGGTAGAGCTTAATGCAGTATTACAAACTTTTGTGATGTTTAAAGATTCTGTATTTAATTTATTTTCTGATAGCCAGTATATAGTTAATGCTATAGTATCCCTTGAAGATGCTGGTAGAATTTCCCCTTCTTCTACTGTTTTCTCTTTGTTTTCCACTATACAAAGTTTAATCTGGGACAGAAAAGATCCATTCTTTATAGGACATATCAGGGCACATACAGGATTGCCTGGAGCCCTTAGTTTGGGCAATGATTTAGCAGATAAAACTACACGTGACATACATATTTTCTCTATACTAGAAGAAGCTATAAATTTTCATGAAAGATTCCATGTCAATGCTAATACTTTACAAAAGCGTTTTAAAATAACTAAGGAACAAGCTAGACAAATAATAAAACAATGTCAAAATTGTGTGACCTTTTTACCACAAGTTAATCTTGGAGTCAATCCTAGAGGATTGATGCCTAACCATATTTGGCAGATGGACGTCACACACTTGCCAGAATTTGGAAAATTAAAATATTTGCATGTTACAGTTGATACTTCTTCTGGATTTTTGATGGGCTCCCTTCATGCCGGTGAAAAAACTAAAGATGTTATAGCTCATTGCTTACAAAATTTTGCCACTGTGGGCATTCCAAAACAGTTAAAAACAGATAATGCCCCTGGTTATACGTCTACTTCTTTTAAACAATTTTGCTCATCATTTGGCATTACTCATATAACAGGAATCCCATACAATCCACAGGGTCAAGGCATAGTTGAAAGAGCTCATCAAACTATTAAAATGTACTTATTAAAGCAAAAAGATGGAATTGGGAAGGGGTATATATTCCCCAAAGATAAACTTAAAATAACTCTTTTTACTCTAAACTTTTTAAATTTGGATTCATCAGGACTTAGTGCTGCAGAAAGGCATATGTGTCCAAAAAATGTACATAAGCCCAAGGTACTTTGGAAAGATATTCTAACAGGACAATGGAAAGGTCCTGACCCAGTAATTGTCTGGAATCGGGGGTCTGTTTGTGTGTTTCCACAGGAAGAACAGCAGCCGATTTGGATTCCAGAGAGATTAACCAAGGTTCTGACCCAGAACAGCAGCCGATTTGGATTCCAGAGAGATTAACCAAGGTTCTGACCCAGAACAGCAGCCGATTTGGATTCCAGAGAGATTAACCAAGGTTCTGACCCAGTGATTGTCTGGAGTCGGGGGCCTGTTTGTGTGTTTCCACAGGGAGAACAGCAGCTGATTTGGATTCCGGAGAGATTAACTAAAATCCTGACCCAGTGATTGTCTGGAGTCGGGGGTCTGTTTTTGTGTTTCCACAGAGAGAACAGCAGCCGATTTGGATTCCAGAGAGATTAACTAAAGCGATTTCTACAGACCAAAAAGAAGATGATTTAGCTCAAATCCATAATAGCTGATATCCAAAACTCCAATTTGGCTATCCTTACATCTGCGACAGAACCAGGATGCTTTTTTCAATATCTATTTTATTATTGCCCTTTCCCATATCATGAAGTTCTATTTTATTTTTTTGAGCTCATACAGACCTAGGTTAATGTTTTGCTGATCAGTTCTATTTTTTTTTGACTATAGAGTTTTTAAACATTGCAATAGAGATTTTACCTGTAAAAAGTTATAAGGCCTTTACTATTATGTTATGTGTTGTATGTATTATATTATGTGTGCACACTTGTGTTTTGTGTTATATGTTTGAATGTACGTATGTCCAATGTATGTATTTCCATATATCATATATGATGAGCGCTCATGAAAAGATGGATCCAAATATTTTTTTTTATTCACGTGATTTAAATGGTTTAATTTAAATTGGGTAAATAACTGTTAAGAATTGTTTTAATATGTAAACAAAAAAGGAGGTTAACAGATCTGTTTGTTTACTCTCACCTTTCGTTTTCATTATATTTAATAATTCTCTTCACTATAATGTAAATTGTTAAGAAAATTGTTTTCTTTTAGTGCCTTCTGAAATGTTACCTAATTTTTTCTTTAGCCATTATTGCCAGAATTTCTATCTTCATCCCAATGCCGATGAAGATAATATAAATTGTTAAGAAAATTGTTTTCTTTTAGTGTCTTCTGGAATGTTACCTAATTTTTTCTTTAGTCATTATTGCCAGAATTCCTATCTTCATCCCTGTGCCGGTGAAGACAAAGAAAAAACTAATCTACAGTTTCTGCAATAGCCATCACTGAACTGCTTACAGAACTTGCACTGAACTGCTTACAGAACTATGTGTCATTTGTATGCATTGTGAACTATCTGTTGGTGCAGCGACTTGTGGTAGTGTTGGGGTATTTTTGCTGATGATATCATCGGTGGTACAATTTTCCCAAAAGGAGCCGTCAATTGACTTGGTATATCTTCCTCCCTTCTGCTTGTCATGATCATTCAGCTAAAATTTGGGGGTCAACAGAGGTGAGGCAAAGAACCTCACCCCCCCCCCCGCTGAGACCTCTCCACAGGTGTGGCTGTACTGGACCGGTAGTCAATGACGGGTAAGATCCAATTACAATGGTACCAACCTAAGACAGGAGGCTGACGCCCTGAGGTCAGCTCATCCGAAGACGGGTAAGGACCATATGTATTGGACAACCTAAGGCAGGCACGGTCCATAAGCCACATGCTTGTTGTTTAAACAGAGAGGGGGAGATGTTGAGAGCCACAGCCAAAGGGGCCCCAGCAAACTTCCAGCTGCCAGCAAGCTTCAGACTGCCCCAGCAACATCTAGCTGATTGGCTCCTCTGCGGTGATGTTCATTGGGCTGTTTCCCTGCCCTTCAGACTGCCAGCTGATGATTGGCTCACAGCTGCCCCAGCAACATCTAGCTGATTGGCTCCTCCACGGAGCTGCTCATTGGGTGACTTCTTTGGCTCTGCCCACGCAACCCAGCCAATCGGCCTCAAGAGGAGGAGGATTGTGGGAGGTTGAGAGGCTGGTGTGGGGGAGAGAGGCTTGTGGAAGCCGGTGGTGGCAGTTGGGCTCTGAGGGTTTTTCCCTGGAGCTGTTTTGTTTGGCGTTTGTAGTTCTAAAAATAAAGTTAGTTTCTTTTTGACAAGTGGCTCCTGATTTGTGCCAAGCCAGACTTCGGCAACTGTGGGCTTTTCATAAATGCTGTATGTGATGATATGAAAGTTCCCTAGTATTCCTAGTTGTCTAAATGTTTTATTTAATCATGAAACAGGACTGGCTTATTTCAAATGCCCTTTCTCTATTAACTGAGATGATCATGCATTTCTCTCTTCATTTCATGAATATATATTTTGATGTTTGATTATCTTATATCAAGTAAACATTTCTAGGATAAATCCCACATTATCATGACATATTATCTTTTTAATAGTTTGCTGTATTAGATTCAATAGTATTTTTCAAGCATATTTTCATTGGTATTTATAATGACATTGATCTCTAATTTTCTCTTTGTGTGACTTCTTCCATTAGCTTTGGTATTAAAGTAATGCTGGCCTAAAAAAAATGAGTTGGGTAGTGTTCCTTTTCATTGTACTCTTTGTAAGAGTTTGAGAAGGATTGGTTATTGTGCTTTTTTAAAATATTTTGAATAAACCCATCTTGTTCTGGAGTTATCATTTTGGAGAGATTTTTAATTATAAATTCAATCTCTTTACTTTGTTATTGGTGTGTTAATTTTTTTTGCTTCACTCAGTTTAGGTAATTTGCATGTTTCTAGATAATGTGTTTATTTTATCTTGGTTATCTAACTTGTTAGTAAAGAGTTATTCATAGAAGTCTCTTATGATTCTTTATTTATGTGTGTGAGGTTGAACAAATACTCCCATTTCCATGTTTTATTTTATCATTATTTTATTCTCTTCCTCATTAAGGATTTTTCTATTTTCTATTAATTAGCTTCTTTTTGCTTTTGATTGTTTTTATTGAATGCAGACCATTATATATGAAAAATTATAAAGATCATTTGAGGCTTGTGATGATATTATCTTCCATTAGAGAGAATTTTGTCAGTTACAGTAGGGGAGAGATCAAATTAATGCAATCAGGGATAATGCTAAAAACATCTTCAGTTTGGGGGAGGTCTAGTTTCCCTCTGATTTATCATTAAACCTAGCATGTAACCCATTATTGCTCCTAATTTAAAGCTTGGCTGGCCAAGAATACCCATTTTATTCACTTAGTTATATAAAACTAATGAAAAATCTGGTCAGCTTTTCAGCTTCTTATCAACCAATTTCTACTCAGCCTTTCAGTTTCTGGGTTGCCTATTTTAAATGGATAAATAGACACAAGATAAGATCAGGGTAAAAGGTGAGATTCATTATGCTTAGCTTTGATTCTTTATGGGATATTATAACTATAAACTCCATCTTGCCTTAATATCATTTTTTTTGGAACTGGGTATTGAACTCAGGGATACTCGACCACTGAGCCACATTCTCAGTCCTATTTTGTATTTTATTTTGACAAAGGTTATCATTTGAGTTGCTTAGCGCCTCACTTTTGTTGAGGCTGGGTTTGAACTCACAGTGCTCCTACCTTAACCTCCCAAGTTACTGGGATTACAGGGAAGTGCCACCACGCTCAACACCTTAATATTATTTTGATGCTCTCAAATAGAAGTGCTTATTTATTTCTAGATTTTTGTGTTTTACTTTGTAGGATGGTTAGTCTAAAGAATCTGCAGTGTATTTGCTTGAAATAGCAGCCTAATTTTGAGGATATTTATAGACATAAATTTTCCCATGACCTTTCTCAACAGTAAGGCAAGAAATGGTAGAGACTGAATGAAAAACCCTATATGTATATTAATGCAGAAAATAGTTGGACTCCAATTACCGATATTCTTGTCTTTTCATACATATTCACCCTCACCTGAAGAAGAAATTTCATTCAATTAACAAGTTTGAAATCAGGATTTGAAGATTAAAAGAGTTATTATATCTAGACATTATAATTAACTGTACCTTGCAAGTTATTAACTACCATATAAGCATGGGCTATTATTATTATTAAATATTCTCCCATGGAATCAGACTTTGAATTAATTCCAGAAAAACAAATGCAATTTACATATAAATGATACCTGTGATAATGAACACTAGTTTAAGACTTCCTGGTATGTTTAATCATGCCAAATATATTGATTTTTTGAAAAACAGGACTTCTCATGTTTACCTGGCTGGCCACAGATGCCTAAGCTCAAGAGATCTTTTTCCCTTAGCCTCCCAATTATCTGGGACTACAAGCATGCACCATTATGCCCAGCTCACATCCAAATGTTTATTAGATCACGTACTATTTACAAAAATTATGCTGAATAACCTTAATAGAAAATAATAGCAGATTGTATCTAGCCTCAAGATAATCAAAGTCTATTTTTAATACATAAAATATACATTAAAAGTAACCATTATATGTTTACATATTTCAGTACTCTGCTAATCTCTGAGGGAAATCATTTTGTCTCACTCATTTTTATTTTATCTATGAAGCCCAATACATGGATTTATATAGTGCTGACCCACAAATAATTATGGAATTAAAACAATGTTAGAAATTAGCATATTCCTAATTCAGTGAAATAAGAACAACAAAAGAAGGCACCCTGTTGAATGGATTAATATATAGCTGGATTGTATGAATACATGTATGGATAAATAAATAAACGGATGTAAGTATAAATAGGTGAATGAATGAATGAGTTCTAAATTACTCCTTAAAGACATATTATGTTATGATAAGGGGGAAAAGTCATGGTACCAAAATTTAGGTAGAACAAATATTATGACAAAAATACAGAGCCTAAATAATCTATAAAACATTTAAGGACAAAGTAGTAAAACATTTTCATGGTAGTACAAGGGTCATATAAACTATGGTAAAATAATAGATTATTTTTAACCAAAGAGGACCCTGAATGCCAGTTTATCAAGATCATACAATTCTCCCTATATAACAAGAACCATTTGAAAATTTTAATGGCTATTTTAGAAAAATATAGTATTAATAGTAAATTCAGACTGAATATGAAAGAGATTTGAGGTGACAACTCCATTTGGTAGCTATATTAATATTCCATCTATTTTCTAGCAAAGTATAGGCTGAAATTTCAGTGTTGGCACTAAAAATGATAAAGAACAGACAGATTATATACAAATTATTAAAGATAAACTTACTAGACTTTATGAACAAATGTATATGAAGATGTGTGGGGAAGAGCAAAACAAAACTATGTCTTACCTGTTCAGAGAAATGTTTCAGTAATGTGATATGTTTAATGAGATGACTTTTCAGACTGGAAAATTCTGACATGCAATCAAATGGAGGCCTGTCGGGGAAGGATGACAAAGAGATTCCATCAATCTGAGTTTCACTGTACCTTAAGAAATTGAAAATAACAATCCATTATATAACGAGTTTTAAATCAAAAAGTGCCAGGAGTCAGTTAAAATCTATTCATCACAAAATTATATAAAAAAGTAACAAATCTTATAAAAAAGCTTTAGTGTGCAGTATTTCTTTCACTTCAATAAAGTGGCAGGATGGTAAGAGCAAAATATAAAATAGTTATTTGTGTTTATGAATTGCTTTAAATAGGTAAATGTTTTATATTACTTCCTTTTCTTAACTTCCTTAGTGTATATAAAAGAGAAGGCAGGAAAAGAGTGTCAAATATGACCTAAATACACCATTGAAAAATAAATATTGCCTTATATAGAATTTACTTTTTGACACAAAGGGAAATATTTTATTTAAAACACTATAGATAACTGAGAAGTTTGGGTTTTATTATTCATGTCTAGCATAATTTTTAGTCTTCTGCAGTATGGGAGACATCTAATCACAAGTGAAATTTTGAATACATTATAATACATGTATAATTTTGTTGAAAAAATGATGAGACTTCATCTGTATATTAAGAACATTTCAGAAACGGAGAATAGTTTTCAGAATGTCAATTGTAAAATAAATAATCAAGACTATAGTATGAATCCATACTTACCTTCACAAGGTATATGAAACTTTATTTTTAACAATCAGATAGAAAAAAGAAATTCATACGCTTACCTCTCAATTGCTAAGAGACTATAATCCTTGGTCTTTGCCTTAAAGTGCCATTTTCTAGAAGTGTATTTCTATACTTACTATATAGCATTTGTAATGACTGAAATTACCCCTTATAAGAACATAAACTTATATAGCAAAAATTACTTTCCAGGATACACAATTCACTTTTCTATAACTCTCTCCAGGGAATGAAACCTTTCAGGGAAATTCGTTGAGCCATTTTTTTAAAAAAATTATCTATTTGTGTGTGTATGTGGCTCAATGGCTAAACACCCCTGGGTTCAATCCCTGGTACCAATAGAAAGATTAAAAAGAAAGAGAGAAAAAAATAAGGTTACCCCCCTTATTCTATTCTATCTCTTATTTTTTAACATAAAACATGCTCAGTTTATGTTTCCCTACCAGCCCTTACCAGCAAAATCTTTTGCTTATATGAGTGGTCTTAAATCACATTATGCCCAATGAAATAATAAATTCTTTTTGTTTTGAATCAATAAACCACCAACAATTTTAATGGCAAATGGAAACAATATTATGATAAAAAAATCTTGTCAACAGATTTCATTTAGAACCATGAATAAAATCTTTCAAAAGTCCATAACTTCTATAGTAAATTTTAAAATATAACTTCTGTTACTTATTAAAGAAGTACTAAAATGATATTTTATCATAGAAATATAAGCTTATAGTGCTTGTAAAATAAACTTTTTACATAGTATAGGGCAGTTGAAAAAGTTCAATTAATTCACTGTAAAGTCTGAATATTTTACCTAAAAAGAAGAAAGAGGTAACTCATTTGAGGAAGAGGTCAAATAACAGGCTTTCCCTCCTTTTATTCATGATATCTTGAATTAAATTCTTGAATCAACTTCAATTCTCAAATTCTATTTTTCCTCTTACCAAAAGGATTCACAAGACTTGTATTCTCCTTTAAATAAAACTGAAATAACTTTAGGTTTGAAGTAATAGTTTTATTAAGCAATGATGCATCACATGAAATAATTGCTTTAATCACAATTTGAGAAGAATTCAATATTAAAATTAATAATTCAAAATTTTAAATTTTAACAGTATTTTTCCTGTGTTTTTTTTCAACACAGTGCTAAGGCTGCTTTCAGAATAAATTACATAAATCACTTTGCCCAGGAATATAATGATTCAACATCAAAGAGGAAAGAAGGAGCTCTAGTTGATACTCTAATTATATATGTGGTAAGGGAAAATATAATTATTATATAAGAAATGCAAAGCCAGGTGTGGTGGCACACACTTGTAATCCCAGCAGCTCAGGAGGCTGAGGCAGGAGGATCACAAGTTCAAACCCAGCCTCAGCAACAGTGAGGTGCTAAGTCACTCAGTGCAACTCTGTATCTAAATAAAATAAAAAATGGGGCTGGGTATGTGGCTCAGTGGTGGTATGCCCCGAGTTCAATCCCTGGTACATCCCCCCAACCCCCCCCCAAAAAAAAAGAAATTCAATTTGGTTGAACCCTAACTTCTAAAAAATCCTTGATGCTATCTTTTCATAAATAAGTCAGAAGAGTTCCTGATACAACTTGCAAAATGTAAGGCCTTTACTAGAAGGTCTTTTTAAAATCAGTAGCGATTAAAGCAAAGAAATTTAAGAGTACTGAGGTGTTTTATAACAACCATGTCTAGTATAAGATATACCATTGTGATTTTTTATTTGTTTCATAACATTTTTTGGTGTTCAAAGATCATGCTTTAGAATGATCAATGAGTCTTCAGCTTAGTAAAATGTTATTCAGCATGAATATCTCTTATTCGTTGGTCACTAATTCTTAAGAAAATCCTATATGAATATGTAATGTTTTAAACTAAAGTTTAAACCTTAAGATAGAAGATCCGAAAGTGAATTTCCATATTTGAAAGACATGATTATATAAAATATGAGGTCATTTTATATAGATTATTTTATTCTGAAAGTAGAATCTACCTGCCTTAAGAGATAGTTACTGTAAAATATAGGAAAAAAATATAAGCCCCTACTAATCTTACATGGTCCCATTGAGAACAAATACACCCCCTTAAATTGAAGAATTTAGTGAAACTATTGATGATTAATTCTTAATACTGACACTATGATGCAAATTTTCTAATGAGACCACTTTGATAAAATGAGAAAATCTAATATTTTGAATTACCAACTGTTAGTTAAACCGATTGCAATTTATTTTGGTGAGGTCCTCTTTTTGTCACTACTCTATCCTGTGGATATCTTTGCTATGTGCCTAATATAATTTTACTATTTTTCTCCTTTAATTGAGCTTATTCCAATGATACAAATCATTCCCTTTCTGACTGTGTTTGCTGGGCTTTCAATGTTTCAGCTTGTTACTAGAAAGATATTTGTAAGAGACTCAAAAGGAAAGGGAGTAGAGGAACTAATTAATATGCTTAATTTCTTCTGACATGCACTTTAAAATTTCTTTGAACAAATGGGCCAATTGCTTCTTCATTGTTTTCCTTTATATGAGCAAATGGACTTTTAAATAAAAAATTAATTGTAATAAAAATAGATCAGAATTGATTGAAAAAAGCATGTAACAAAGAAGTGTAGGGGATAAGGTCATGACTTCTTGCATTTGCCTAACTTATAAAAACGGGATTCTCTCTTTCTCACAATCTACCCTCCCTTATCTTTGGATATAATGCTTAGAAGAACTGAAAGGTCTAGGAATAAATATGCATAAAATTCTTTATTTGTATATAGAACTAAGAGTTAACAATAGTCTTTCATCAAAACAATAATTAGAAAGTTAAAATATTAATGCCGACCTAAAATTATTATAAAATCAAGATTAGAAATTTGATTTCTAGAGGCTTTTCTTAGTAACACAGGGTTTTAAAGAGTACTAATTCTTTTTTAACTAAAATCCCTAATTTAATTAATATACAATGAAAAAATGGTTTTTGTTAAAATATCCAGATATGGTCATTAAGGACTTTGGTATAAGTTCTGCATTCTTGAAAGACTGTGGAAAAACAAGTGCTATTTCAAATGTACCAGTGGAGTTTGATCTATAAAAGAAACCCAAAGTGAATCCTTTGTAAAATAAATATTATTTTTTTTTGTAAAATCAACAAGTTTTTTGTAAAATTCAGATGATCAAATGTTTGTTCATTTAAAGAGATTAGTACAACTATGTTGTGCATTCCAGGGATATAGTCAGAGCAATAGTAAATTATCTCTAAACATCTTTAAAAGTGTGGAACTAAAATCCAGTGCATAGATAAGGTTTCTAAGGAGAAACAAAGAGGGAAAAAATACGACTACTTTAGGGATTTAAAGATCAGATATTAAGAATTACCTTTCCAGAATGTTTAGTATCATCTTGACCATATTAGTCAGTTCAAGAGCAGCTGCAAGAATATTATGAGGTGGTTGTTCAATAGTGCCATGTAGACTACGCGCCCTTCTTCTTTCCGATATCATGACAAGAACTCGATCAATAGCATGCTCAAGATGTTCACTTTGTTTCCCAAATCTGGTAGGCATCTTTTTGTCATTCTGAAATTAAAGTAGGAATTTGGGGGTAGAAATGAAGCAGTACTTTTCTAATACACTATAAATATGGAATAGGTTCAATATCAACATCATGCAGCCAAAGTAAAGTAAGAGTGATGAAAAATTATCATCAAGTACTTTCAATACTTTAAATATTGTTTCTGGTAAGACATCACTCATGGCAAGTACATAAAGGACACAAAAGTAATAAAGTTAAACCATGAAAATGTTGATGTTTTAATGTTTTCATATGGCAAAACTACTACGAATAGGACGTATTAATTTGATATTGCATTATTGATGCACCTATCTCATGTCCTTTCTAGGGCATAATCTTTCAAGAGGAGAATCCATCCTACTTTACTCTTTGGACAGTATTGGGCATAGATAAAAGAGAGAGAGAGAATGAAGTCCCTTTTATTTATCTTAACTCCCTGGGAATTATGTATATCTCTTTTTGAGAGCTGATAATTTAAACATACATGAGCTGTAAGATTCTTAATTGGGTAATTGTATATAAATGCAACACTTGATTAGGCATTCCCATTTACATGTATTCTTTGTATGAACATGTGTACACAAACTGAATCACTCATAATTTATTTCCAGAAACTTGTGAAATGTTTTAACTTTATAATTTATAATGATATAAACATTATTTTGACAAAATATATTTCATCAGTTTCACTGCTTATTGACAGTTCTTTTATACTACAATTTCCCTTTTCTTAGTTCCTCATTTTTATTTACTTCATGTTCTGGAGAAATATATCTCCAGTACTTTCAAGGAATACATTGGCAATATACATCCTGATTTTAAAGTATTAAGAATATCTTTTAGCTTCCAAATCATGATTGATTTCCCAAGTGCACACCATCTTATCTTAGTAATAGAAGCCTCCTGATTCACAGTGCTCTTTTTACCACATTATTAAATATTGTGGCCATAAATGGATTAGAGAAAATGGGGATTTTCTGACATATGCCCCATTTTTTCACTGTGGTGAAACAGAAACATATCTAGGTCTTCTGTGAGGTCCAAATTTGTTAAAAATCTAAAATCTTAGGTATTTTTTTCTAAAATATAGATAATACTGTCATTTTATCAATGCATATGGCATTTAAATATATCAAATGTGCAAATAGGAGATATTATTTATATATAATTACTATGTGTTCAAAAGAATCACAGTAATTTAGAAATTCGTAGGTACTAAATTCTAAATGATAAACAATCTCTTTGCAGGATGAAGGAAATTTCACAGAAATTAACATTTACCCCTTCTGATATCATAAGTAAATTTGGAATGACTTTCATAGTGAAGTTTTAGAAAATTACATTAAAATTAAACAACTGTAAAAACTTTTTGTTGTTGTAGCTGATACCTCACCAGACCTTCAAGAGTGCAAAATTGGGCATATGTCTTTTTTGTTTTTAAAATATGTTTTGCAAAAATTTTATTTTTCTGTAACTCCAAAACATCTAGGTCAGCAAACTTATAATTAGGCAATGTTTAGAATTTGGAAATGAAGTCCAGCAGTGCTATAATCAGAGTTATGTCTGCCTGGATGGCTAACAGCAACTATCACCACTTAAATTGTACAAGAGAGGTCTTGTTGAAATTTTATAAAGTCATATATATTAGCATACAAGTATGAAATTGTCAGTATAAATTATACATAGCAATGAAGTCATGAAGTTTTCCAATTGTTTCTCATATTTTAACTTGTCTTAAAATACTGAATCGTCTTTGAAACCACAAAGGCTACAGTGTACAAAAGGTGACATTTATTTATTTCAACACCTTTGAGAACCTATAAACATGTTAAGAGTCCAAAAAGACAAATCTTTGTGTTTCCAATAAATTTAATTTACTGACTTTTCATATTCAATTTTGATGCATGAAATTAAATAAATGAATAATTTTTCTACTTGACAGTTAACTACTTTTTGCTAATATATGATCTTTATTAATTTTGAGTACAGAACTTTTAATAATTGATGAGAATAATAAAAGCAGAAAGGAATTTTGCATGCATTTCTTTAAGTTTTCTGTTAAGCTATAATAGGATCCTATTCACTACATACCAGTTTTCTCCAAATACTCAATATAGATATTGATATTGCAATGTTCTAACATTATTCATCCCATTCCATGTGGATCAGTAGTAACATCCAAAGAAGTTGCAACTTGAGAATGAAACATATGCATTTAGAAAATACCAATCTATACAGAGAAGTCTATCTGATGTTTCCACTTAGGAGACTTTTCTCAAATGTTTCTGAATAAAACATTGTGGATTTGTGTGATGGAAAATAGAACAGACATACTACAAAATCATCTTTTTAGATGGACACTATATTTTTGTAGAAAGGGGGAAAACCATTTTTTTATTTCACAGTCTTGGGATAGTTTATTGATAAATTAAAACTCTAACATTTCTTAATTTATATCATGTGTCATGCATTGGATCTATGGGTCTCCAGATCTGACTTTACATACATTACTAAAAAAGAGACAAAATATTAGTTACATATTACATTCAAAGTTTTATTTACTTATTGAGAAACTTGTAACTACTTTGCTATTTACCTAAAACCAGATGTGATTACAGAAAACTTAAGCTCTAAATATGGAAAAAAAAAATTTTGTTTACAGGATCCAATAAACAGTAACATTAATGAAAGAAAAAAGGTTTTGAGTCTCATACTGTGATTTAAATGGACTTAGGTGGGATGATTTTCCTCAAAGAACATAGTCAAAAGTCATAATTTATATGGTTCAGGTAAATGGAAGGCTCTGATTAAACATTTCCACATAGATTATTGATTATCTGACATAAAATCCTGGTCCTTTAAAAATAAGAGCACATCCATAATAGCTGTATTTTCTAGGAGTAATACACCTTGAAAAATCAAATCAATGGCTGTCATTAAGGGAAGTATAAACATTGTAGAAGAATTTCCAACCACTTTGATCTTTTTTTCTACCACTGTGTTTGAAATTAAGGTCTGATTCCATATCGAACCCCTAAAAATTTACTAAAAATATAACAGATGCACTGATGGTTTAATTCTCTTGTTTGTAAAACTAAGATCCTTAATGAAAATTCTAGGTTATAATTAATGGTTTATGTTTAAAAACTATAGGATGTTCTATTGCTAAGCCACGAGAGCCTGGGTTCGATCCTCAGCACCACATACAAAAATAAACAAGTGAAATAAAGGTGTTGTGTCAACTAAAAAATAAATATTAAAAAAAACTCTAGGATATAATTAAATAGTGCAAAGTAACCTTAACACTGTAAATTAGTATATAAGTCTGATCTATTATTTTCAGGACATCATTAGACACTATAACAAAAAGTAATCACATACCATAAAGAAGACAACATAATTTTTTATGATTAGGAATTATGATGTGGAAAACAAATATATAATATACAAAGAGAAAAACTTACATAATATATATTTTCTTCCTTTTTTCTAGCAAAGTTTACTTGAAAGATCAAAAACTCACTTACCCACACCCATTAACTTTGAAACATTTCAAACTCTACCATTTATTGTTTTTCTTTCTTTATCCACTTTTATTTTCCCTTCCTTACATTGCTTTCATGAAAAAAAGCCTACTAGCTATAATTTCATGCCTTTAACAATTTTTTAATTCCCTTAATCATTTGGTGGTCAACAATGTCATGTCATTAGTTTTTGTTTTCATGCATTCCAAAGTACACTTTCTTTTTAAATATATCTTCTCAATCCCTTCATGTAAATGAGCATACTAACTATTCCTTAATACCTGTTTAAAACTTTTCTCATATATCTATTTGTTTTATAAGTAACAATTAAAAAATTAAAAAGTATTATGGCAGCCTACTATTTTAAGGTAGCAACTTTAACTTAAATGTTCATATACAAACTCCATAAATGGGACACTCTCCTCAAGGCTATAATGCACATTTAGTTAAGTTTTCTAAACCCAGTGACAACAAATATATTATTACCTATTAAATGCAAAAGAAAATTAACCAATTTTATTAATTACCCCAAAGGTGAAAAATTCCAAAACTGATAAGATTTTTCTCTGTACACAATCTGTTCACTCACACCAGAAATAGCTACTAACATGCCTACAATGATGACTTGCCAATTTGGATTTGCCTACTTTGTGGTTATTTGGTATGCCAAGGTTTCTTGCCAATGAACATGTGAACGTACTCATCTTCTAAGACAACAATGTTTACTCAAGGCTAACTGATCACATTTATTTTTTTTTATTTCCACACCAAAGTTTGTCAAAGCTGACAGATAAAGGCCATCTCTCTATAGAGAGGCTTCACATTTATTTTTTAAATGTTAAATTCAAGCTTTTCTCCCACATGAAATATATAGACAACTCCAATATTTAAAGCAAGTTTTAGGAAACTTTATTGGCAGTGGTGATTGGGTATTGCAAATTCTTCCTTTATATGCAACTTGGAGGTGTGGCATGGCCCCTTCCCTCCTCTATAACCAGGGATAGCTTGGCTTGCCATACAAAGCTTCACTGCCTTTTAATCTCAATTCAAAGACTAGACCTCCATTCCAAGACATAAAATGGTTGACAAGGATGTCCAAGAATCACCAACATGACCACGAATCCTGCTTGCCCTCTTTTCAGGTAAATAATTATGAGATATATCATAGTTGTATTTTATGCATTTATGCCTCTTCAAATCTAGACTTTTCTATATTTTTAGTCTTTTGGATAGAAATCAATTTCAAATAATACTTATGTTTGTATTAAGGTAGTTGTCAACTATGATGACACCTCCATTTTTAGAAAACAGTAAAGAACAATATATCTTTCCAAACTGTAAAAAAGCCTTGAATATTCCTGAATAACATCCTTCCCATTAACCTGTTTTCTGAACATTCTGGTTCTTTCCATTCCTGTGTTATTATTTTAGTCAAAGAAGCCACTTGTCCCAGTATTGAGAACAGAATTCTGCATCTATAAGATGTAAATGGACAGATGATCCATCTTTGTATGCTACTGTAATTAAGCCACCAAACATTAAAGCTACAATTGACTTCATGTTTTTGGCAACCATATATTCCACAACCTGGAGCAGGTTGTTTAATGGTTTATCTGATGTCTTTCTGTCAGTCACACATGGCTTGGCCTCATACTCAGCCACACAGACCAGTATACCATGTACTTTAAGGTCTCATGTTTAGTAGTGCTTTTCAAGAAGTGATACTCCACTAACATCTTTCAGAATATTCTGGATTCTTTCAATGTAGCAAGATTCTAGGAGATTTTTATCTGCCTAAGTTATCCTGGGGTGAAAATATGCTTTCAACAGTTCATGAAACTGTTACCCTTTTTTGTTTGAGTGATCTTCTTCCACTTTCAGAATGATCCACTGTTTCCACTTCAAATAGAATATCTGTACTATGTCAGGATCTGCTGAAGGATCTAGGCCACACTTAGTATTACATTCCTTTGTAAAGTGATTTTCAAAGCACTTCAATGATTGACTGTATTTGATTTTATGCCTTTCTCTGGATTAAGGATATAAAACCAGTTTCATTGGAACTCTTGCTTCTTTATTTGTATTTGGGGATTGTGCTTGCTCATAGGTACATAGAATAAATTATGTATCTCAAACAGTGATTACAGGGATCTGGAAAAGTCCTCTGAATAACAAAACAAACCATACTAATTGAGTATTTTTCTTGGTCCACTTCAGAAGGGTTCATGTTTCTCTTTTGGCCACATGAATAACAGGAATTAGAGAAATCCACAAGATGGGACTGCTTCTGCAGAAAACCACTTTAAATTTATTAGCTGCCTATATGTGATCTGAAATGTCTTCATCTTTAGATTTTTCTCACTTCTCTTTGGTCTATTAGCACTATCAAGTGTCTTTCTTATTTTTGTATTCCATAGGGTTCATTACCTCAGATGCCACTGTGTTTTGCATACCACTATCAGGATGTTAACATCATCACAGTGTTCCTACATATTTCTTCATTGCACATTTTCAAATCAATCGTTTTTTTCCATAACTTTTCTCTCTGGTATTTCAGTTCCCTAACTCATAAATATCACACTTTATTTACCATTCTCTTATTTTATATTTCATGCCTGTGTTTGAGTGTGTGTGTATGTGAGTGTGTATAGTAATTTGTTAACCAACTTCTTTTAGTATGTCTAGCTTTCTAGAAGTCTTCACTAAATTATATGTCCATCCCCATATTCTGGAATTTATAAAATCAATAAGTTCAGGAATCATGAATAATATTTTTGGATCATCAAATCCCCATCATCCATAATAATGCCTGGCATGTAGATAGTGTTTAAAGTAGTCACTGAATGAATGAAGGTAGGAAAGAAGGAAAGCAAACATAAAATGTAAAGGGTCAGGAAATCCATTATTTAGTTTCATCATTTCTACCATATAACAATGTTGCCTTGAAGAAATTGTTAAACCACTCAAACCTACCAAACAGAAATAAAGTCTACATGTTATAAATTATTAAATTTATTAAAAAGCAAAGACAATAGAAAATTAACATTTGAAAAATATTTTAAATACATAATGTATAATCTCACAATTCATATACATTTCCTTTTTAACTCAATATATTCTATAGCTCATTTTAGGTATGGCATTCAAAATTAGAAGTGAGGAAAGAAAATGGATTTTATTTCTAAAGAACATTTGTTTAACAAGAATATAATGATTTTTAAAGAGTGTCTCCCTATATCTTCTACAGAATCCCTTAATGATATGTCACAGAAATGTTAAATATATATTCAGTAAGGGTCATTTTAAACACTGATTATATATTTTGATTAATTACCAGTAACCCATATCCCAACATAGAATAGTTTAAGATTGTCTTAATATTTGATGAGTCTACTCATTATTCCTTATTCCAGTTTCTTCTACATTAAGTAGCAGTGAGCATAGAGAACAATCCTTCATATGCTTACTTTTTGTTGTCTGAGAAACCACTTTATAGATAAAACACCCCTTTCCAGTTATGCATTCAATTATGATTCCTTGAAAGATATTTTAAGTGAAGGACAAAATTTCTTAAATATTTTACATATTTATTTCCAAATGTAAGTTATTTCTCAGAAGGTCCTGGCCTTAGCAAAGTGCAATGTCTTCACCTGATTCAGTAAGTGGAGGTCACATACACATTATTTTACACTACATTCTGGAATGAAAACCAATGCAAATATTGAGAAAACACCATTTCCTATGCCTATCCCAAACATTCAACTACCCTGTATATGTGTAAAAAGTCAGTCGTGATCAGCCAAGATCAGCCAAATTTGGAAATAAAAATGTTTATAGAACTAAGCATGAAGCTTATACTGGCCTCAGATTGACAGTGGGGGGTGGTGCCAAGGATTAAAAAAATAGAAAGGTATAAATGAAATTGGTATAATGAGAAGAGATATGAAAGGAACTCAAAGAAGATATAAGACAGAAGCTGAATGGATGATAAGGATGTCTGTTCAGCAGAGTGATATTCAAGACATGAGAATATACTATATGTTAAAATTTTGGGCTGGGATTGTGGCTCAGCAGTAGAGTGCTCACGTAGCATGGGCGGGACCTGGGTTAGATTCTCAGCACCACATAAAAATAAAAGCATTGTGTTGTGTCCATCTACAAAAAAAGATTTTCTCTCTCTCTCTCTCTCTCTCTCTCTCTCTCTCTCTCTCTCTCTCTCTCTCTCTCTCTCTCTTTCTCTCTCTCTCTCTCTCCTTTAAAAAATGTTTTTAAAAATCTAAAGGATGCAAACCCAGCATACTACAGTGACACAGTCATGTCAATATTTATAGCAGCTTAATTTACAATAGCAAAGCTATGGAACCAACCTATAAGCCCTTAAACAGATGAATGGATAAAGAAAATGTGTTATGTATTCACAATAGAATATTTGCCATAAAGAAGAATGAAATTATAGCATTTGCTGGTAAATGGATGGAACTGGAGACTATCATGCCAAGTGAAATAAACAAGTCTCAATAAACAAAGGCCAAATCTTCTCTTTGATATGTGAATGCTAACATAAATGGAGGAGGGGAATAAAAGTTCATTAAATTAGACAAAGGGAAATGAAGGGAAGGGAAGGGGTAAGGACGGAATAGAAAAGACAATAAAATGAATTGGACATAACTTTCCTTTGTTCATATATGTATACACCACCAGTGAAACTCTGCATCATGTAAAAACACAAGAATGAGATCTTAATTAGAATAAATTATACCCATTATATATAATATGTCAAAATACACTCTACTTTCATGTATATCTAAAAAGAACTAATAAAAATAAGAAGTAAGAGATGATAGTATACAAATTTTAAAAATCTGTAATTAACCACAGAAATATTTTCTTTTGGGAATTAAATACTCTGAAAATAACATGATTGAAAATTGATATTAGGTTCTGGAAGTTGAAGATTTAAAATAAAGGTGAAGAGGAAAGGAGTAGAAACATAAGGAAAAGAGGTGACTTTTCTGATAATAAAGAAGAATCAATGTCTGAGAGACTAGCATTTCTATAGCTAATAGTCCTCTATTTTAAAAAGTTGATATTGATTTTTGAGAGTCTAAAGTTATTATAAAGGAAGAACTTAGACAATATAAAATAGCTTTTATGTTTTATATTGAAAGAAAAGAAGAAAAATCATCTAAATAGGAGGTTTTACATAAACAGTACAAAAAATGGAATTATTTTTGTGAAGTATTATGAAAGGAAGATTATAACATGAAAATTTACTATTTTTATAGAATAAATATGAACGACTGAGGAAAATTGTAAATGATTATGCCAAAGGTGACATTTTTAAAAACGTGATATATATTCTTAACTACAATATTGACAGCATTTCTTTCTATACTAAAATTCTTAGTTTTAGAAAAGAAGTTATATCCCAAAACAGTGCTAAAATTTTTAAACTCACTCATGAAAGTTCATGAAGTAGCATGACTTAAAATATCTCAGTGCTGCTGATGATTACTAATGAATGATTGCTTTTGGAGGGAGTTGTGAATGCTAAAGTGACGGACTTTAGTAACTCCAGGAGTTTCACAATTGATTGGTTTTTCACAGTATTGCCAGAAGTATGAGAACTGAATAGCACTGATTAAAGAAATATAGGTTATATATAAGGATCTAGATAATCCTTTGAAATTAATGGGAGGGGTAGAGTTGCATCATGATGTATTATATCACGGATACAGATATCTTCATAGAAGTAACAGTTTCTCAGGGTTTAGATCTAGGAATATCTCCTTAAAAGCTCATAAGTTAAGGCAATGCAACAATATTTAGAGGTGGAAAAAATTGGATTATGAGAGCTGTAATGTCATCAGTGAAATAATTCTTTTGATGGATTAATAATAAGATGGACAGCTGTGTGGTAATTATAGGAAGTTGGGCATGGTTGGAGGAAGTAGGTCACTGGGGTCATGCCATTGGGGATTATATCTTGTCCCTCATTCCTTGCTCTCTGTTGCTTTGCTTCCCAGCTGCTATAAACCGAGCAGATTTCTACCACCACAGCCTTCCACCATGGTGTTCTGCCTCAACTCAAGCCCAGAGCAATGGTGTTGGCCAACCATGGATGAACCTCTGAAATCGTGATTCCAAAATAAACTTCCCCCTTTAACTAGTTCTTGTCAGATATTTTTGTCACAGTGATAAAAAACTAACACATAAGGTATATAATACAGGCATTTTCTAAAAATCATGCAAACTTAATGTTTCTGTAAATGCAGATCCTATAGATTAGTAGACTCAATTGTGTTTATAAAGTATATATATATATATATATATATATATAGAGAGAGAGAGAGAGAGAGAGAGAGAACACATATAGTGTGTGTGAAAATTATATGTAATATATGACTATATGAATATATATATATATATATATAGAGAGAGAGGGGGGGGGGGGCAGGAGGATCAAAAGTTTAAAGCCAGCCTCAGTAAAAGCAGGGCACTAAGCAACTAGGTGAAACCCTGTCTCTAAATAAAATACAATAGGTGTGGGGATGTGGCTTAGTGGTCAAGTACCTCTGAGTTCAATTCTGCATATCAAAAAAAAAAAGAAATTCTGATTTGCTATTACACACTATGGTGACTATAGACAGCATTCCATTGCAAAAAGCTAGAAAGAAAGGATTTTGAAAGATTTTACCATAAAGGAATGACAAAAATTTGAGGAAATATATATTTTAACTTGATTTAAATATCATGGGATGTATACAAGCATGGCAACATTGCATGGAACTTCACTAATATGTTTGATTTTCATGAATTAGTTAAAATAAATTTAAAACTGAATATATATATATATATATATATATATAAAATTGACAGCCCACACAAATGTTTAAAACATCATTGGAAAAATATTTGAATTTTTAAAAAATATTTAGCCAACTATTATATTCTGATGTTTTATACTATAATAATTCATAAACATGCCTACAGTATGCCAAATAAAGGATGAAATTAAGATGGACAAATATTACCCACCCAGATGTTCAATAACATGCATATGTTTAGATAATTTCTATTATTTTTAATCTCAAACGTTAGGCACTATATAGATCTTCCTTATTATGTACACTAGAAGTATGTCATACAAAATAAATTAATGGTTCCTGAAACCCGAAAACCTACTTATCTGAGTCAACATTTGACTTTTAGTAGTACAAATAGTCAAAGAAATATTAACCCTATATCACTAGTAGATGAAAAATTCCCATGTTTTTATTTTTTTTGAGAATTATATTCAGATCCTGAATTGATATTGCCCCCCAAAATCATGTAAAATTAATTCTAGCCACTGAAGATAAAAATATAAATGTTCCTTATAATTGTGTAAATTTAGTTCACTCAAATTGAGTTCATCTATGTTCCAGACACATTTCAACACTGTAATAAATTTAATATGATGATCTTTGTACCCATATCACATATTCAGAGAAGATCAGTCAACAGAGAAGAAAACATATAACTTCATGATTTAAAACAAATATATATGTTCTCATGTATTTAATTTTAAGCATGTTCCTTAAAATATTTACTATAAATAAAGCATGATTCAGCATTAAAATAATATCTAATATCTAACTCACTTGAAGAAACATTGCATCTTATTGATTTGATTAAGGACTCATATTTTGAATGTTTTTCCCACATTATGGTTGATAATGAAGAAGGTTCTACCTACACCCCAAAATAACATTAATTTCTTCTTGAGGAAAATAACTTAGAGCAGGTAAATTTTTCTTACATTGGTATCTGACACCTTTCATAGAAATGAAACCATCATAGTTTGCTGGTAGTTATATTTTTATTTAGAAATATCATAGTAATTTTCTATAATCTGAATGTCTGTTAGAAATTCAAAATTTTATATTTTGAAATATTAACTCACCAGGTAATGATATTAGGAAATAAGGACTTTGGACAGTGATTAAGTCATATGGTAGTGCCCTTATGAATGGAAGTAGTGCCTTTAAAGATGCCCCAGTGGAATGAATCTGAGTGAAATTTCAAACATACATACATGAATATACCATAAATATAACACAGTGGATCTCAACAGCAAATGTATCCACAAGACACTAATTTTAAAATAACTATAAATGAATTCCATCAAGATCAGTAAAGTAAAGAGAGGGGAGAAAGGGGAGGGAGTAAGTGCTAGGGGCTGAATTTGAGCAAATTATACTCAATGCTTTTCTGGTTATGTTAAAATGTACAATAATGTTATATAAAACTAAATAGAATCAGTTAAAAAAAGAGAGACTCAAGAAAGATCTCATCCCTTCCATTTTGTAAGAAGAGTAGCAAAAAGGTGGCCATCTTTTACATAGCAGGCCTTTACCAGACACTGAACACGGTGGCACCTTGATCCTGGTTATGTTAGTCCCCATAACTGAAAGAATTAAATAAGTTTTTACTTTTTATAGGCCATGTTATATTTTGTCATAATAGCCAAATCAATGCATTATCTAACATATTTAACTGTGTGTGTGTGTGTGTGTGTGTGTGTGTGTGTGTGTGTGTGTGTGTTTGGGTGTATAAGAGAGAGAGGATATAAAGTAGAGAGCAAGAGACAGCACAAGCATGAAGGAACTAACAACTGAATTACTGATGAGGTTTTCGGGAAATATGCTCATTTTATGTCTGTTTAGCCTTTTACTTCAAAGTCTAATCATTTAAGCAAGTGATATGACCTCAACAAATGTTTTCAAAACTTTTTAAATTGTGCACCAAATTTTGTTTGATTTCCTGATGTGAAATGTTGGCCTCACAGAAGAAATTATATTTGCTAAATAACAATATATTTTCATAAAATCATTGATCCTACTAAAAATATAAATCTCTCAACAAATATATAGTGAATCCTGAGATCATGTTTATTTTTCTCATTAAAGGCTGTACCAAAATATTGATTTCTGTTCACTTTGAAATCTTCAAATGGTTCAGGATCTTATAAACAATAAATACATTTTTTCCTTTTTAAAGTAATATTAAATTTAAGAATGTTAAGGGAGATTGTTGAAAACTGTTGTAATATTGTAGCACAAAGACCAACACTGGGAAACGCCTAGGTCCTTTTGAATACTAACTTTTTGAACAATGAGATGATATTTAATGTAGCTCAGCCTTTTGGGACAAGAATTGATTTTATTACTGAATTAATTTGGGGATGCTATGCCCCCAAATGGTGCACAGATAAAAATATGTGCACGAATAGTCTATTTCATTTAAAATAAAATAGTTCAAATAAATTAATAAAACTTCAGAACACACATTCTACTGTATTTTTCTTTAAGGGTACTCTTCAATAATTTATATACACTATATTTTATCTATTATGTTAGTATTTCATAATGTTCATGGAAAGTGATAAAATTATAAAATTCTGTATTAATTGTCCCTCCAAAGATACATTATGAAATCAATAGAAATACAAAATATAAAGATTTCAAAATGTCAGATCATTGGGCAATGAATGAAGCCTTCACAAATGTCAGAACACTGAAGCAAGCATGACAATCTTTAGTAGATGCTTTTAGATGCAATGGCATATTTCCATTTTCAAATAAAATTGAGAATTAGAAAACTACTTATTTAACTGTAATATAGTATGCCATTATGATGGCATAATGGGTCCTTCCATTTTATTATGGACATGGAGAAAGAAAAATAAATTTGTCTTTCATCCACATAGGGGATATATTACATCAAGCAATGGACTCTAATGTTAAGACTTTACACATTTCAACACTTTTTCACAATATGTCTATAAGGAGCACAAAGTGAAGAAATAACTGTACTGAAGAAGTTGAACAACAACTGAATTAAGGTAATGGAATAAACCTAGTATTTTAAAAGTAAGAGTTCAGCCTTATAATTTTTCAAGTCTATTCATGATGGAGTGCTTTTTGGAAATTATGTGACGATGAAAGTTTTAATATGGTTACACATTGGCTTCCACTAACAGATCAATGGCACACATATAATATTGTAGAATGGAACCTTTGATTTCAGAGAATTTATAAATAAAGATGATCTCTATTACTAGATAATGAGTGCTCAAATGCTGTGACTAGTAGCATGGTTAAAAGACATGGGTTCCTTACTACATAATCTCTCCTTGTTTTAATTATTTGGAAAAGTGATGCTAGAAGGCAGGTGAATCCATTCATCCCTTTCAATGCCTCCTCTCCTGAGAAGAAATTCATAGAAAAGAAATAAGGGCATGTTTTAGTCAGCTTTTTCACTGCTGTGACAAAAAGAACAATTTTAAGAAGAAAAAATTTATTCGGAGGCTCATGGTTTCAGAGGTTTCAGTCCATAGATAGCCAGCTCCATTCCTCGGGGCTCAAGGTGCGGCAGAACATTATGGCATAAGTATATGAAGGAGAAAAGCAGGTCAGACTATAGCCACCAAGAAGCAGAGAGAAAGTCTAAGCTCAGTTCTCACAAAATATATACCCCAAAGGCACACTGCAATGATCCACCTCCTTCAGCCATACCCTACATGCCTACAGTCACAACTCAGTTATCTCTACCAAATGATTAACACACTGATTAGGTTAAGCTTCTCATAACCCAAACATTTAACCTCTAAGTTTTTTTGCATTGTCTCACACATGAGCTTTGTGGAGATCCTTAATGTCTAAACCATAAGAGATTACTTCATCTGAAAGGCTGTGTAGATGCTGCTCATCTTAAAATATGGTTGGGTCCTTATAAGCCCGTCAACAATTAAAAATCCTAAGTGAAAAATCCTAAGTGAAAAATCCACTTAATATACTTAATTTACTGAACTTCATTAGAATACATTTGGGAAAAATCATTTAAAACAAAGCCTACATTCAGCAAATTTCATTACATATCCAACACAAAGTTGAATATAATAGAATACAGCTATCATTTATTTACTATAATTACCATGTGGTTGTCTGGGAGATGTGGCTCTCTGCTACTACCCAGCATCATGAGAGAATATTATATGACATATTACTAGACCTGGAAAATATCAAAATTCAAAAATTTCAGTGCCATTGTTATTGAATTTGTGTTGCTTTTGCAATACTGTAGAGTCAAAACATCGCAAATAAAATCGTCATTAGTTGGGGACTGTCTATATTCTTTACAATAGCTGCTGCCTTGCACTATCCAAGCTAGAAGTATAAAGGGCAGTGAATTTGGAAGAAAAAAGTGAAGGAGGACATAAAAATCAATAGTTGGATAGATTCACAATAGGAAAGTCCAAGAATACAGAGGATAAAAGAGTATCCTAAAGAGCATTTGATGTAAAATTGGATATTTTCTATGAATGGTGAAAGCAGAATTATCATATTAAAATTCAGGTTTTGAAAATACTGAGAAGTTGAAAAATCTGAGGTACAGAAAAAGTCTTCTGAAGGAAGAATTGTATCAAGTCTAATTAATACAGTGTCTGTTGTCATGACACAGCAGGGATATTCTTGCAGATTCTGTTAGATAATGAAGATAATCACAAGCTACAGGGCCAGGAACAAGGAGGTAAAAAAAGAGCAGAAGCCCTGAAGTTACTGCCACAATCTGAAAGTATGGTAATGTAAAACTAAGTACCTACAAACTAGGACAGACTATGTTGCAAAAGGGAAGT
This sequence comes from Ictidomys tridecemlineatus, assembly GCF_052094955.1. Classification (NCBI taxonomy): domain Eukaryota; kingdom Metazoa; phylum Chordata; class Mammalia; order Rodentia; family Sciuridae; genus Ictidomys; species Ictidomys tridecemlineatus. The sequence continues at coordinate 61,922,389 of NC_135493.1, forward strand.
TGCAACCTTATTAATAAAACATAGCATGGTGAACTGTGTTGTTCTCGATCAAATAATAGCACATGATCACACCTACTTAATTTCATAAGATATCACTTTAAAAATTATTTTTTAAAACTCCTAGCAAATCTGATAAAGGAAGAAAACTGCAGTTTATTAATATGTAATCATAATAGCTGACATTTTTCTTCATTAGTAGCTGACATTTAATCTTCATTAGGACTTTATGATACAGCTTTTATTAACCTCATTTGCAAATGTGGAAACTGAGGCAAAAAAGAAAATAATTTATATAAATTTTTACCACTGTGCCTGCCTGAAATATCACGTTAGAATTATAAACCTCAAAAGCTAGATTGCTTCTAGTAAGCAAAGGGAGTATGAATAAGTATTCAAATGCTAAGTGGAGATATGCACTCATCCTCCATATTTACTTTTCTTGTAACTATGTTTGTCTCCTAAAGACTTAAGGGGTAGGATTAGCCTGAAAAAAAAAGAAAGAGAAGGATGTGATGAGACTTTTTCCTTTTCTATATTTTGCCAAAATTTTTCACAGAAATGCCTGTTTCTTGCCATTGAAAACATAGTTTTCCAGTGAATACTATATTTTTTGTTGCCATTGATGATCACTATCAACTTCTCTTGGATGTATATTTCATTACTTCCTGAAATCTCTCATCCAGCTCACAATGTCATAATTCCTCCGTTTACATGATTTTCAGGTCTTCCACCTCTGTTTTTGATGAGACTTTAGCTTGCACAGTCACAACTTAGGACTAATCAGTAGGAATGGAAAATAAGATATGGAATCAAACCACAAATAAAAATCTCTTAGAGCTTGGTAAGGAATTGTGTATGGATTATTGAATTAGTAGAAATTTTAAAAGTCAAATGTAGCTTACAGTTCCAACCTGGCTACATAACGAAACACATCATAATGTAACTAGTGTTTTTGTTCAAAGAAAATCTCTTATTATCTATTGCTGACAACCCATGAGAAGTCTACTAAATACTGCAAAGATACATAAATTTATCCTTAAAATCATTGCACTACATATGATACTTCAGTAGTGGAAATTAGATATATTAACAACAGAATTCATAATTTGTGGTTTTTTTCTGTGAGATAAAATAATTTGGCTATAAATATGCATTCTACATGTAAAAAATAACTGATGACATAGGCCTAAGTGAAATTTCCTTCAAATGGAACATAACCAATTGAATATAGATTGGTAATAATAATAACAGGTGTTACTTCTTGAATTCCTACTGCATGCTAAGCACTGTACTCAAGATCTACTTATACATTTCTAACTCTGTCAATAATGGTAAAGCGATTTATTTGATTCTTATTCAGTGGATGAAGAACCTGAAGATAAGAGAAACTAAATAAATAACCTAATATTACAAATTACTGAAGTTAAGATTAAAAACCAAATGCTTGAGATACATAATGTAGAGAAGGTTTAATCTAAGAGTGATGATATAGCACTTACAATTCAAGGTGAATAATATTTCTAAGACATTCCCAGAGGGCAGATGGAACATGGTAGATATCCATCCCTTACCAACAAAAGTGTAAAAGCACAATAAAGGTCAGCGACCTCAAATCTTTCCTGTGGAATATTCTCCTATGGTAAGCAGGATAATGTCCCCCCATATCCATTTAATAATCTCCTTTGATCTGTGTAGGTGTTATGTTGCATGGCCAAGGGAATTAAGGTTATTTATGGAATTAAGGTTACTAATCAGCTGACCTTAAAATGTATAGATTATCCTGGATTATCTGGGTGAGTCAAGTACAATAACATAGGCTTTTAAATGCAAAACATGAAAGCAGAAAAGGAAGTGGTGGAGCTGTCAAAATGGATAAAAGAGTCAGGAAAACTTCAAAGAAGGAGAGAGCCAACCATTGTTGGTTTTGCAGATTAAGGAAGGCTGCCTTGAGGCAAATGTGTAAGTAGCTGAAAGTGACCTTCAGCTAACAGGGAGGAAACAGAGGCTTGATTCTTACAAGGAGTTGAATTTTTTTTTTTTTAAAAAAAAGGTAGTTGTAGATGGAGAGCATGCCTTTTATTTTATTTGTTTATATTATTGTGGTGCTAAGAATAGAACCCAGTGTCTCACACATGCTAGGCAAGCACTCTGCCACTGAGCCACAACCCAGCCCCAAGAGGTTGAATTCAATCAGAATGAACAAAAATGGATCCTCCCCTAGAACATCAAAAAGGGGAAGCAGCCCTGGAATCATCTTGATTTTAGCACACTGAGACTTGTACTAGACTTCCAAACTAAGAATAAATTAGTGTTATTGAAACCCATTATGTTTGTGGTAACTTGATAATGCTACAACAGAAACTAATACACAAGAAAATGACTATTTCAGGGTAACTATCAAGCTTGATGCCCCGCTGGGTGGGCATGGTGGCAGAGGCCTGTAATCCCAGCTGCTGGGGAGGCTGAGGCAGGAGAATTAGGAGTTCAAAGCCAACCTCAGGAAAAGCATGATACTAAGCACGTCAGTGAGACCCTGTCTCTTAATAAAATACCAAATAGGACTGAGGATGTGGCTCAGTGGTGCATTGGTCAGAAAAAAGAACAAAATTGATGCTCCTTGTCAACATCTCCATGCTCCAAAACACTCTAGCTCAAATTCCACATTACATCATTTAATTCTCTTTTAATATTTTCTATTTCTATAATATTTACTAGCTCATTCATGCTTAAATGAATTAAAAGTTTCCTAAGGAAAGATGCTATTAAAATTCCACAAGTAAGCAATACTAAAGATATCATTCAATATATATATATATATATAATCTTTACTTCAGGCAGGCTTATAGGTAGTACTTATTTTAACAACTCTTACTTTCCTACACTGAGTTCCTCTGTGTGGTTAATGATGTTTAATGTCTCAGTATACTTAATATTACCCAGGCTCACTTACTGATTCAATGAAACTATTTCATTTCCAGCAATGTGCTCTTACTAGCCTTGTTAGAGACAACTGTTAAATTGTCAGGAATTTTTAAAGCCATTTGTTAAACATCTATTACTAAAAATAAATTAACACAACTAATTAAATCATATTTTAAAAGATATAAAGGTGTAAAAACCTACCACCTTCTTTATTATTTCAACACATTTAACTGTTATTTATGTTTTTGAGTCATTTACTTCTATTGCATACATATGTTGGTATGCTATTCTACATCTTTTCCCACCTCAGTTATGTTGGTAGTTTGAAATCAGCCACAGAGGGAGTGTTTACTCTATAGAAAGCAACAAATACTACAAATCAGGTTTCTACTTATTGTTTTATTGATTATTAACAGTTATGAGTCTGTACCTATTGTATCTTGAATAGCACAAAAAGTTGAGAAAAGATCCTTCTGAATTTCAAAAACTATCATTTGATTCAACAAAGAAGTGACTCATATTATGAATGAACGAGTGAAACTGCAACAAACATTTTTTTCACATTTTTATTTTTATTTTGTTTTTAAAGAGAGAGTGAGAGAGGAGAGAGAGAAAGAGAGAGAATTTTTAATATTTATTTTTTAGTTCTCGGCGGACACAACATCTTTGTTGGTATGTGGTGCTGAGGATTGAACCCGGGCTGCACGCATGCCAGACGAGCGTGCTACCACCTGAGCCACATTCCCAGCCCACACATTTTTATTCATTAGTGTAAAAGTAATCTAACATTCATGATGAAATTCTATTCATTTGTTAATTATATAGTTAGCTATAATTCAATTAGTCAAAAATTTATTCAAAGTGTACCCCGAGAATCAATAGGTTACATGGGATTTACAATAAGGAATACTGAATATTTTATTAGTATTTGTAAATTATGTGCTACACATAGTTTTATTTTGTTATTAGTGACCATATTTATGCATAGTTGAGGGGTTCATTTTGATGTATTCATATATGGATATAATATAACTTTCTCCATTTTTTTTTTTGGGATATTGGAACTTGAACTCAGGGGCACTTGACCACTGAGCCACATCCCTGGCCCTATTTTGTATTTTATTCAGGGACAGAGTCTCACTGAGTTGCTTAGTGCCTCATTTTTGCTGAGGCTGGCTTTGAACTCATTTTTGTCCTGCTTCAGCCTCCTGAGCTGCTGGGATTACAGGTGTGTGCCACTGTACCCAGCAACTTTCTCCATTTCTTACCCCAGTACTGACCTTTTCCTTCTCCTCCTCCTTGCCTGATCCCATTGTTCTATTGTATTGGTCTTCTTTCTATTAATTCATTTTTAATTTGTGCATTATAATTATACATGTAAGTGGAATTCATTGTGGCATAGCCATCCATGCATGTAGCATAATTTTGCCAGTTTCGTTCCGCAGATCCTCTCCTTCCCCAATACTTGATTTCCTTCTACTCCACTATTCTCCCTTCTAATTTTGTGATATCACCTTTTCAAAAAAGAATCCTTATTTATTTCTAGCCTCTGTGTATAAGAGAAAATATTAGATCCTTGAATTTCTGAGTCTGGCTTATTTCACCTTAGCATGATGTTCTCCAGTTCCTTCCATTTACCAGCAAATGCTATAATATCATTATTTATGGCTGAGTAAAACTTCATTGTGTATATAAACCAAAATTACTTTATCCATTCATCTGTTGATGGACATCCACTCTGGTTCCATAACTTGGCAATTGTGAATTGTGCTGCTATAAATATTGGTAGGCATATATTATGCTGATTTAGTTATTTTGGATAAATGTAAAGGAGTGGGATAGCTGAGTCATTTAACAGTTCTTGAATTCCCTAGTCTTTTGAGAAATGTCCATACTGCTTTCCAAATTGGTTGGAATAATTTGTAGCTCCAACAGTAATATATATAAGTGTACATTTGCCCTGCATCCTCATCATGTGCTATATATCTTTAATACTAACTATATATATAATATTATGCCTGTTCATAAACATCCTTACATCATGCATGTTATTTTCCAGAAACCCACTTGGTAAACATTAACCAGCCTACCAGTACTTTTAACTTTTCATTCATTCTCATTAATTATGCCTAAAAAAACATGTAAGTAAAATGTTACTGCCATCTAAAAAAAAGGCATTAACTTTGACATGTGACAAAAGTAAAAGTGACAATGTTTTTATTTCTTCTCTGTGAGATACGGTAATAAGCGAAGCATGAGAGAAAAGGATTCTACAAAATGATCATGTAGGGGATGGGGTTGTGGCTTGGCAGCAGAGTGCTTGCTTAGCAAGTGCAAGGCCCTGGGCTAAATTCAGAGTGCCACATTTAAAAAAAAAAAAAATATATATATATATATATATATATATATATATATATATATATATATAAACTTTAAAATTCTTTATTTAGTATTGCCACAATAATTTTTCAAGATAGCCAGCCTTATTTTCTTTTCATTCTTACCACCTGTTGTTTTTGAACAGCAATAGCAAGAGGATTTGATTGACTGAAATGAAGTAGGAAAGTCAAGAATGACAAAAAAAGAAATTGGATATCTATTGTGTCCAATTACAACTAAAAATAAATATTAAAAAAATTATCATGTATGCAAAGCTAGCAATATTTTCCTTCATCTCATGAGTCATAGGATTAGGACACTACATTTCATCTTGACTTCAAAAACTCTGTCTCTGGAAATCCAAAGCATTGCAGACATCCACATTGATTCTCCAGCTAGTCTTTCATTGCATCTTTATAGGAAAGTCTATGGTGTTTTTCATCCTTTGTTTATTTCCTCAAGCTCTTCTTTTTACTTGGGATGATCTCTACTCACAAACTCCTAATTCAAGGGTCTTACTGCAAGCCTACACCTAGAGACTTGTTCATCAGTTCTGAATCCATGTAAATGTCTTCTAAAAAGAGTTACGGAATTCTTCTTGAAAAGGGACTCCCTGTGGCCTATTTTAATATCTGAAATATGATGTATGTATGATGCCCCATCCAGCAAAAAAAAAATTGTTTCTTTTTAGGTAAGAAAAAATACCATGTAGGAAGGGATAAAAAAGCATTTTGCAAACCTAAAATTATATAAGTGTGTGTGTGTGTGTGTGTGTGTGTGTACATATCTATAGCATGTGAAATATATTTTACATATTATTACTTAAGTGTTTTACAGATTACAATGTTCTAAACAAATATAAACTGTTAATATTCTTGCTTTTAGTATTGCCACAATAATTTTTCAAGATAGCCAGATTCGTTTTCTTTTCATTCTTACCACCTGTTGTTTTGGAACAGCAATAGCAAGAGTATTTGATTGCCTAAAATGAAGTAGGAAAGTTAAGAATGACAAAAAATAAATTGGACAGCTAGCATTGCAGATAGACATTATACTCATGAGGGGATTTTAATGGTAGATTTAGAAATCAGATTTTGATCTGTTAGGTAATTGTACAAGAGGATTTTTTTAAAAAAAAATCTGTAGCTGTATATGAATAGAATGCCTTCATTTTATTTGCTTATTTTTATGTGGTGCTAAGGATAGAACCCATTGCCTCAAACATGTGCGGAAAGTACTGTGCCACTGAGCTACATCCCCAGCCCTACAAGAGGATATTATGATGAGGATAATGCCAAAGAAAGATTACTCTGCCTGAACTATGTAGTACCAATTGGAGCATAGAGCCAGGAGACCATGATATAAGGGACCTAATGTGATAATGATTATGATAAAGATAATGATGATAGGGTTGGGGAGGTGGAAGTAAAAAAAAGGTGGTAAAAATTATGGAAGGAAGAAAAAGGAGGCGGAATAGAAACTGCATTAGTAGTCAAAACTCATTCAACACCATACGCAAAAATCCCTAATATTAATTATCTCAGGTAATATTTACAATAATTTTTAGCATTATTTTCATTTTTAAATAAAGGTTTTTTAACATCTGAACCATACTTTTACACAAGACCATACAGCTAGTAAGTGTTATCTGGAATATAAATCCAAGCAGGCTGTCTTTAGACCATACACTCTGCAGCATAATTTAGAGAAACATGATTTTTTGAGGTTCCCATATACCCAGGTAGTTGAATGTATTTCCAAGAACATCTTTGAATTAAAATCAAATTAACAGTCTACAACAATCAGAAGTATCTGTGTATAAAGCATTTGATAACTTCAATAATTAGTTCAAAGTAACATTTAGATAAAATTTCAGTTGGTTTACAATTGTAATATAAGTGTTTCCCATTGAAAACCTCTATAGATATTAAAATTTCATAGTAATATTATGCTGAAAGTGATTGAAAACTGTAAAGATATAAATATCCAACAATATCAGACCACAGGAGAAACTTTACATTAATCCTCAAAAGTAGTCAAATAAGCAAACTCTTCATAATCTAGCCTATGGTGAAGATATTAATCTTATTAAATGTCAATAATGATGCTTTATATTTTACAATTGTGCATTTAGATATCTAATTTAATCCCACCAAGTATGATATTGACATATGTTAAAACTCTTAAATTGTGAATTCATAGATCTAAATAATCTATACTAGGTTTATTGCCTACAAAGAAATTTACAAATGAATCTGTAAGCCTCCTTTTCACACATTCCTTCATTAGCCATATTTAATAATTCTTTTCTGTTAAGTACTGTGACTGAAAATTGATAAATCAACAATCCTTTGATGAAATATATCCACTCTTTTAGTTCCTGTCTATCTTTATTTACAAAACAAATCTTTAGTGTAATGGTAAGTTATTTATAATTCTATGGTAAATAGACATACTTCATACAAAACAAATGGAAGAACACCAGAACAATTTCTATTACTTCAAAACCTTTTTACACTAGCAAAGCCACAGAATTGTATGTTTTTGTTGAGGAAAGAAGGAACATCCTTATATATCATAACACAGAGGCACAGGCGCTCTCTCACACAGCTTGTACAGAAGATAAGCAAAGTGACAATGTATCCAACTACAATGATATCAGAAAACTTAGGGCAAAAAGGTGATAGAATTTTTATAGAAAGAGTATTAACTAGTCCTCATGCAATATGAACCAATAGTCATTCAGATGCTCCCTGGATTTTTGGTATACTGAAAAGATCTCACTTGACTTACTTTTTTCCCATATTATAAGCAGCTGTTAATAGTAGCAACCCTGAAACAACTTATTAACTACACTGTGAAACATGAAATTAAAAAGCTGAGTACATCATATTGTCATACTTAGGTCCTTAGTTTTATAAGTATTATGTTTATCTTTAATTCTTCTCAATAGATTTTGCTATTGTTGCTACTATTGCTTTCTTACCTGGTCTTCTTCTTGCATAGCTTGTTCTTCAACTTGGATCTAAATGGGGTGGAGGGGAGAGAAACAAAATGACTTATTAACAAAATATAGCCACGGAATAAGAAATAAGATTTTAATAATAAAACGTTTAGAAAACAAAGAGAAGATGAACTATGCAAGTAAGTTCTGCACAGTGTATTCCAGTTATTTTTCTGTGCAAATAATGCTTAGATGCATTAATAAATATTTAAGTAATATTATTTAACCATCTACAAATCCATGTGGCTGGATTCAAATCCAAATAACATTTCTGTAATCTCATAAAATATTTACATTCTAGAAAACTTTAAAACTACTCTAAATTAAAGAAAAAATAAAATCTTAATCAAGTTTCTCAAATCTCTGCCTTTCAAAATTACTGATCCTGCTTCTGAAATAATATGCATATGTTTTTAGTTCCCACCCCCATACACAGACAGAAAATTCACCTGAGTCTGGAGACTTGAGCCTTTGGCAATTTCATCTCTCAGAAAAGAAAACCATGATAAGAACATTTTTTATGATCCAAATTCTAACTAAGAAATAATTATTTAGAAGTGACAGAAGCTTTGGGAGAGAGTAACCAAGTCATCTTAGAGTTAGCAAGTAGTAGTGAAGGAAGGGAATGGTAGGCATAGTCAGACACATGTCTTGCTATTAATAGAATGACATTTCCAGCAGCTGTCCAAATAGTTCAAGTCCCCCATCACAACTGTACCTTACCTCAGAGTCTATAAAATTAACCAGATACAATTCTTGTATTTAAATAACTATGTATGAACTTGAGGAACTTCCTGTTTTATAGGCTGTATAAGTGATAAATTATGCAGTAAGATAGTAGCACAATTTCCCTAAATTTTCGCTAACCATACAATCTGCTATTATGGAATCAGATATCTAGTCAAACAGTTGGACAGGCAATATTTTATGCTATTAAACATCTTTAGTCTTTATATTTAACTTTAATTTCTATTAGTAGGTCTAGTAAAATGAGATTATAAAAGAAAAAACAAAAATAAAGGGTTATTTGGATTACAGGGCTTTATAATTATTTAAGGGTTTTCTCTCTTAGAGTGCTAAAGAACATCAAGATGTGAAAATGAATTTTAATTGAAAATAAGTACTGATGTTATGGTATAATTAGAATTTTCAGAATTAACAGATATGAAAAATAAGTTTCTCTGGGTGCAAAAGCTTAAGTATTCAAGCAATGAATGTGGATCAATTTTACTGTACTGATAACACAAATAATGAAAAGAAAATAGAAAAACAATACAGGTGAGATTTTGAAACATTACATAAATCACAACTGTGGTATCACAGAATGCAGACTGTATAGAGTTTACATTCATAAGCAAGCAATCTCAAATTATAAAACCATCTCTTTTATTATTATGCTATCTCACATTTATTTTCATATCTAATTACTTCTGTTTCCCACTAAAAGATCTATTTCATTCATTATAATGCTGGTTACTCAAATTTTGTCATTCATTGACATATTGCTCTGGGGTACTCAGTAACAATTTAACTGAGAAGGTTTTTTTTGTTTGTTTTTGTTTTTTTTAATCAAATCTGTTGGGAGCTATTGAAATCTAACTCCACTGTACTGGGAAAGAAAAAGGAGTGAGGGACATGTTAATGAAAAATCTGTGCATGCCAGAAAGGTTTACAAGCCTGAGTTGTCAAATAAAGACTTTTAAATTTTGTTCTTGGATAACCTTCAAAAAGCCGTTCAGTACAGGTAAATTAATTTAAAAAATGTTGAATCTTGAAACCAAGAAGTCAGTTACTATTCATTCCTTCCAACTGTTGAAGAGTAAACCATCTGCTTTGTCATCATTTAAAATCACATTCCATTCTTCTAACATAGTTACAATTTATAACCATTTGTTATAGCAACATGGGACTAGGAGGCAACTGGATATATTTTTAAAAAAGCTGTATGGTAATCTCTACATTTCATAAGGTCAAGGGAGGGAACAATAGCCTCAGTATCTGAAAATACTGTGGCTGCCTGACTGCACAGGAATTTTTTAGTGTGCTTTATGAAATTTTTCCACCATGGAAGTAAAGATAGGTATTCATTTTTCTACTCAAGAAGAATAATGAAAGAAAACAAACTTCTAAAATACCTAATTTTCCATTGCAAACTTCAAAATATAGAAAATATTACATGAAACAATAGTGGCATAATGAAAGCAACAAAGTATTTTATCTTTGTCTTAATTTCTCAGAGAAAATAAGGTAATCCACAACAAAAATTATTATCCCGTACTTTATGGCATTTTTGCACTTTTTATAAAATATGTCATATCTAAGATTTTATATTATACAGTGATGGACTCTACTTCAGATTTAAGAATGAGCTAGGTTTGAGTACAAATTCAGAAAAGAACATAGAAACAAACTAAGTTCAAATATAATAGAAAAATTCATGTCTGTATTAATATATGGAATTTTTGAAATAAATTTTTCATCATTCCTTTTATTTTTCAATTTTTGAAAATAATTCTTTGATTATTTTTCTACTATTACTTTTATAAAAATATATGATTAATTGTGAATCTTTGTAGATTAATATAAATGACACTGATAGTAATTATGATTCATCTGTGATACTTAGAGGAAATATCACAGAGTCAATGTCAATTAATTCCTTTTCTTTCTTTCAAGAAAAAAAAAGTTCCCTATTCCCCTGAGGGAGATAGGTTCTTATTGTCACAGAGCTACATTCCTACGTGTAATGGTATTAGCTTCTCGACCCTTGTCAGTTTTTGTCTTCAGAGAATTTAAATTTAGTTCAATTATATGAATTACAATTTTTATTTATACACTGATCTAATACATCAATGAACATACTTTAAGGCATATTATAATAAATTTGCTGTGTCCACACTGCCAAATGCATATAAACATGTCTACATTCATTGGGCCATAAGAATACTAGCTAAAATACCATCAGTAATCTGATATCCTTTGATACTGTTCTTGTCTGGTATTCTTCCTTATAATAAGTTCAAAGACAAGAGAAAATTCAGTACTGAAAAATGGAAGTTCAATAAAAATATTTTATACTTCATGTTTTGATGACAAATTCTTTGAATATTTCCGGATTACATAGAGTCATATAGTAAAAACAAAAGTGACTATATATAACTGATATATATATATATATATATATATATATATATATATATATATATCAGTATCTTGTCAGTAAGTGCTTCGTAATCTTTCCAGAAATAAATACCTTCTGCAAGGGATCTGAAGGTCCTACTGAGGTATTTAATAATACATGATACTACCTACTTAACCAGGGCAAGAGGAACATGGGTGAGAATTAAAATTTAACAATTCCTAACTGATTTTAAATTTTGAGTTCCTACCTGATTTTAAATATGCAAACATGCTTATTTAGCTGACTAAAACTATGCAAGCACAATAATTGTGATTGTCCATAAATCAAATTATATATTTAAGAAGGCCTTAGCACAAGTAATACATGTATGTTTGATATGGTGATTAACCCATCTGTCTCTGTTACATGTACTTCCTTTTTTAATGTACGAAAATATATTGACTTAAAGTTTACTGTCCATATATGTATGATATAAATTTTTTCCTCTCTGTTAAATTTGACCCTGGTGTCAATGCCTTCCTTGTCAGATACATATCTTTCTTAACCTCTACTGATTTCCTGGCTCCTCTGATAGCCTTTGACCCTTCTCATCCATTCTGTGCTTCACCCCTCCTAAACTTTTCTCTGCTTCCTGCTATAATTGGGCCATAAGAATACTAACTAAAAGACCAGATTTCTAGACCCAGCTCCATGGTTTATTGCATGACAATTAAGTTTTATGACTCTTAGTTTCTTCATCTATAGAATGGACATGATAACACCCACTCCTAATGTTCCATTCTTATATCTCAAAGTTGATATGAAAACTAGATAGTTATATGGGGTGTAATTTTTTTAATATTTATTTATTAGTTGGACACAATAGTTTTATTTTGTTTATTTTTATGTGGTGCTGAGGATTGAACCCAAGGCCTCCAAAGTGCTAGGCAAGCACTCTACTGCTGAGCCACAACCTCAGCCCTGGGATGTTATTTTTAAAGCAATTCCTTTATAAAAAAAAATTCAGTGGCATTACTAAGAATATTACTTCAAATTCTTGAACTTAATCATTCTTCACTTCTCCATCAATGCATTCTCCTCATGAGGAAGCATATGTACACTCTCATGGCTTTCACTATCACCTGGTATATTAATAGATCTCAAAATTATATTTTTCAATCCAATCTCTAACCCTCTAATAACACAAAAACCATATTTGAGCTTTATAAAATTGTGCTGCAGAGAATTCTGGAAAATGGATTTGTTTGTACCATAATTTCTTCTCAACCATGCTTGTAGTTCTTCATTTTATCTTTTGTGAGATATTTAATATCTGTACATATGTGTTCCATGTATCTGTTTTCTATTTGACAGTAAAATTCTGATACACTACTGTCTACTAAATATATGCTAAGAAATATAGTTATATTCTATAATTGCTGATAGATGCCATCTCATTTGGCAAATTGCACCCTTCTTGGAAGCACAAAATAATTCCCTAATAAAAATGATTGCACCCTGACCATTTTTTCTATTTCTTTTCCAGTTTATATTCTCTTAAGCATTTTTCTTCTAATGGGGTATCACTGTTACATCCTGGAAGCCCCACATATTTAGTTAATGTAGGATATAGTATTTGGCTCACTTTCAGAATTTGAATCAGAAATAGTCCTACTATCAGTTATTGCTCAAGAAGATATATAAAAACTCATCTCTATTTGACCTCTGGGGACATGTATATCTTTATAGGCTGATCTTTCAAAATGTTTCAGTGGGACAAATGCTAGAGAAGATAAACACAGTCATGAAACATTTAGAAAGTAGAGATCTTTAAAATTATTAGGCTCCTGTATATTTCAATATACTTGACAGAAGAACCAATTTTTGCTTTACAACTACTTTTTCCCTTTCATCAAAAAGAACTCCTTTAAAACACAAACACACTACTGGGGAAAGGTAACATGACACCATTGTCACAAATATCAGTATATTAGATGATCTAAGGAACTACTGAATTTCAATACCAATATATTTTAGAGAATGTTTGCTTACTTGAGAGAAGCTGATACTATTAATGTTCCCCCATCAAATATTTTAAAATGGCATTTTACTACCTAGAGAACATTTTACTATATAGGAAACAAATATGTGAGGCATAGTTTTTGTTATAAATTTATCATGAAGAAATAAAACACTGCTTAGTCTAGGTAACCTGTTATAACTGAACCCTCTATACATATAGTTATTTCATTCAGGAACTGTGCAAGGATTCTCATGATGTTGGCTAGCTAATAATATCAGTTGAATTATCAACTGCATGAAATACAAGGTTCAATTAAAATATATATATTTTCACACTGTTGTAAATAGAATATGAAGGAAAATGATAAAGATATATATAGTCTTTATTTTTTAAAGAGTATGGCATTCTTACAGAGAGAGAGGAAGGATAAAGTGCATCCAGAAAGGATAAGACATATTAGAATTTTAATATCTATTAGAAATAAAATGTTTTCAACCATGTCAAATGTAAATGTGGGGAATCAAACTTTGACATAACTAGGTGTATGGTATTATTTGATTACTGATATCATTAAATATCCTCAAAATTAGTTGAATTGGTAGATTAATTTAATATGATTGCAGTTCTTAAATCATGAAAAACCTCAAGTTTTTCACTTTTGTTAAATAGTTCTAGGTGTGACCATATATAGTATTATTATTAGTTTTTAATATAAAATGACAACTCTATTTCTAGGTTAAGATCCAAATGTCTTCAATATTGTGTCATACCTTGATAACCCCCTTTTCATTCTTTGTTTCTTTTTGAGCATCAATAGTAGATATAGCTGTCCTATTTCTTGATTTTTTTTAGGAATTTATGAACTAATTCTCTAGGATACACTGACATTTATTTCTCAGAAAAATGACTAGGCCGAATATTCTTGATTTTCCTCCAAAATGATGAGGTACATCATCCCCATGTCACAAAATGAAGCAGCAATGACTTGAGACAGAGCCAAGATTCAAATTCAGGAATGGGAGGGGCTCACTGGAAGACGTAAAAACAGTCAGAGTCCATACAGTTACATTAACCTTTGAACTGAAAAAGTAGAAAACTACAATTCAGACTGTGTAGCAGAAAGAAGCACAACTTTTTAACTTGAACTCATTTTTTGTTAACCAGAAAAACAAACAATATGCAAAGGCATCTCTCTACTTACCTTTCTACAAATATTAGCAACTGCTTTTAATAGTATATCCTGGTGATCAGTCCGAGTTATGCCAAGTTCAGTAAGTCTTTGCTGAGTGATGTTGAGTAACCTCTCCCCATTGATTTCTGCTCTTTCAAAGATTTCTCCATAAAGTAGGAAATTATAATCTAACCCTGAGAAAGAAAAGATATAGAGATGTCAAAAAATTCTTTGTAAAAATAACTACACAATTCTACTTTTTAATCAAATTTTGGTTATGGTAAATGTCTCCTTGGATATTTATGATGGATTTTATTTAACATTGTGCTTAATTTCTTCATACTTCCCTTAATAAATGACTAGATATCTGATTAATAAAGTTTTCATTCTTGTAGCCAGAAATAATTTAATCAGAATGACTTGTTAATTGTTTCTTTAATAGCTCAAATTGATACATACATAAATATGGGTCAAAACAATATATATTGACACTGTTCAAAATCCAGTTGCAGGGTTGGGGTTGTAGCTCAGTGGCAGAGTGCTTGCCTAGCATGTGTGAGGCACTGGGTTTGATCCTCAGCACCACATAAAAATAAACAGATAAAATAAAGGCATTCTGTCCATCTACAACTACAGAAAAATTAAAATCCAGTTGCAGGCTATTAATTAGTGAATGCATGCTTTATCTGGATTATATGCTTTTCTAGGAAGTTTTAATGAAATACCTTATTAAAGAAAAGGAAAAGTAACCTATAATGTCAAGATAATTTACATTTTCCCTATCTATAGTTCAAAATTCACTCACAGAGACCAAATTATTAAATGTGTACACATCATAATTTTTGATTTATTTTTATAGTCTTATTGACAGTATATTACTTTATAATGCAAGTATTTTCTGCAGTTCATAAAACAAAATGTGGAATCTTGGTATGTGAATATTGAGGAATTTTAAACCCCAAAATTGCTACTTGTATTTTCTTACTATTTTTAATTTCATATTATGCATGCATGAATGTTATGTGTAACTAAAAATATTTTTAAAAGGTCATTGAGAGACAGTAAAAAATATTTAAGAAAAGAGTAAAGGAGGGGTTGGGTTGTGGCTCAGTGGTAGAGTGCTTGCCTACCTAGCATGTGTGAGGCACTGGGTCTGATCCTCAGCACCACATAAAAATAAACAAAATAAAGAAGAGAGTAAAGGAAAGCAAAACTCCCTCGTTAAGTGAATAAATTTCAAATATAATAACTAACCAAAGATTCAAGTGTAAGTGCCATAAACCTATAAAAACAGAAATCATTCTATTGGAAATAAATAAATGTATTTATTTCATAACTGTAACTGATTAAAATTCCATGGTTATATACCACTTCAAAGTGAGAGAATCAATTTAAAACAAAAATATCATTCTTAGTATATGGCAAGATTTAAAAACTATCTGTATTTTGATATACTTTCTCAAAGAAAGAGTGGCAATGGTCAAATTACTACTATGAATGAATATTATGAACTATCAATCTTAATTTCTGTGATTTTCAAAATGATTTATATGGTATACACACCCATCTCTATGTGGCATTTCCATTGCTATCCCAAGACACATTTCCCTGAGAACTTGCTATCAAAATATCCACTTACAAGTATGAGCAACAGTCTTATTTTAAGTATCATGTGCATGAATGTATTTGTTGTGAGCCATCCATGGGCTGTGTGTGAGAGCTATGTGCATTTGAGCTTTTGAGGGGACTGGTCTGGCATTGTGAGCTGATTGGGCTGTGCAAGGCAAAAGTGCCTTTCCTCTCACTCTGCCTGTGATCCCACACAGCACCTGAGATGGGTGTGACTTGCCAAGATGTCAATCAATCTCCTGATCACAAGACATCACCAAGCAAGACTCCACCCTTCGAAACCCTACCCCTTGCCTTATTTGGGTAGAATATTCTATTGAATGTCTTCTTCCAAATAAATAGGGAGGTTTCAGGTGTATTTGCTCTCTTACCTCTTGCCTCCCTTGCTCCTCTTGCCCTCCAGTGTGTGAGCTGACCCCTGAGATCACAGAGCCATTCCTGACTCCCAAAAAAGTTATTTTGTTTGTATTTACTAATTAGTTAAGATATGCCTAATATATTTAAAATGCAATGTGACAAGAGTGCCAGAATAAAGATATTTTCTGTATGTGTCAGCATTTACAAAAACTAGAACAAACAAAAAATTTCAACCCATATACCGCCCCCCCCCAAAAAAAAACCTTAACCAAATTGGCATAAACTTCAGGGATTAGACATGATTACACAAATTTCAATTTCTTTTATTTTTTTCTTTCCTTAAGATATAGAATAGGGTATTTCAGTTTTTAGAGTATATAAACAACACTTCAGAATCCATTTTTTGTTTGTTTGTTTGTTTGGTTTTTTGGTACCCACGTTCAACTCAGAGGCACTTGGCCATTGAGTCACATCCTCAGTCCTAATTTGTTCTTTATTTAGAGACAGGATCTCACTGATTTGCTTAGTGTCTTGCTTTTGGTGAGGCTAGCTTTGAACTAATACTTCTCCTTTCTCAGCCTCCTGAGCTACTGGGATTACAGGCAAGCACCACTGTACCCAATTCAGAATCCAGTTATATTAGAAATTCATTCAATAAACTCTGAAATTGATGGAATGTAAATAAAATGGATCTCTAATCAATGATAGAATTAAATCATTAAATATAGTAAATTAATTTGAACCTCATCTTGCTATTACCAGGAAGTTAAATAAATCAACAAAGAAGTCAGTTGTCTTTATAAAGTCTTATCTTTCTTTTATGAGACTCTGAAATCCCTGAAAATTCATACTTCCTATGTACAACATGCTCTTTTTTTTAGAAGACACAACTTGGCAATGAATCATAACCTGTGTTTACAGATATTATTGAAAAGTCTGTAGTACCAATATATCTTTTCATACTTAACATGAATGAATTTTGTATAACCTTGTCTAGCGACTTTAGCATTTATCTCATATGCTGTTCAGTTTCTGTTAGCTGTCTTTTAGTTTCTAGTTCAGTTTAAACATTTGCTCTGTAGTAAGAATGGCAGATACATGACATCGTTCCTTCTAATCTTCCACCTTTTTCTTGTGTCAGATATAATTAATTGGTCATAGCATACACTTTTTAAGCTTGGATTCAACCATAGAATTACTTTTTATGTAACTGCTTTTAGCACACAAATATAACTGGTTATTGGCAGGCTTTACAGCTGTATATGCAGAAAACTACTTATCTTTATGTTAATTATTCTACCAGTTAAATGTATTATCATTATCAACATATCTATCTTATCACAATATTTCTTAAGAATTAATTCAGTGTTCTGATTCATTTAATTCAGTTGCTAAACTGCCTTCCATTACGCTCTAGTTTCTACAAAGCAAAACCTTAAACTTTTATTAGATCTTAAGGTTTTTTCATAAACTGGCTCCAATTATAATTACTCTCATTCAGAAACTTTCTGCTAATACACACACACACACACACACACACACACACACACACACACACACATATATATATATTTTTCCCCCCAAAATGTTCTGGACTCTCCTATGTCTATTTCTTTGTTAATTCTTTCCATACTTCTCAAATTTTCCCCATCTTTAATTTGTGAACTTCCTACTGCTCCTTCAAACATCAATCTCACTTTCTTCTGTGCATTTCTCACTCTTTCCACTTCTTCTACATGTTTTATGTTGTACTTATTCACGAATGCCTTATTTCTGCACTGATCTTAAAAGTAGTGGAAATTAGAGTATGAATAAATTCATATTTGCATTACTTTTTTCCACTAAAATAAGATTCAGAACACATAAATAATCCTATATTTGGAAGTCAAGTGCAAGTTTATGCTGAGTCACTGATGCAATGGGTCTTGACAAAGGCAGCCCCCACTTTCCTCTGTGTAATATGAGATTTGCAGGGATATCCTTCTTTGGTTAATCATAATAAATGGAGAGCAATGCAGGTATTTAATGGTCAGGAACAAGGCATACTCAACATCCTGCACTATATGGAACAATTCTTCAAAAGGAAGAATTATGCCCCCACACGTTTGCTCACACTCCCCTTTGTAACCCCCCCCTTGAGATATATTGATTAAGTTCATGAATATTTATATGGAAAATTTGAATTAAATTAATTAATTTAATTAATTTAATTAAATTAATTAATTTTCATAGGAACAAATAGTCAGTGAGTATTGTGGTATTAATAAATCAATTAGCATAAGTGGATTCAGTACCTATATATTGAGTTTAGTACTGTATTAATGACTGGAGAGGCATGCAGGGGCAAGCAAAAAACTATGAAGCAATAGAGAACTATTTCAGGAGTGCTAGCATGTCTACTAAAATTCCAATAGTAAGAACAGGGTAACAGAAGCCATCAAGTCCCAAATCAAACTAAATATGTATAGCAGTATATTTCTCTAAACTTGTATTTGATTGAGACACTTGTACCATAACCTTAGGGAAACCATATGATGCCTAATTAATACAAGGAGATATAACTTTCACACATTTCTTTGTTTCTTCCAGAAAAAAACTCAAGCCATTATGAGAAGCACTAGACTCTAACAAGATAGGAAATAGGTAGTCCTTACCTAAACTGAATTATGATGGTTCTTTCACAATATTATTGAATATTGAAATAGAAATTTGTGTATTAAACCAGGTGAGTTTCATTGGTCTCAACCTGACACAATAAAATTGCCACTACACACATTATTTTTCCATGAGCCACTTATAGCAATGATTTCTGTTCAATTCAGCTGTCACTGTGGAATCCAGGAATTTTGCAAGAAGACTGCCCACTGTATTTGCCTGAAGTACATCCTGAGATGTCTATCAGGATATTCTCAAAACAATGTGACAGTCTCCCAATACTGTCTGACCAGGCCACAAAGTACTGCTCCTAGATAGGAAATCCATTATCCTAGCTTAATATCATAAATGCTAATAATTTTATAGTCAATTTCTATTCTGTAAAGTTTATATACTCCCATAAAGAAGGTGAGATTATAGTTTTCAGCCTCTAAAAATAAATCTTAAAAATTTATATACACTTCTTAAACTATACTTCTAAAGGCATTCTTGAGAAAATATGGAAAAAACCCTCTTTTCTAAAGTATAATATAATAAAATTTATTTACTTTATATCAACTTAAAAGATTTGATTTACTTTTTTTGTGGGGAGGTACTAGGGATTGAACTCAGGGGCACTGGACCACTAAGCCACATCCCCAGCTCTACTTTGTATTTTCTTTAGAGACAGAGTCTCACTGAGTTGCTTAGCACCTTACTTTTGCTTAGGCTGGCTTTGAACTTGTGATCCTCTAGCCTCAGCCTCCAGAGCTGCTGGTATTATAGGTGTGCATCACCATGCCCAGACTTGTTTACTCTTGACTCTAATACATAGACACAGATTGCATTCTAAAACCATTTTAGCCAATAGTTTATATCATTTTGTTAACCAAGTAGCCAAGTAATAATTTTTACATTTTTTGTTTTGTTTCAAATTGTTTCACTTTCCATATTGATCCTTCAGTGATGATGATAAACACAGAAAATGAAGTAAACAGTTTTGTTACATTATTCTAAACATTTTTACATTCCAAATCCCACCAGAAGTAAAAATTCACAAAATATGGTAATATCGAATGCCATATATTGGAACAAGGTACTCCAGTGAAGTAGCGTGTGGGGACTGATAATTAGTTCTACTCTGCCAACAGATGAGCCTGATGTGGAGCACCATTCCCTCTGGAGGAAGTGTGCTCTTTTTCTTCACCTAAAGGCCTAGTAGTTTCTCCAAACAGTACTCACAAGGTGCCCAAAAGTGGTCAGTGGAAAGCCACATTTCTAATGTGCTTCCCAGAGGAGGAATCTTTTAACACAAATCTTCTTTATAGGTTACAGTGATCTTATTCCTGATTTGCAATTAATATTCATCATATATATCCTTTAGCTGGTATATGTTAGTTTTATTTTTATCTCTGCATGCTTTATCTATACAGCTCATATGCACTGTGACTGAGGACTGTGA
The DNA here is from genome assembly GCF_052094955.1 of Ictidomys tridecemlineatus. Taxonomy (NCBI): domain Eukaryota; kingdom Metazoa; phylum Chordata; class Mammalia; order Rodentia; family Sciuridae; genus Ictidomys; species Ictidomys tridecemlineatus. The sequence continues at coordinate 61,943,091 of NC_135493.1, forward strand.
TCTATGTTTTATAGTATTCCTGATAGCACCTAAAATTATACCCAAATTTTGATTAATAACCACCATCTTATTGAGTTAATGCACTAAATTTAAGTATACTGCACAGACCAAAATAAGAATATGAAAGACTTAACTATCACACTTGGAGTACCTACAAATCTACAAAATATTTACTTCTGGTTCTTAAAGATTTTTTAATGTGGTTTTGCTTTTTTATGAAATATTAGAATTTCTTCTAAAATGATGAGGTTCAAGTCTTCTCTATTTGGCAGATTGCTCTTCAAAATCAAGTTAAGTATTTAACCCTACATCTTTAAAAGGGGCATATTGTATCAGTTATTTAGTTATGTGGATAGTATATGGCCAGCCCAAGATGAACACTAAATCTTAACAAAGAGCAGTGTAAAATGCAAATACAGACCACAGGGCCTGCCCTGCCAGGGAGGCCCTTCACATCACCTAGCCCACAACAACGGAGAGAGGCCATTCCACTGTGTGGCCCCATCACCCCAGAGACCCATCCCAATGCATGACCCAGAACACCATGTCTGTGTGAAGAAGGATGTCACCCATTGTAGCCACACACACCACTCTGCAGCATCACCAAATAGGCCACCCAATTCCATCATTCAGCCCATCCTTCCAGCCTCATCTATGAAAGTGGTTGCCTCCATCTTGGGACACCTCCACTACCATTTTGGGTTACCTCTGCTGCTGCCTCTGCCATCTTTAGTTGGGGAAGCTTCCACCTTGTGATACTGATTGCGGTCTGGAAGCCCAACATCAAGATACCTACGAGCTTGACACTTCTGCTGCCATCAATGAGGAACATGGCTGCTTCCATCTAGGGAAAATAACCAGGACCTGAAAAACCATCACCAAGATCCCTGTGGGCCCAATTGAACCAGAGGTATCTCTACTAAGGGTATTAACAAACGCCATCCTCTTGCAAGGCAACAGGGGGCCTTGCATGAGGTTGCCTCTCTCTCTCTCTTTTCTCTCCTGCTAACAGCCAACTTCTTTTGATTACCCTTTCTCTAGTCCTATAACCTAATACCTCTATATTCTCACATCCTCCTTATAAACTTCACAGCCCATCCCCCTCTTCTGTCCACCATTAGAAACCATAAATCCTTATGTAAAGCTACTGGCTGTATGGAACAAGATAACAGTACTTGTCATTTCTGTGGCAAAACCATGAGTGTCTAAATAAAAGCGAATTGATTTATGGCTGCATATTAGTTACATTGGGTGCTGTAAACATTGATCTCCCCCTTAATATTGAGGTATTCACAACCTGCAGGGACACCACGAGATTATAGGGTAGAACGTGCAATACCTCATATCTGCACTGCAAGAGAGGAAGACACATAGACAACATGAAAAAAAACAAGGGAGGAAAATGTCCCAATCAAACCAAGATACTATAACAATAGAATCCATTCACAGTGCAGTCGATGAAATGACAGAGAAGGAGTTCTGAATTTACATAATTAAAATGGCCTGTGAATTAAAGAATGACATAAGTGAGCAAATACAGGCCAAAACTGATCACTCCAATGAGGTAGGAGAGCATATACAGGCAATTATTAATCACTCCAAAAAGAAGTAAGAGAGCAGATACAGGTAGCAAAAGATTAATTCAAGAAAGAGAGATTTTGAAGAAAAAACAAACAGAAATCCTTGAAATGAAGGAAACAACAAACGAAGTAAAAAATGTAATAGGAAGCATCACCAGCAGACTAGATCATTTGGAAGACAGAACCTCAGACAATGAAGACAAAATATACAATCTTGAAAACAAAGTTGACCATACAGTGAAGATAGTAAGAAACCATGAACAGAATATCCAAGAATTGTGGGATAACATCTAAAGACCAAATGTAAGATTTATCAGGATAGAGGAAGTCATAGAGATTCAAACCAAAGGAATGCACAATCTCTTCAAAAAAATAATATCAGAAAAATTCCCAAACATGAAGAATGAATTGGAAAATCAAATACAATAGGCTTACAGGACACCAAATTTATGAAATTACAAAATATCTATACCAAGACACATTATATTGAAAATGCCTAGCATATAGAATAAGGATAGAATTTTAAAGTCCAAAAAAGAGAAAAATCAGATTACATATAGGAGAACACCAATTCGGATCTCAGCAGATTTTTCATCAGAGAACATCAAAGCAAGGAGATCCTGGAATAACATATACCAAGCTCTGAAAGAAAATTGGTCAACCAAGAATATTTTATCCAGCAAGATTAAGCTTCAAATTTGATGACAAAATAAAAACCTTCCATGATAAACAAAAGTTAAAAAAACTTACAGTAAGAAAGCAGGCACTACAGAACATTCTTGGCAAAACAGTACATGAGGAGGAAATGGAAAATAACAATGAAAACCTGCAAAGGGAAGAACTAAAGGAAATGCCAATCAAAGGAGAGACCAAGTAAAGCTTAAAACCAAAAATAAACCAAAATGACCAGGAAAACAAACCGTGTCTCAATAATAACCCTGATTTTCAATAGCCTAAACTCATGAATTAAAGACATGGACTGGTAGATTGGATTTTGAAAAAAGATCCAGTAATATGCTGACTTCAAGAGAGTCATCTCACAGGGAAAGACATCAACCTATGGAAAGTAAAAGGATGGGGAAAAATGTATCACTCACATGGACCACATAAACAAGCAGTCATTTCTATCCTCATATCAGACAAAGGGAAATTCAAACTATAGTTAGTGAAAAGGGATACAGAATGTCATTTCATACTATTTAAATGAACTTTGCATTAACAAGACATAATAATCATAAATATCTATTCCCCAAACAATGGGGCATCTATGATAGCAAACAAACCATTTTCAACTTCAAAAATCAAATAGGCCATAACACAATAATACTGGATGACTTTAACACACCTCTCTCACCACTGGATAGATCTTCTAAATATAAACTAAACAAACAAAGAAACTATAGAACTCAATAATACACTTTATAATTTAGACATAACAAACATATATAGAATATGACATCCATCCATGAGTGAATATATTTTTTTCTCATTAGCACATGGATGATTCTCCAAAATAGACCATGTTATGCCACAAAGCAAGTCTTAGCAAATAAAAAAAAATAGAGATATTACCCTGTACTCTACCTGACCATAATGGAATGAAATTAGAAATCAATGATAAAATAAAAAATAGAAGATACCCCAACACCTGGAGACTAAATAATATGCTATTTATATACTACTGAATGATGCATGGATAACAGAATATATCAGGGAGGAGATAAAAAAATCTTAGAGGTAAATGAGTACTCTGAAACAACATATCAAAATCTCTGGGACACTATGAAGGCAGTACTAAGAGGAAAGTTCATTTCATTAAGCTCATTCATTAAAAGAAGAAAAAGTCAACAAATAAATGACCTGACATTGCATCTCAAAACCCTAGAAAAAGAGGAACAAACCAACACCAAAAGAAGTAGAAGACAGGAAATAATTAAAATTAGGGCTGAAATCTATTGGTATTGGCAACAAAATAGAAATGTAAACTAATCGTACAGAATAGAAGACACAGAGATGAACCCACATAAATATTGTTATCATGTACTAGACAAAGACACTGAAAACATACAGTAGAGGAAAGATAGCCTCTTTAACAAATGGTGTTGAGAAAACTGGAAATCAAATGCAACAAAATGAACCTAAAACCCTCTCTCTCACCATGTACAAAACTCAACTCAAAGTGAATCAAGGACCTAGGAACTAGACCAGAGACCCTATGCCTAACAGGAAAAAAAAAAAACGTAGACCCAAATCTTTATCATGTCAGATTAGGCCCCAACTTCATTAAGAAGACTCCTAAAGTGAAAGAAAGAAAATAAAAAATCAATAAATGGGATAGATTCAAACTAAAAGCTTCTATTCATCAAAAGAAACAATAAGCGAGGTAAAGAGAGAGCCTATATTTTTGAAGCAATGTTTTTTAAATGCAAAGTCATATTTATTTATTTATTTATTTATTTATTTATGTCATGTTTATTTTTATTGATTTTTTTACAAATAAATGACAGCAGAATGCATTACAATTCTTATTACACTTATATAGCACAATTTTTCATATCTCTGGTTGTATATAAAGTATGTTGACACCAATCGTGTCTTCAAACATGTACTTTGAATAATGATGTCTATCACATACCACCATCCTTGCTAATCCCCTGCCCCCTCCCTTTCCCTCCCACCCCTCTGCCCTATCTAGAATTCATCTATTCCTCCCATTCTTTGGGAGCAAATTTTTGATATACGCATGCCCAATAGAGCACTAATCTCCAGGATATATAAGAACTCAAAAAACATGCACACACACACAAAAAAAAAAAACAACAACAATCAATAAATGGGCTAAGGAGTGGAACAGATACTTCACAGGAAAAGATATACAATCAATCAAAAATATATGAAAAAAACTGGTGAAGATCTCTAGTAATTAGAGAAATGCAAATCAAAACTACTCTAAGATTTCATCTCATGCCAATCAGAATGGAATTAATCAAAAACACAGACAACAATAAGTGTTGATGAAGATGTGGGGGAAAAGGTATACTTATGCATTGCTTGTGGGGTTGCAAATTGATGCAACCAATCTGGAAAGCAGTATGGAGATTCCTTAGAAAACTTGGAATGGAACCACCATTTGACTCAGTTATGCCACTCCTTGGTCTATACCCTAAAGACTTAAAAACAATATACTACAGTAATGCATCCACTTCAATGTTTATAGCAGCACAATTCACAACTGCTAAACTGTGGAAGCAACCTAGATGCCCTTCAATAGATGAATGGATAAAAAAAAACTGTAGTACTATACACAATGGAATATTACCCAGCATTAAAAGAGAATAAATTTATTGCATTTGCAGGTAAATGGATGAGTTGGAGAATATCATATAAGTGAAATAAGCCAATCTTAAAAAAACAGGGGCCAAATGTTTTCTCTGATTATTGGATGCTAATCCATAAGGGGGAGGACATGTGATAAGTAAAGGAACTTTGGATAGGGAAAAGGGGAGTGAAAGGGCACAAAAGGGTAGGAAAGACAGTAGAATGAGATGGACATCATTATTCTCAGTACGTGTATGATTACAGGAATGATGTGACTCTACTTCATGCACAAGTAAAATATTCTGTTCCAATTGTGTGCAATAAATCAAAGAGCTGAATAGCCACCCTCCACGCCCAACAAACGGCAGGCCCAAAGTACAGTTTGAACTGCCCAGAGGCATCACTCAGGGGAAATCTAGTCTAGCAGGAGAAACCAGGACTAGCATGAGAAACCAGGGGACTAGAGGCCAGGCCCCCGCGACTGGGTGGCTGGAGTCCGCCCCCCACCAGCAACCGACAGCGAGTAGGCAGCTAGAGATTGAACCGCCCACCAGCAACACCTGGCCCATTGCCCCTGCGACTGGGTGGCTGGAGACCGCACGCCCGCCTGCAACAGCCAGCCCATTGCCCCTGCGACTGGGCGGCTAGAGATCACCCGCTCACTAGCGACAGCCGGCCCATTGCCACTGCGACTAAGCAGCTGGAAACCGCACACCCGCCAGCGACCAATCGCCCGCCAGCTGCCCGGGCGACTGGGCAGCTGGGGAACGCCCACCGGCCTGCAACAGGTGGCCCATTGCCCCTGTGACTGGGCGGCTAGAGATCGCCCGCCCACCAGCGACAGCCAACCCATTGCCCCTGCGACTGAGTGGCTGGAGACTGCACTGGGCAGCTGGGGAACGCCTGCCCGCCTGCGACAGCCGGCCCATTGCCCCTGTGACTGAGTGGCTGGAGATCGCCTGCCGGCTGCCCATGCGACTGGGCAGCTGGAGACCGCCTGTCGGCTGGCGACCAACCACGCAACTGGACGGCTAGAGATTGCCCGCCCACCAGCAACAGCTGGCCCGGTACCGCTGCAACTGGGTGGCTGGAGACCGCCCACCCGCTGGCATCCGGGAGATGAAACCAACCAGAGACAGCCCAGTCCCACCCCTCCATTCGGACACCCCAGTAAGTTTCCTGGGGCCTGCCATAGCAGAGAGGTGACATCACTGGAACTCAGCTGTTGGAATTCCTTCTCAGCGGAATCCACTTTAGCAAGCATAGTCTACCAACACAAAGGAGAGACAACAGAGATATAAAAAACCAAAACAAATTTATAGAAGAGAGCAGAAACACAGCAATCAAATAGAGCTGGAAAGTAGTGTGAACATCATGAGAAAACAAGGGGAAAAAGGAGTACAAACAATGCAGGACAACTTAAATCTACAGGAGGACCTAGAAGCATCAGAAACAGGGATAGGGAAAGAACTCAAGGCATACCTAACTCAGATGGAAAGGAATATTAGAGAAGACATGAGACAGCAAGTCCAAGCAATAAAAGTATGTTTTGAAAATGAATTAAACAAACAAATTCAAATGGCAAAGAACGAGATATAGGCTAGTAACCTGGATCAAAAAAACATACCCAACAATATGCTGCCTTCAGGAGACTCATATGATAGGAAAAGACATACACAGGCTGAAGGTAAAAGGTTGGGAAAAATCATATCACTCACATGGCCCTCGGAAGCAAGCAGGAGTGGCCATATTCATATCAAATAAAATCAACTTCAAACCTAAGTTAATCAAAAGGGATGAAGAAAGACACTATATACTGTTAAAAGGAACCATCCACCAAGAAGACATAACAATTATCAATTTGTATGCACCAAACAATGGAGCTGCAACGTTCATAAAACAAACTCTCCTCAAGTTCAAGAGTCAAATAGACTACAACACAATAATTATGGGTGACTTCAACACACCACTCTCACCATTAGACAGATCCTCTAGACAAAAGCAAAATAAAGAAACTATTGAACTCAATAGTACAATCAATAACCTAGACTTAACCGACATATATAGAATATATCGACCATCATCAAGTGGATACACGTTCTTCTCAGCAGCACATGGATCCTACTCAAAGATAGACCATATATTATGCCATAGGGCAACTCTTAGTAAATATAAAGGTGTGGAGATAATACCATGCACCATATCTGATCATAATGGAATGAAATTGGAAATCAATAATAAAAGAAGGAAGGAAAAATCCTACATCACATGGAAAATGAACAATATGTTACTGAATGATCAATGGGTTACAGAAGACATAAAGGAGGATAAAAAAATTCATAGAGACAAATGACAATACAGACACAACATACTGGACTCTATGGGACACAATGAAAGCAGTTTTAAGAGGGAAATTCATTTCTTGGAGTTCTTTGCTCAATAAAAAAAGAAAAAACCAACAAATAAATGAACTCACACTACACCTCAAAAACCTAGAAAAGAAAGAGCAAAACAACAGCAAATGTAGTAGAAGACAAGAAATAATTAAAATTAGAGCAGAAATCAACAAAATTGAAAAAAAAATTGAAAAAATTGAAAAAACTAAAAGTTGGTTCTTTGAAAAAATAAATAAGATTGACAGGCCCTTAGCCATGCTAATGAAGAGAAGAAGAGAGAGAACTCAAATTACTAACATACAGGATGAAAAAGGCAATATCACAACAGACACTACAGAAATACAGAAGATAATTAGAAAGTATTTTGAAACACTATATTCCAATAAAATAGAAGATAGTGAAGATATCAATAAATTTCTTAAGTCATAAGATCTGCCCAGATTGAGTCAGGAAGACACACACAATTTAAACAGACCAATAACAAAGGAAGAAATTGAAGAAGCCATCAAAAGACTACCAACCAAAAAAATCCCTGGACTGGATGGGTATACAGCAGAGTTTTACAAAACCTTCAAAGAAGAATTAATACCAATACTTTTCAAGCTATTTCAAGAAATAGAAAAAGAAGGAGCTCTTCCAAATTCATTCTATGAGGCCAACATCACCCTGATCCTGAAACCAGACAAAAACACTTCAAAGAAAGAAAACTACAGACCAATATCTCTAATGAACTTGGATGCAAAAATTCTCAATAAAATCCTGGTTAATCGAATACAAAAGCATATCAAAAAAATTGTGCACCATGATCAAGTAGGATTCATCCCTGGGATGCAAGGCTGTTTCAATATACGGAAATCAATAAATACTATTCACCACATCAATAGACTTAAAGACAAGAACCATATGATCATCTCGATAGATGCAGAAAAAAGCATTTGACAAAGTACTGCATCCCTTTATGTTCAAAACACTAGAAAAACTAGGGATAACAGGAACTTACCTCAACATTGTAAAAGCTATATATGCTAAACCTCAGGCTAGCATCATGCTAAATGGAGAAAAACTGAAGGCATTCCCTCTAAAATCTAGAACAAGACAGGGATGCCCTCTATCACCACTTCTATTCAATTTAGTTCTTGAAATACTAGCCAGAGCAATTAGACAGACAAAAGAAATTAAAGGCATAAAAATAGGAAAAGAAAAACTTAAATTATCGCTATTTGCGGATGACATGATAATATATTTAATAGACCCAAAAGGGTCTACAAAGAAACTGCTAGAGTTAATAAATGAATTCAGCAAAATGGCAGGATATAAAATCAACACGCATAAATCAATGGCATTCCTGTATATCAGCAACAAAACTTCTGAAATGGAAATGAGGAAAACCACTCCATTCACAATATCCTCAAAGAAAATAAAATACTTAGGAATCAACCTAACAAAAGAGGTGAAAGATTTATACAATGAAAACTACAGAACCCTAAAGAGAGAGGTAGAAGAAGATCTTAGAAGATGGAAAAATGTACCCTGTTCAAGGATAGGCAGAACTTACATCATCAAAATGGCGATATTACCCAAAGTTCTCTACAGGTTTAATGCGATGCCAATTAAAGTCCCAACGGCATTTCTTATAGAAATAGATAAAGCAATCATGAAATTCATATGGAAAAACAAAAGACCCAGAATAGCAAAAGCAATTCTTAGCAGGAAGTGTGAATCTGGAGGTATAGCGATACCAGAGTTCAAACTGTACTACAAAGCAATAGTAACAAAAACAGCATGGTACTGGTACCAAAACAGGCAGGTGGACCAATGGTACAGAATAGAGGACACAGAAACCAATCCACAAAATTACAACTTTCTTATATTTGATAAAGGGGCTAAAAGCATGCAATGGAGGAAAGATAGCATCTTCAACAAATGGTGCTGGGAAAATTGGAAATCCATATGCAACAAAATGAAACTGAATCCCTTTCTCTCGCCATGCACAAAAGTTAACTCAAAATGGATCAAGGAGCTATATATCAGATCAGAGACACTGCATCTGATAGAAGAAAAAGTTGGCTACGATCTACATACTGTGGGGCCAGGCTCCAAATTCCTTAATAGGACGCCCATAGCCCAAGAGTTAATAACAAGAATAAATAAGTGGGACTTACTTAAACTAAAAAGTTTTTTCTCAGCAAGAGAAACAATAAGAGAGGTAAATAGAGAGCCTACATCCTGGGAACAAATTTTTACCCCTCGCACTTCAGATAGAGCCCTAATATCCAGAATATACAAAGAACTCAAAAAATTAAACAACAAGATAACAAATAACCCAATCAACAAATGGGCCAAGGACCTGAACAGACACTTCACAGAGGAGGACATACAATCAATCAACAAGTACATGAAAAAATGCTCACCATCACTAGCAGTCAGAGAAATGTAAATCAAAACCACCCTAAGATACCATCTCACTCCAGTAAGATTGGCAGCCATTATGAAGTCAAACAACAATAAGTGTTGGCGAGGATGTGAGGAAAAGGGTACACTTGTACACTGCTGGTGGGACTGCAAATTGGTAAGGCCAATTTGGAAAGCAGTATGGAGATATCTGGGAAAGCTGGGAATAGATCCACCATTTGACCCAGCTATTGCCCTCCTCGGACTATTCCCTGAGGATCTTAAAAGAGCATACTATAGGGACACTGCCACATCAATGATCATAGTGGTACAATTCACAATAGGTAGATGGTGGAACCAACCTAGATGCCCTTCAATATATGAATGGATAAAAAAATGTGGCATCTATACACAATGGAGTACTATGCAGCAATAAAAAATAACAAAATCATAGAATTTGCAGGGAAATGGATGGCATTAGAGCAGATTATGCTAAGCGAAGCTAGCCAATCCTTAAAAAACAAATGCCAAATGTCTTCTTTGATATAAAGAGAGCAACTAAGAACAGAACAGGGAGGAAGAGCATGAGAAAAAGATTAACATTAAACAAAGAGGAGTGGGGGGAGAGAAAGGAAGAGAGAAGGGAAAGCATATGGAAATGGTAGGAGACCCTCAATGTTACACAAAATTACATAGAAGAGGATGTGAGGGGAAAGGGGGGAAAACAAGGGAGAGAATTGAACAACAGCAGATGAGGTAGAGAGGGATGATGGGCGGGGAAGGGAGGAGGAATAGTAGGGGATAGGAAAGGTAGCAGAATACAACAGTCACTAATTTGCCATTATGTAAAAATGTTAGTGTGTAACTGATGTGATTCTGCAATTTGTATTTGGGGGAAAAATGGGAGTTCATAACCCAATTGAGTCAAATGTATGAAAGATGATATATCATGAGCTTTGTAATGTTTTGAACAACCAATAAAAAATATTAAAAAATTTCACTTTCTATTGAGAAATAACTCACATACAGTTAAAAACACAGATCTTAAACATTCAGTTCAATGAGTAATGACAGTTGTATATTCCCAGGTAATCAGCAACCCAAACAACACATAAAAAAATAAAATAAATCAAAGAGCTTTCTAGTGTCATGTATAATTGATTATAATAAATAAATAAATAGTAGTTGGTAAGGTGAATGCAAGTGGAACAGTGGAAGGATATATTAAATGTCCCAAAAGGATATGTTGGCTTGAACTAGATGACACACAAAGAGAGAGTAGTTTCAAGGAAGGAAAGTAGAGATAACTTAATGATCAATTAAATATTGTGGTTTAAGAAGAAATATATGTCATAGTTCATTGCTAGTTCTTTAGCTTACAAAAAATAATGGCAATAAATGGTGCATGTGTAAGTGTGTGAATGAAATTTATAGAATCATTACTCAAAAAAAAGATGTGCACACCAGAGTTTTATATCTGATCTCCATGTAGAAGATATATAAAAGTTTCATTTGGAAAAAAATACAAGCACAATACAAATACACATCAATGTAAAGGGAAACGTTTACATGAAAAATGAAAACAAACAGGACTTCTAGTTTCTGTTCCAGCATGTAAGAAACTTGGAATCTGCCACTCTATCCTAAGAAGTCAAAGCTCACCAAACTCAAGAATCAATAAGTCTTCTTATCTGCCAAATAAGTATGATTAGATAACAAACTATTGGACAACAAACTGCAGAAACCAACAGGAGAATACATAAAAACCAGAATTTATTGGAGCAGACACAAAAGCAGGAACTCCACAGGAATCAACACAGTATTAAGAATACCAGAATGGTAACTGAAGAGTTTCTGGAGGTTCAATGAGAGTTAAGAACTCTAGGAGTGGACAATCATAGACAGGTTTGCCAAATTTTTTGTTAGTTTTACCTCCAGGAGGTCAACCATGTTCCCATAGTAATATTGAGAAGAAAATCATCTTGTTTTTCTTGGAAGATAAGGAGAAAATGAACCATTTTGAAATATACCAGACCATTCTGTTCTTTGCAACATCTTCTCTTATGAGAAACTAACCAGATTTAATTCATTGGGGTATTATCAGAATGTAACTAACTGGTAGTAGGGAAGGGATACCAAAACTCTAGTTCACTTCAGTCTTCCTGCCCCAACAAAGGGGAATTACTTAGAAGCATTTCTTAAGTTCACAGTCCAGTGACACAGTCTCACTAAAAGGCTGATATCTATTTGTAGCATTATAGAGCAATTCCTCTCATTCTATAACTTATAATTTAATTACTAATGGCCTATTTATATAAGTTCTTTGCACTTGGTTACACCATGCCTGACAATAAAAAAATCAAATATGTATTAAAAGAAAATTTTAAAACTTCACAAGTTGCAGAGAAAATGTATCAGAACCAGCCTCAAATATGGCACAAATTATGGAATTATCAAACTGTGAATGTAAGTCAACCATGATTATATGCTAAGGTCTCTAACTGAATAAAAGTAGATAACATGTAAGAACATGTTGACAATATAAACAGAATAATGGAAATTCTATAAAGGAAAAAATGCAAGAGTTCAAAAACAATGTAACAGAAACGAATAATGCTTTCATATGCTAAGTAGTAAATTGGGCCTGGCTGAGGAAAGAAACTCTGAGTTTCAGGATATCTAAACAAGAATTTTAAAATGGAAAGGCAAAAAAGTAAAAATAAATGGGAAAAACCCACAAAACAATACCTGAGGACCGTAGAATAACTGAAAAATAGTTAACATATACATGTTGGCAATAACAGAATGAAAGAAATTGAGGGGAGGCAGGAGAAAATACGCAATATTTAAACTAGTAATGTGTACATTTCAAATCTTTAAAGTAAACCATATTCAATCCAAAATCTAAAACACTGTTTAGTCAAAATACAGAATTTTCACTTCAACAATATCATATTCAGCAGCCCCAAGCCTTCAGCATATCAAGTTATACATATTTATAATTACAATTTAATCATGTACCAAATTCCTTAATAATGTTCAACGTTTTGTAGTTGAAATTTTACAAATTTAATCATTTAGAATTCTCTTATGACAGAGTGTTCAAATCCTGGAGACTTTGGTATAGAAGTTTCCATTGTAATAGAATGTGTTTATAAATTTTTGCAAATATTTTCAATCAAATTACTAAAACGCAGAAAATTCAAAATTAAGAATTATTATATAATATTTCTCCTCCTCTGTAAATTCATTATTATTGATGTTCTTTTATCACATTAAATTTGAAAGCCATAATATATTATGGTAGAATGGCTTTGTTTCTTATGTGGGTATGTATATTTGTATTTCATTCAGTAAACTTTGCTGGAAACATCAAGCACCACATTAGTGTGTATATATATTCTGAGTAACATCAGAAAAATACTATCATACAACTGTTTTGCTATAATAAATTTAGAACATTCAACAAGTTAAGTTTTATACTAAAGTGACATTCTATACAGAACATTCCTGTGAAAAAGGATATAACTTCTGAGTTGGAGTAGTAGCTCATTGGCAGAGCACTTGCCTGGCATGTGTGAGGCATTGGGTTCAATACTTAGCACCACATAAAAATAAACAAATAAAATGAAGGTATGCTATCCATCTACAACTACAAAAAAGTTTTTTTTTATATAACTTCCAGTGGTAAAGTATGCCCAGTTATAAATTTCAAATGCAACAATAAACTTTTTAAAATTTTCTTTTTTTAGTGTATCATAGTAATGTAATATATATATATATATATATATATATATATATATATATATATATATATATATATATAATAGTGGGTTCATTTTGAGATAATAATAAATGCATATAACATAATTTTCCCATTATCAATCTCCATTTATTTGCCTTTTCCTTCCCTCCCCTTCTCCCTTCCTCCCTGATCACCATCCTCTACTCTTGGCAGAGTACTCTTGGTCTTCCTTCTGTTTATTTATTGTTTGTTTTTAATTGGTGAATTATAATTATCCATAAAAGTGGAATTCATTGTGATGCATTTTTACATGCATGTAGTGTAGGTCGGTGGATCTCATTCTTCAGTTGCTTCCCTTGCCCACCTTTTCTCCCTTCCCCTCAATCCCCTTCTTCTATTCTATGAAAAAAATAAAAACTTTTTTTATTTTGGTACTAGGGATTGAACACATGGGGTTCTACCACTGAGTTGCATCCTCAGTCCTTTTTATTTTTTATTTTGAGATATGGTATCTCTAAGTTGCCCAAGCTAAACATCAAACATGTAGTTCTCTTGCCTCAGCTTGTAGAGTCACTGGAATTATAAGCATGTGAATTACTTAACACATAAAATAACTGACTAGTTAAACATTTCTCACTATAATAAAATATACATTTAGAGAAGTATTTCCTCATATTTGATTTTTGGACCACTTTCATAGAATGAACTAGTGTTATGATTTATGATAACAAGAACACTGAATCAGATACTCTGCTGTAGATTGGACTCTTCCCCCATCACAACATCATCTAAAACGTGTTGTATTTTCTTTATCAATTTTCATAATAAACAAAAGGTTAAATCAACTTCATTAATATTTTTATTTTCCAAGAAATAACTCATTGCAGAATATTAATTATTAAATAACTACTAATTGTTTTTTTAAAAGATAAAAATACAAAGTAAATTATCAAGAAGATACACCACAAAACTAATAGTTCTTCAAGATACCTCATGTACAAATACTGCATTTATAGCCTCAGCTCTCAGTGTTGTACACTGGTAACTTCATACCAATGACAAAACTACATTTGAACAAGGTCAAAATATCCTCTTAAAGCAAGCCAGGTACAAAGGACTGAAAAGGATGGAGTACTGATAACATCAGTTAATGGAGCAAACCAATAAAACCAAGCAGTTCTATACATGACTGTATTTATTTTCTTACTTTTCTTCATGATCATCTCCTTTTGTGCCCTTATGAAATACACAAGTCTAACCTTCCCTTAGTACATCTTCATTATACTGATAATTGGTTTAAAAATTGCTTCCCCAATACATCAAACCACTCAATTTTCTAGTCAGGTACCTGATCAAAATACTGTTTTCTTGTTGTGAAGCTTTGTCCAGATGTTATCCAGCTGAAGTGGACATCATAGCTCTTAGTAAAGTAAAATGAAAGAAGACACTGTATTTTTTATTTTCTCTATCTGTACATAACTCAGTATATACCTATAAAAGCAATTATATGACTTTATTTTTCCTTTATTATATTTCAAGTATTCAGGGAAAAAGAGAGTCTGCTTCTGGGAATAATGAAGCCAAGGACATTGTGCTCCTTTTAGCAGAGAAATGTTTATTCTCTATTAAAAAGAAAATGCTTAATTTCAAAAGGTTGAATAGCATGGAGCTTAAAAAACAGATTTCTAGCTGGTTAAGTTAAAGTACTGAATGTTCCTAAAATATATGCTCTCTAGTCATATAACATCTGATTGTGGATTAGATATATTTTTATGCATTTTAAGTCCTCATCTCAGTAATTTCTCCTGATGTTATCAAACCAATTCTATTAGGCTCAGAGTAACTAAATGCAATTTTAATCATCTGTCTATAGCACTTTTACTTCTGCTATTTTAAAACAGCTTTATGTAAGAAGGGCTGATTCCTTTTAATAAAATACTGATATATAAGTTTTAAGCTTGCCATCTATTACCACAATTATTAAAGTTCTCCCAAGATTCAGAACACTACCTAAGTAAATTTCTCATCCTGCATTCTGCACAAAGGACTTACAAAAGCTGCCATCCCAAAGATCTAAATGTTTATTCATAAGGTTTTACAAAATTTGTCTTTTTTTTCCCAAGGAATGACAACATAACAAATGTTACCTGTTTCTGGTAATCATTATTTGTTTTGCTAAAGTTTCAAGAAATTCATTTTAAAGTTAATACTGTATAACACTACCTGAAATTGCCATTCCTGTTGTAAAAAATAATACAAAAATGGGAAGAGAATAAAAAATAATTCTAAAAGGGTAAACAATATAAAACTGTGGCAATTGAGCAAAAGATTAAAGATTGACTACAGTAAATCAGAGAGTAATTTATACTCAGAGAACATAAAAGCATAAAAGCATAATAACTGTATAACACTTTTCCTTATTCTGAACTATCTAAAAATATGTTATTTTTAACCTAAGATTTAGATTTTCCCAGAATTTGTACAATTTATCAGGAAAACACATTTACCTGTATGAAAATATTCAAATTTAAAACAACTTAGTGATATATTTTGAGAAATGGAACTTCAATATTCACAATAAATAGGCAATCTATTCTGACACTGTACAATGGATATGATGTAAAAAAAAAAACAAGATCAGTAAGAGAATCAAACTATTAGTTCCAGCTCTACTACATATGTACCATTTTTTTTTACTTTGGTTAATTCACTGATTTCACTGATTTACCTTGAATAAGATTGCTTATTTATATAATGAGTGTATTTGTGTGTGTGTGTGTGTGTGTGTGTGTGAAAATACATCTGTAAAATCTTGCTTTCTAGTGGTCCTTTATATATGTATCTATAAGGCACTGAAGAGGAAACAGAGCATAAAAATGAAATTCCACTTTTAATATTTCACCAAGGTATGTGTCCATTACCAGAGCAAACATTTTGCTCCTTCCCACACCTCAAAATGACTTCATTTGTTTGTGGCATTGAGAATTGAACGCAGGTCCTCCCACATGCTAGGCAAGTGCTCTACTACTGAGCAACAACCACAGGTCACCAAATATGATTTTATGCATTCAATAAACATATCATTACTACTGTGTTTCTACTGAATGCCTCACATATTTAATAAAGTCTCTCCATTTTGGTTCATGGGATCTCAAGCTATTCTCAGAAGTGTGGATTTGAGGAATTACTTAGTTGAGAGATATTCAGTAATGGTCTTTTCTTGTCTGTTTTTTTTTTCTGGACTGATGGCATTTTGCCCTACACTTTTGCAGAATTGTATTCAGTCAAAGACTCAAGGTATCCACTATACATATATATGGATCTCTTTCTATGTAGAGTGTTCTTTGCTATATTTTGTCCACAAATTTTAGCTACTTCACCTTCCTTGATGCCCTTTTATGTATCTTTATATCAGTTTTTTAGTCAGATGACAGAGATCTGGAGACAATACATGACCACTGTGTCTAGGCACCCAGTTTTGTCAGGTTACATATTGGGCCTGTTTATTCCAGGTGCATGTAATCAAGGAAAGGAAGTTTCCTGAGCTCTTATCATTAGTTTCACCAACTAATCATGAAGTAGTTATCATATCATGAGAGATTTATTAAAAACAATGTTCTAAACCCTCTTATATATTTAAATTTGTACACTTTAACAGATGACTATAAATATATTTAAGAAAGAATGACCTTTTGGTGATTGCTGGAGGAATGCATGGAGATGGGAGACATGAGAATGATATATAGAAGAGCCAATAGTCTTCAAAGGAGATGATACTTAACTACCTCCAGGTTAGTTTAGTAATCAAATGAAATGAGTATACATACACAACCTTTCATACTTCCTGGCATATAATAATTTTTCTAGAAAGTTCTTTTCTGTGTTTTTTAAACTTGAGAAGATTTAAATAATTTAATACATAAAACATAAATGTTGTACACATTAATGAAATACTATATAATTTTACTTCCCTAGAAATTCTTGCTCCTATCACACTGTAGGTTAGTACCAATTTATCATCCATTCTCCCTACCTCTACTTTCTTACTATCCTCAACCTCTCAACATTTTTGAAATAAACTTTTTTGGATTTTAAGTATATATGCACTATGCTGTACTTATCTATGCTTATTTCCCTTCACATAACTGTCTCCCTAAAACTATAAACCTACATGAAGAAAACATAGTGGAAATATTCCAGGATATTGGAGTGGACAAGGATTTGTTTATAAAACCTCCAAACACACAGGAAACAAAAGCAAAAAAGTGACAAATGTAATGATATCAAACTAAAAAGCTTCTGCTTATTAAAGATAATGATCAACTGAATGAAGAGACAATATAGAGAGTAGGAGAAATTTATACATCTATTGAAAGGTTTATACCCAGAATATATAACCAACTCGAAAAACTACTCAATAGCAAATATTATCCAAATTTTTTTCTAAATTGTCCTAGCCAAGTAATTATATAAACATTTGTCATTTTTATGGACCTTGAAAGGGAAATCAAATAATCATGAAATTTTTTTATCTTTTAATAAATATCCTTTCTACTCCAAACCAGCTTTTCAAAGTTAAACAAAATTCAATGCTAAACACATGAAAATATATATCTTCAGTATTTTTCTCATTTGCCCTTGCCTGACATTACCTTGTCAGAAATAATCTGCTATCTTTAGGAAATAAAGTTATGTAGTACTGTCACTTTGGGAATCTACTCAAGGGTAGAGAGTGCTTGCTTATGTCACTTAGGTGGCCAAAACTAAACCATGTTTCTGATGTCAACAACCTACCTTTTCCCAACTACCTCTTCTGTACACTAGGAGGTAAATTATAAATTATAAGACATGTTTATCCTTCAGAGAGTCACAAACCCTCTTTTAACCTCAGTTGGAAAGTCTATAAAATAAATATATTATATGAAATAAATATAAAATATCCAGGAATATAGTTGTTTTTACTCTAATATCTGTGACTTTAATCTCATGTTTCCAACAACTCCTATTATTTTTTTCCTAGAAGGCAATATATTGTTGTTGACATAAAATTTCTAAAAGTTGAATGTTGATTTTAAACTCCAAAAAAAAAAATCTCCCTCTCACCCCACATATGCATGCAATCCTACTCTTACCCCTTTGATCTTTACCCATTAATTTCCTATCCTATCTGAGAAAGGAACTGCATTCTTCCAGATATAAGGGAAGTGTTAGAACAGACAATATTAGAATTTCCTTTAAAATGAATAAATAAACCAACAAATATGTATTAATACCTTGTGATGTGCTATGCATTATTTTATAGTCTGTGAAGAAAAAGGAGTAAGAGGATCCCAATTATTGAGTTGCTTAACATCTATTCAATGATACATCAAGAATCATAGCAGCAATGCAAAAGACATTTCAAGAAAATTTGTTTTTACTTGCCTGATAAAGATTGCAGACAGTAAATACTGTGAGTTACGAGATGGGGTGGTGTGTCTGGGCTGACTTAATAAAAGAATAACATATAAAATAGGTCCAGAAATAAAAAATAAGAATAAGAGATGTAGTCCAAATTATAAGTAAGAACCTATTCTGCCACAAATCAGCAAAATCTTTGTTAATCTTTGGCTTTCAGAGAGGTACTGTAATATCCCCAAATCTAGCAAAGCTCAGCCTTGAAAATTTTAAAGGATATGTGTCATATCAACAGCTGAGCCAGTGCTATCATATGACAATCTAACTGCATGTTAATACATATTCCATGATCTAAAAGTGTCCACTTTGTCATAGACCTTAAAAATACATTTATGATGTGAGCAAATGCAACCATTTACAAGGAGACAGGTTTTGGACACCCACGAAAAGCCTTTGGTTTTAATTACTTTTGAGAGAAAAAAAATAGTTACATTTGAGAGAAACCCCAAATTACTCAAAGGAGCTACCTCAATGAAAACAAAATATCCTTTTAATAACAAGGTGATATTTATCTTCTTTTAACATCAAACGACATTATTCATATTAGCTATCCTTTTAACATTAAGGAGATATTAAGCCTCCAGCTTTTCCACTTACCATAAAGCAGTTCAGGAATCTAAAAGGCTTTTCCATCACTGGTATTTTCTTGATTACACCCGGCCCTCCCCTATTCAATATTCTAACCTCTATTTCAAGACTAAAGTGTCAAAGCATGGGGGAAAATGTTAGGGTTTCATATATGAGGTTATTTTGTATATGTGAGTGTGGAAAGTCAAGAGAATAGATAAAGGACAACCTAATCCCACCAACATTTAGAATAATGCTGGGCACACAGCAATTCTTCACTAATATTTGGAAGATGAGATTATAATTATAGATATTAGAATAAGATGCAATCATATTATTAAATACATTCTTTCTTTCATATAGGAATATTACATAGAATAGTGGTAAGAATTTCTAACTCTGGAATTAGACTAGTGATGCTTAAATTACATGATTATTACTTAGTAGCTATGTGACATTAACATTATCTGTGCTTGTTTCCAGAAAGAGTTATTATAAAGAATAAATAAAATTATATAGGCAGTTTGCTCAGAAGAGTGTTCAGAACATAGTACATGCTCACAAAAATAGAACCTAGAAGTAATATTTTTGTTCCTTAACCTGAAACCATTCCTCTACAAATGACAGACTATTTTCTCTTCTGTATATCCTTATGCTCATATCTCCCATCTCCATGTCTCCATGCCTTGCTCCAACGATCCCCAAGAAGACCATTCTTCATTTTTCCCTTTCTTTCTTTTTTTTTTTTTTTTTGGTACTTGGGATTAAACTCATGGGGACTTAATTGCTGACTCACATCCCAAGCCTTGTTTTAAATATATATAATTTTTATTTTGAAACAGTCTCACTATGTTGCTTAGGGCCTCAGTAAGTTGCTGAGGCTGGCTGTGAATTTGTGATCCTCCTGTCTCGGCCTCCTGAGCTGCTCAGATTACAGGTGTGTGCCACCTTTGCTGGAACCATTCTTTCTTTTTTCTTTTAATATTTTTTTAGTCGTAGTTGGGCAAACTACCTTTATTTTTTAATTCATTTTTATGTGGTGCTGAGGATCGAACCCAATGCCTCACACATGCTAGGTGAGCACTCTACCACTGAGCCACAACCCCAGCCCACCAATCTTTCTTAAATATATTTATACTTATCTGTTAAAAAGCAAAAATATAAATACAGAAGAAAGTATGGAAAAATTCATATTACTTATGAATACCCCATTACACTTAACACAATACATACTTAATAGTATACACCAATAGAATAGGCTCTGAAAAATTTCTTATCAATAGTCAAAATGAAAGCATAATTTTTTCAAAAAATTGAATTTGTTTGATTTTCTTTACTAAAAGCATTATCAGAAAGTTTAATCAAGAAATCTTCTCTGAGTTTTTTTTTTATCATTACATTGCATTATCAAAGTTCTCTGATCATGAGACTGGAGCTGTAGCTCATTGGTAGAGCGCTTGCCTAGCATGGGTGAGGCACTGGGTTTGATCATCAGAATCACATAAAAATAAATAAATAAAACAAAGTTTTATATATATATATATATATATATAAAGTTATCTGATGTAAACCTATACTTACACTAATTATAATTTCACTAATGCTGTTCATTCAACTATTCAGTGCATAGCAAACAATGTGCTTTTACAAAACCTCTTAAAATATGAAATTTGAAAAGTTATACTTTATTTGAGCTTGTGGTATTCACAGTAAGTTATATCCCTCATATGTATAGTATGTCAAAATGCATTCTACTGTCATATATAAAAATTTAAAAAATAAACATGCATTTAAAAGTTTACAAGTGAATATGAAGTGTTATATTCAAATGTTTTATATTAAATACAGTGTTACAATAATTATATACCAATCAGAGACAAGTTTTAGTGGGTTATAGCTATAGTTAGTATATCAGATCTCTCTGAAGACTGATGTTACTGACACTATTTCATAGGAAGAATTTATGAAACTCACATATTGCACCTCAAGATGTATGCTTAAGAAAATTCTTTTGTTTACCACTGAAAGAAAAAGTAAGTCTTATGGAAAGTACAGTTCATTCATATCCTGATGACTGAATTAACATCAGATTCTGCACAGATTTTAATGAAATTTTCAAACAAAGCTAGTGGATAAATATATCACGAATGTTGGTCAAACACCAAAAGCACTTTTTGCTTTCTTTCAAAGAATCATATAGCCAGGCATAGTGGCACAAGCTTGTAATTCCAGAAGTTCAAGAGGCTGAGGCAGGAGGATCACAAGTTCAAGGCTAGCCGCAGAAATTTAGTGAAACTCTAAGCAACTTAGTGAGACCTTGTCTCAAAATTAAATATAAAAAAGGCTGGGGATATGGCTCATTGATTAGTACCTTTGGGTTAAATCAATGGTACCAAAATATAAATAAATAAAACAAAATTTTTTCTAAAAATAAATGAAGTGTGTAATTTACTTGTACTTTTGGAGAAAAATGTATTAGGTATTTGGTTCAATATAATTTGATATAGGCTTGATATTCAAAAAGTGATTATACTTAAAAATAATAAAACTGACATTTTCTCTGATGAGAAGATATCATTCAAAGGGGTTTGTAGAAAACTAAATTAGTAACAACAATATTCCCACATGGAATAAAATAATGTTAACATTATAGTTTTTCCTTAAGAAATTAGTAATTAATTATGTCTTATAATATGTAAACACATGAATAAAACATGGAAACTAAGTGAAATAAGCCAGTTACCAAAAGAAATTCTGCATGGTTCCACTTGAATAAATGATTAAACTTACGGAAACAGCACAATGGTGATTGCTAAGGAATGAGAGATGGATAAAATGGAGCTTGCTAATGTATATGCTTAAAGATTCAGTTTTGCCAGATGACTAAATTCTAGAGATCTACTGTAAAACATAGAGCTTATAGCTAATAAAAGTGTATTGTACATTTAAAAATCTGTTCAGAGGGAATATATCATGTTAAGTGTTTGTCCCACAATACAAATATTTAAAATTTAAAAATGTAGAGTGAATGACAGTTATTATTTATAAAAGTTTTCAATGGAGAAATAAAGGGCATAATATAAATAAATAAAATATTTTTTTCTAAAAATGAATGAAGGTATATTAAATTTGGGATATATGACCAAAATATGAAGATTGTTCATTTCAATGGAAAATTAAAATCTCAAAAGGCCATGATAAGAAGAAAAGTAAAGAAGCTGGAGATAGTACCTCTTTACTAGCATACTCTTATTAGCACTCTGTATTTCATTGCATAAACTCTTATACTTTAAGCCACTTTTATTCTATTGATATACGCTAAAGGTATAAGAATGGGCAAAGGTGAGCCCAAAGAGACATATCTTCTATCCCATACTTTTATTTACCTTTTTATATCCTTCCACTTAAAAGTGGTTTCTTGGAAATCTTCATTATCCATTTAAGAAATCCCAAAGGTGTTATTCATCTCAGTTGAAAAACTATGAGAAAAACTCTATAAATAAGGTCTACATAAAATATTTAGGAATGAAGAAGGTAGAATAAGGTAAAACATTTTTATATAAAAAATATTAAGTCTCTGAAAAACTATAGACTGTTTACACAATTTTCACTATTTCATTTAGTATGTCTAAGATGTTCTACAAAAGAATGAAATTCATGGAAGGATAGGGCCAGAAAAGGAAAGGAAACTCTTCATTTTTCATTGGCTACAGAAAGGAAATGAGGTTTTATGTGTTTCTTCTGGAAACAATTATTATTTATATCTTTAGTATTGGTAAAAAAAAAAAAAGAAATGTTCTGACTCAGAAGAAAGAAATGCAGGCAGAATCAGTTTCTTGTTATTCCCTATACTTTATACATATTATAGCTACATTGTAACTAGAAAATTGCTGTAGTAGTTCTACTAATTATAAGATATATAACCTTGGACAAATCACAGATTTCAAGGGAACTTATATAAAAATTTTAGGTTTCACAAATACAAGATATTACTATGAATAAGCCATATACTGATTTTATACATGCTGTGTTTCTCAATGACTTACATAATTACTTCAGAGCAGCTTTACTTTATATAGAATTTTTGTTCATATTTCTTTTCAGGTGGTGGAAATATTCTGTTGGCACAGATGATTAAAAGGAAACAAAACCACTTAATATACCTGAAAACTGAAGAAACCTTTGTAAAGTTAAAAATGATCCTTAAAAACAAATATTTCATAATTTGATACTTATTAATATTACTTAAATGACTGCTATTTCCACCAGGAGCTACTGGAATTCTCAGGGTTTTTATTTGTCACTCCAAACTATTTTTGAATGATATTCTTAGTGCTAGTAACTAATTTTGTGTGAGTGCATTACACAGAGTACTATATGCCTAAACCTGAAAGGCTATAGTTTATTATTGTTAAAGTAATTCTTTTCCTAATTCAGAAATGTTCTTCTAGTAATTTCTTTTTTTCAACAGAAACACAGGTTTATTTGGGATAAAACTTCAATCTTTCTTATAGTACACTTTTTTTTGCCAAAAATCATCAATTAATGGCTAACATCTATATGAATGGTCATATATAATTAATTTAATAATTTTGGTACACTATTATAAATTCACAAGGCTTAGTTTTTATATATTATAGAGGATATATAGTTGGATGATAGTTTTAAATGTGGTTTTGTAAACATTTTAAATATTTTGTTTTATTACAGTATTAAAACACAAAATGGATGATTATTTAATGGACTATTCCGACAGGAATTTTTTCACACTTCAGCATGACTGAAGGATGTCAATGTGAAAAATTAATTGGTCTGCACCAAAAAATACATTATAGTACTCCCATTAGAAATACTGTGAACACAATAGGTACCTCGAAAAAAGTATTTCTTCAGAAAAACTAAGTAGAGATATTATGTGTACTTAGTCCCCCCAAAAATTCTGTGTAATGTTTCAATAGTAATGTTCTCAGTTCCTTACACATTGGTCAGTACAGGGAAAATAAGGTTTATATTTTAACACTTTACTGAATTATAAAAAAATTGACATGCAAAAGTTGCAAATACTTAGTTTATACAACTGCATGAGTTTGCAGAATATTATTCACAAATGAAACAATCACCACAATCTATGCCAAAATATATACTTAACCTCTAAAAATGTCTTCTATCTTGATGATAATGATGATGATGATGATGATGAGGAGGAGGAGGAGGAGGAGGAGGAGGAGGATAAAACACCTAACATAATATCTACCTTTTTAAAAAATTGAGACACTTAATAGAGCTTTGCTAATTATATGTGCTATGCTCTACAGTAGACCCTTAGGATTTATTTATCTTGTATAACCTAAACAAATCTGTACTGGGTAAAACTCTGGACCCAGTAATAATAGTTTATCTTCATTTTCACATAGTTTGATACATAAATAAGCACTTTTAATTTAATAGCATACCAAGTGTTCATAATAGGTCAGTTTGAACAAGGAAACAATAAAAATCCCCCATTTACAGAGGTTAAGTGATTTACTTGGATTTTTTTCTAACTTTACTCCAATATTGTTTCCATTACATCATATAGCCTTTCTGTATATTTTCACATGCTTGTGAAAGTATTAAAATGTTGCATATCTACCCTCATTTTAACAGACCCCATTTTTCCCTTGAGGTTCTAGTATTTATAAAGAGTTTATAAAGAACAACACTTTACAACTGATCTAGTTTTCATATTTTCAATATAAAATGTGTATGAAGACTACACTATGGCATAACATATTCAAACTACAGAAAATTGAAGACAAATTTTAAAATCTTGAAAGAAACAAGAGGAGTAAATACCTTATTTATAGAGTAGCAAATATAAGAAATAATTCTACATTCTCAGAAACTATACAAGCAAGAAGAGAGTGGAATGAATATTTAAATACAGAGGAAAAAATCCACCATCCCTGAATTACAATATGAAATTTTCCTTGAAGAGTGAAAGATAAATAAAGACTAAAGAAAAACAGAGGAAATTTGATACCAGTAGACATGTCCAGCAAGAAACATTAAAAATGTTTCTTCAGAGAGAAGGAAAATTTTTAGGTAATAAGAACTATACAAACCTTTTCCTGTGATTGTTCACAGGAAATACTAATATAAAGTATAAAAAAGAAAAAAAATGAGATTTAGGATCAGAAAACCCATGATCTATTTCTCATCTAATCACTAGAGCTGGAGTAGGTCAGTTCCTCTGTATTTCAGGTTCTCCATTGATGGAAATTATACCTGTCTCCTATCAAACAAGTACCACGAAAGTGGTAAATGCTATTTGAACCCTGAGATTTCAAATTTACATTAGAAAAATACAAAAATCTAATAAATAAAATGTCTATGAACTGACGATGAACAGAAATATTATGTACATTTGAACTAAATTCAGACCATTTCCTAGATATTGTAAAATCATAATTTAAAAGTGTATTTCTAATAAGAATATACAATGGAAAAATACAATTAATTCAGATTATTCTTGTTTTAATTGAAAGTATGTTTCTCGAGCAACTTTTCTATAAATGGTCATGCATAGTTTTATTAGTACTGACTCCAAATTCTTGTCTTCATATTTTATTGCTAAAATAAGTGAAATTTCTCAGGCTTAAAAAAGAATAAAAATGTCCTAAAAAACCATTGGCCTCAATGCATAAAAGGTAAAATTATACTTTTATCAACAATGCAAAAAAAATGCAAAAGCTAGCACAACTTGACATGAAAAAAATGAGAAAATTAACAATACAAGCTCTAAGCTTCCATTTTAAAACAGTTTAATAGACTTTTTTTACCTACTGAACTACTAAAATGGGTGCACATATGCATTTTTGTTAAAAATCTCTAGATTTTTTAAAAAAATATTTAAGTATTTAATAAGTATCTTCAATATATGTACATAGAAGGCAAAACTATTTTTTAGCCATTACTACAGTTTAAAAAGGCAATTTATAAAAGGCTTATTCTGAAACAATTATAGCTTTATGTCCTGCTTTTTGCCTTTTGCTTATGGCTAAAACACATTTATTAAGTAGCACTGCCTTTGTTATTTGCTCGGGTAAATGGGAATCACATATTTAAGTATTCTGTGCAATGAAAATCGCACAGCCTGGAAAGAAAGCTTTTTAAAAACTAAATGCTGCATTTCAAGATAAATTAAAAAGTCAAAAATGTTCAGCAGGGGCTGAGGATGTGGCTCAAGCAGTAGCGCTCTCGCCTGGTATGCATGCAGCCCAGGTTCGATCCTCAGCACCACATACAAACAAAGATGTTGTGTCTGCTGAGAACTAAAAAATAAATATTAAAAATTCTCTCTCTCTCTCTCTCTCTCTCTCTCTCTCTCTCTCTCACTGTCTCTCTTTAAAAAAAATGTTCAGCAACATAGTTACAAAAATGTTTGTGATTATTAAACACTGGAAAACTTACAAGTTGAAAATTAGTTTTACTACTCCCATTATGAAGTAAATTAGGTATTTTCCCATTCCAGGAAAAAAAAGCAGAGAGGGGAACCTACTTTTTACTCCAGTAAAAGGAATATACTCTCATAACCGCCAATGACAAACACCATCCAAAGTCATATGGTCATGTGGAAAATTAAAATCAAACTGATAAAAGCAGACTGAGGCACCCTATACTAGTAGGCCAAGATTACACAGAATACTGAGCCATAAAAAAAGAATGATATTATGGCATTTGCTTGTAAAAGAATTAAAGTGAAGACCCTCCTGCTAACTGAAATGAGCCAGAGCCAGAAAGTCAAAGTCAAATGTTTTCTCTGATATGTGGTAGCTAGTCCAAAATAAGGCAGGGGGGCAGGGGTAAAGAAAAGAAAAGAACAGTCACTAATATGGCATTATGTAAAAATGTGGATGTGTAACTGATGTGATTCTGCAATCTGTATTTGGGGTAAAAAAGGGAGTTCACAACCCACTTGAATCTAATGTATCAAATATGATATGTCAAGAGCTTTGTAATATTTTAAACAACCAATAAAAAAGAAAGACAAAAAAAGAAAAGAAAAAGGGGGATTCCATCAAAATAGAAGACATATCAGTTGAATAGAGGAAGAAGATTGAGGGGGAAGGACTGAATAAGGGAAGAACAGTAGAATGAATCTGACCTAATCCTCCTATGTACACAGCATGAATATACCACACTGAATCTCACTTTTATGCAGACGCACAAAGCAGTAATTTAAGTGTGTGTGTGTGTGTGTATGTGTGTGTGTGTGTGTGTGTGTGTGTGTGTATAAAACAGCAGAAGGATTAGTATAATAGAGGGAAGGGAATAAGGGGTGGGAGTGGAGTAAGGGAAGGGGAAGTACTAGGGACTGAATTAGAGAAAATTATATTCCATGCTTTTATAATCATGCCAAAATGAATCCTATAGTATTATGTATAACTAAAATGAGCTAATTACAAAGAGTCACATATACCTGAAAATAAGTTTTTCACCTAATGCAAGCTGGGCCTGCTTTTCTCATCATATATTGAAAGTCCAGTAGTAAACTTGCTACACATATTGTAGATTATGAGCTCAGAGTTAAGAGATTTCATTAGATCAGAACATTCCAATCTTATAGAGAGCCACCAGGGTCATCTTGTTCCTAATTCTTTTCCTTTTGCAAGAATGTTTTTATGCTAGTCCTTTCACCAAGACCATTTTAGGAGTAAGTTACCTAATTTGTTTCTTACAAGACAGCTCCCTTTCATGCCTGTAGCAATCTAATTTTTTGAAAATTAAATGATTTAATCCCCTTTGCCAGCTGTGTTTGTCTTTAAAACTTGTTTGAAATCTGTAAGACCCCAGAGCACATAGTAAGCTTATCTTAATTTGTGTCTCCCAAGTTACAAATTTGATCAGCCCAAAAAACTCTCTTTCTCCTAATTAATTTGTGCCTGTTTCTCTCCCCTACCTCCCAACCTCTGGGATTGAACCCAGAGAGAATTATCTACTAAGCCACATCCCCAGCTCTTTTATTTTTATTTATCTGTTTAGGGTACTGGGGATTGAGTTCAGGGGCACTTGACCACTAAACCACATCCCAGTCCTATTTTCTATTTTACTTAGAGGCAGGGTCTCACTGAGTTGCTTAGTACCTCACTTTTGCTGAGGCTGGCTTTGAACTTGTGATCCTGCCTCAGCCTCCAGAGCTGCTAGGATTACAGGTGTGTGCTATTGTGCTAGGTTATTTTTTTATTTATTTTGAGACAGGGTCTAAGATGCTTAGGGCCTTGCTAAGTTGGTGAGTCTGATCTGGAACTTGTGATTCTCCTGCCTCAGCCTCCAAGCCTCTAAGATTACAGGTGTGTGCCATCACTCCTGGTTCTCTGTTTGTCATAAGTGTCAACAGTCTCATTTTCTAAAGGTTGTATAAGTGGAAATGTAGCCAGTACTTACTGAATATCATCTCTGAGCAAATGTATAAAAATGAAAAATAAAATATTATATTAAGCATAAAAAATAAATATATGAGTACATCTTCCATATATAATTCAAGTCAATAAATTATCATAAATAAGCCTCCAGTTCACTGAGCAAGTTTCTGAAGTGTGAGGGAGAGAGGGGACATGAAAGGGGATGACATTTTCTCTGACTTTGAGGCATTGAAGAAACAGATTTGGAGATAATCTACAACCTCTTTATTTTCAATTAAGAAAACTTATTGGAGATTAAACAACTTACTCAAAGTCACTTAAGTTAAATTGGTACAGAAATAAAACTCTTAGCTGAGTGTTCTTTCAATGTACATCAATATTTTTTTCTACAACTATTTTATCTACTTAATAATTCATGTTCATTTTATAGAACTTGGCAATTTAATAATGGTACAATAATATTACAGGAAAGAATATAAAAATTACTCCTCTAGATAATTTTATACATATTCATTCTACCAATTCAATTTTATAATTTATTTTTCTTAAACTTACATCATGATCATTTTTCCTTAGCATTAAATATTCCTCAGAAGAGACACTTTGGGATTGCTAGCCTACTATTTTTCCTTCATCCTCACAGCTATTACCTTTTACTAAAAAGAATATCTTTCATCTGGACTACATCATTTGCCATAGTCTCTCTGCTTACATGCTTATACTCTTCCAGTCTACAACCATTATGATTGAGTAGTATCAGTTTATTTTCTGATTAATCTATGTCTGTAAATCAATTACAGATTATATGGTTCAATTATAAAGTGCTTTCAGATTGTTACCCTCAAGAAGACACTTTCAAAAATAGTCTCTTGCCGGAGTTCATTAGTAATCACAGATTGTTACTTCCATGTGTGCATTCCATGGAAGATAGATGGAATCCTGACAATTCCCAAAGCATCGTGTCAATCAAGTTTCCATTTGAAGTAAAATGCACCTTAAGTTCCTTAATGAACAAGAAATACTATCTATGAGTTTTAATGTTGTATCTTCATTTTGAAATGAGGAAACTTTTTTTTTCCTTGATAATATTTTTATTTTATTTCTTTTTTTTATTGTTGGTTGTTCAAAACATTACATAGTTCTTAATACATCATATTTCACAGTTTGATTCAAGCGGGTTATGAACTCCCAACTTAAGCATAAGGAGTGACTTGGGAGTTAATTCCCTGGCCCCAAATTTGCCTGGCATGTTTCAGTTGACTCTCCAGTTTCTCAATAACATCTTGTGCATATAAGATTAATATACTGCCTGTGAACTATTTAACTTGGCAAATATGTGCTAAAATCATTTTAGAATTACAAAGACTCACAGTAACACTACCTTCCTGAGTCATATACCTGGTAATATCATAAAACTTTAAATTTTCTTCCTCAACACAAAGCAAAGTAAATAGTTGTACACACCATTTTCTAAAACTATGTAATCATCAAAAGAAAAAATTCTACACCACACATAATTTGATCCATTAACTTACTGGCAAAAAAATTACCAAAATATAAAAAAAATCTGTATATGGGTATCATATATAACCTATACCTAGAATATTTAAGGGTTACACAAGTCAGCTTTTAATTGTACTATGTATATCAATAATGGTATAACAAATAACTTTAATTTACATATAGACTTTTAAAGAGTTTATATTATTTATTATTGTGCATCTTCTATTTATAATAGGCTTGTCTTCTATATTATTAGTGTGTGAAAGTTACTTTCTAAATGAGCATATTCATCAGTATGCATCCTCTATTTATAATGGGCTTATCTTCTATATTACTAGTGTATAAAAGTTATCTTCTAAATAAATAAATGTACACTTTAAAGATAGAGTTGAAATGAAGGAAAATATTAAGTAAATTTTGTGTGAATTTGGCACAGAGATATTAAAAAATCATAATCATCAGAAGTTTAAGAAAAAATGATTTAGGAAATTTGAAAACTTGTGGAAACTACTTCACATAATCTCTGTTCCTAAAGTTCCTAGAATGAGCTTCTCTCAAGACAGTCCCTATGAATACATGATAAAAATATGAAAAAATAATATTATAGTGTCTCCATTACAATGATGATGATGATGATGTTGATGATGATGATGATAAGATGATGATGATGATGATGATTAATCAGGATTTAATATGAGGCAAGGTAACATCTCAGAACTTTCCAATACTGATTCATTTAGTTCTCATAAAACACATTTGAATATGGGAACTGTTATTAATCTCATAAGTTAATAAAATCCCAAAGATATGAAAACTGTACAAAGTCACAAGCAAGGATGTGATTAGCATGAATTCATACTTAGGCAGTCCATCCAGATGGATTTTTGGAGTCCATGGTAAAACGTAGTTGGCAGATACTGAGCAACCAGTTTGTACTTTTCTTTATAGGCTAATTTTCTCCAAATTTAATCTGTCCTTCCTCAAGTTCACAATGTACTTAAGATATTTATAGTATTTATGTTTAAATTGGGAATTATAATAATCCACCTTTTAATTTAGATTTAAATTTTAAGAGCTTCATCATTTAATGTGCTTCCAGAAAAAAAAGAAACCACTAAGTGTAATTTAAAAGCCAACTGCTGCCCACAAAAATCATCACACCTGACTAGTTTTTTTAATATTGTTTATTTTGTTTATCTGTCTTTATGTGGTGCTGAGGATCAAACCCAGTGCCTCACATGTGTGAGGCAAGCGCTCTGCCACTGAGCCACAACCCCAACCCCTATTTTAATATTCAACAAATTGAATGCAAGAAACAATCAGTGAGTATTTATTATGTAAAGTATGTTTGAGGCACTGTGGAAAGAATAGAAATTAATAAGCTGCCATCTCTTCCTTCAAAGAGTTTACACTATCTGGCAAGATCCAGGGAAACATTTTACCAATGTTAAAATGTAATAAATGCCATAGAGATCCAAGCAAGGAACCATGAGAAGTTGGAAGAAGAAGAAATTGATTTTATTTGGGAATACAGGTGAAGATTATAAGATATGATATCTGAATTAGTCGCTGAAGGATAAGAATGAGTATCACAGGCAGAAAGAAGTACATTCCCTCTCTAGAAAGAGCATAAGGTGGGAAAAGCAAGACAGAAAACCCGACATGTTTTTGCAAGGCAGTAGTACCGGGTGACAGAATTGTAAAGGAAAAGAATGATGTGGTAGATATCTCAGAAAGAATGGCTTGCATAAACTTGTAAAGAGCCTTATGTATTTGCTTTGTTTGCATTAATTGTTTTAAAGCAGTTAAACAAACATATGACACAGGACGATGGTAACAATTTAGGCTATTTTTATCAACAGGGTTATTGTTTGCTGGAAAGCAAGAAACTCAACATTGACAGTAGCATTCTAACTGGGGTTAGTTTGATAAAGCAAAGCAGTCCATTAGATGTTCCAAAATTGAATGCAATTACGCTAGAGGAAGGAACATGATTTATTTAGTTTTGTATTTCTAGCATGTAACTCTAACATTATGAAATATTAGGGAAATGGCAAAATAAAAAAGAAAATATTATTATGATTGAAGATATCATTAGTAATTATCGTTAGTTAGCACTGTGTTTGTAAAATTAGTAACAGCTAGTATTTGTAGCTCTTATTTTAGGACTGCATGTTGGCACTGTTTACATTACTCTTTTAATCTACATTAAGAATTCTATGAATTTGGGACATTATTATTCCTACTTTATAGATCAGGTGATTGAAGATTAAACAACTAATTTGTGCAAGGTCATAAATCTGGTTAGCAATAGATTAAAGTTTTGAATAATATACCTAAATTTATCAGTTAGTTCAAATTTATGGATGAAGAATATTTGAGGGTAGTGTCAGATAGTATTAGAAATTGTGTCTAAAAGTGATAAAGCTCTATAATATTTTTCATGGTACAAAGGAAAAGAGTTTACTCTAAGGGACATAAGCAAAGAAAAGGGTAGCTTCAAAAGAGCAAATAGAAGAATATACAGATTCACATGAAGTTGTAAGAAGTAACAGATAAATGTCATGTGTACTTTATCCAGTTTCTCTCAAAGACGACATCTTGCAAAGCCCTAATACAGTGTCACAACTAGAATATTGATATTGATAAAATTCAACAATATTCTTTTATTTCCCCACTTATACCTGTACTTATTTCTGTGTCTTTAATCTCATCAGTGTGCAGTTTTGCATACATACCACCACATTTAAGATACAATATTGTTCCATTATCATAAAGATACTTTGTATCTTATAAACACAACCATCTCTCTCCTGCCCCACTTCATCATTGTCTGTAACCAGTGGCAACAACTAATTTGTTAATTATATTTAAAATTTCACCATTTGTTATATAAGTAGAATCATGCTGTATATAATATTTTAGAATTGGATTTTTACTCAGTGTAACTACTGAAGGATTCAATTCAAATATTTGTGTTTCAATATCCTTTTCATTTCTGAGTAGTATTTCACAATATAGATGTAGCACATTTGTTTATTCACCTTTCCAAGGTCATCTGGATTATTTCCAGATTTTAGCTATTATGAACAAATCTGCTATGAATATCTATATGCAGGTTTTTCTGTGACTATGTTTTAATTTCTTTGGGAAAGATTCCCTAGAATGCAATTTCTCTGTAAAAATGATAATTTAGATTTAGAAGACCTTACAAAAATATTTTTAGTATAACTGCACCATTTTGTATTCCCACCAGCAGTGTATAAGTGAACATTTTCAACATTCTCATCAGCACTTGTTATCATTTTTTTAATTAGCCATTTTGACGGGTGTGGTGTTAAGGATATCTTGTGGTAATTTTAATTTACGGTTTCCAGTTGGTAATGACATTTAACAATTTTTCATGTGCTTATCTACAATCACAATATCCTCTTCAATGAAATACCTCATTATATATTTTCCCACTTTCTACTCAGATTGATTGATATTTTACTGTTGAATTTTGAGAGTTTTATATGTATTCTAAATACTAGTTTTTCAGATGAATGATAACTCCCAGTTTTCAGCTTGCATTTTCTTCTTCTTCTTTTTTTTTTTGGTACCAGGGACTGAACTCAGGGGCACTCAACCCCTGAGCCACATTCTCACCCCTAGTTTTTATTTTATTTAGAGACAGGATCTCACTGAGTTGCTTAGTACTTTGTCATTGCTGAGGCTGGCTTTGAACTTGTGGTACTCTTGCTTCAGCTTCCTGAGCCACTGCAATTACAGGTGTGTATCACCGTGCCAGCTGCCTTTTCTCCCTCTTAACACTTGAGCTTTAACTACAGGAAATAAAGTGATGTAGCTTTAACTACAGGAAACAAAGTGATGATAGCTATTGAAATAATAAATAACAAGTTATTTATTATGAAATTGCAAGTTATTTATTATTTCAATAGCTATCATCACTACCATTATAATTATTACTGGTACTGCAACTACTACTATTGATATAAAAGATTATTTTCAGGGCTGGGATTGTGGCTCAGTGGTAGAGCTGCTTGCCTAGCATGGGCGCAACCCAGGTTTGATTCTCAGCACCACATAAAAATAAAAAAGGCATTGTGTTGTGTCCATCTACAAAAAAAGATTCATTTTCTCTCTCTCTCTCTCTCTCTCTCTCTCTCTCTCTCTCTCTCTCTCTCTCAAAAAAAAAAGATTATTTTCAACATGATTGTGTTAGTCACCCTTAAATAATGAATTCAATTGATTTATTTTTTCCAGGGGGATACATAACATAGTTTTATTTTTAACTTCTTTAAATTAGTACAATATGGTTACCCTTAATGTTGAGGCTCATTTTGAAATAATTATAAAAGCATAGGATATAATTTGTTCCAATTCATTCCCTCATATTTCCCCTTGCCATAACTCCCTCCTTCCTCTTGTTTCTTTTCCTCTATTCTACCATTCTTTCTTCTACTTATATATAATTTTTTAACATAGTGCATTATAGATATACATAAAAGTGAAATTCACTGTGATGTACTCATATATGTCCATAGAACAGCTTGGTCAGCTTCATTCCAACTCTCCTCCCTGTTCATGTCCCTCCTGCCTTTCCCCAACCCCTTTCCTCTATTCTACTGATTTTTCTTCCATTAACATGGGATCTCCCACTCTTTTTCCTTGTTTTTCTTTAACTTCTACATTTGAGAGGAAATATTTGACCCTTGACTTTCAGGATCTGGATTATTTTCCTTAGCATAATGTTCTCCAGGCCCAACCATATACCAGCAAATGACATAATTTCATTATTTTTTATGACTGAGTAAAACTCCATTATGCATATATGCCACATATTCTTTTTATTGGTTTTATTTTTTAAATACATGACAGCAGAATTCATCACAATTCTTACTACACACAAAGAACAATATTTCATACCTCTGTTTGTATATAAAGTATGTTTACACCAATTCATGTCTTCATATGTATACTTTGGATAATGATGTCTATCACATTCTACCATCTTTGCTAATCCCCTCCCCCTCCCTTTCCCTTCCATCCCTCTTCCCTATCTAGAATTTATCTATTCCTGCCCATGCTCCCCCTCCCTACCCAACTATGAGTCAGCCTTCTTATATCAGAGAAAACATTTGGCATGTGTTTTTTGGGGATTGGCTAACTTCACTTAGCATTATCTTCTCCATCGCCATCCATTTACCTGCAAATGCCATGATTTTATTCTCTTTTATTGCTGAGTAAAATTCCATTGTGTATACATGCCACATTATTTTTTATTCATTCATCCACCGAAGGACATCTAGGTTGGCTCCACAGTTTCGCTATTGTGAATTGTGTTGCTATAAACATTGATGTGGTTGTGCCACATATTCTTTATCCACTCTTGCTGATAGGCACCTGGGCTGGTTCTATAATTTGGCTATAGTGAGTGGTGCTGCTATAAACTTTGATGTGATCATAGCCTGATAATATGCAATTTTAAAAACTTTTATATAAATACAAAAGAATGGGATAACTGGATCACATGTTGGTTTCATTTGTGCATTCTGAGGAATTTCCACATTGTTTTCCAGAGTGGCTGTTCTAATTTGCAGTCCTATCAACAACGTATGAGTGTACCTTTTCCCACACATTCATGGCAGCATACATTATTATTTGTGTTTGTTATAATTGCCATTCTGATTTGAATGAGATGAAATCTTAGTGTAGTTTTGATTTACCTTTCCCTGATAACTAGAAATGTTGGATTTTTTTATCATATATTTGTTGGCCATTTGTATGTTTTCTTTTGAGAAGTGTCTGTTATTAATTTTTTTGCTTATTTGTTAACTGGATTATTTATATTTGAGAGTTAAGTTTTCTAATTTTTTTTTACATGACTGGATAAAAATTCCCTACCTGAGGAGCAGGTGGCAAAGATCTCCCATTATCAAGGCTTTCTCTTCACACACATTTTTCCTTTGATGTGCAGAAGATTTGTAATTTAATGCCAATCTGCCTCTTGATACCTGCATCTATTTCTTGTGAATTAGAAGTCTTTCTATGAAAGTTGGTGCCCATGAAAGTATGTTGAAGTGTTGGGCCTTCATTTTCTTCTAGCAGTTGCAAAAGTTTCTGGTTTAATTATTAAGGTGTTTGATCCACTTTGAGTTGGTTTTCATGGAGGGATAGAGATAGGGATCAAGTTTTATTTTTCTACATATGGGAATCCAATTTTCCCAGCACCGTATCTTCAACATATTTTTGGTATCTTTGTCAAGTATCAAGTGACTGTATCTATGTGGATTTGTTTCTGTGTCTTCTAGTCTTTCATTCTTCATCACTGTTTTGATACCAACATCATATTGATTTTTTTTTATTATGGCTCTGTACTTGAATTTGAGGTCCTATACTTTGATGCCTCCAGCATTGCTCTTCTTGATCAAGATTGCTTTGGTTATTCTTGGTTTCTTATTCATTTTTAGTGGGGGGGGTATCAGGGATTGAATTTAGGGTCACTGGACCACTGAGCCATATCCCCAGCATTATTTGTATTTTGTTTAGAGACAGGGTCTCACTGAGTTGCCTAGCACCTCATCGTTGCTGAAGCTGGCTTTGAACTCCAAATCTTCCTGTCTCAGCCTCCCATGCTTCTGGGATGACAGGCGTGCACCATTGCGCCCAGTTCTTATTCTTTCAAATGGATTTTAAAACTGTTATTTTCTGTTTCTGTGAAGAATGTCATTGGTATTTTGATTGGGAATTCATTGGATCTGTATAACACGTTTGGTAGTATGACCATTTTGTTAGCATTTGTTCTACCATATCCAAGAACATGGGAGGTATTTCCATCTTCTAAGGTCTGTTTAATGTCTCTCTTCAGTTTTCTATACTTTTCATTGTAGACAACATTCACCTCTTTGACTAGCTTTATTCCCAAGTATTTACTTTTTGAAGTTAGTATGAATAGGATATGTTTCTTAATTACTTTCTCAGCAGATTCACTATTGGAGTATATTAAGGTGGTTGATTTATGTATGCTGTACTTGTATACTGCTACCTTGCAAAATTTGTTTATGAGATCCAGAAATCTTCTGATGGAGGCTTTCTGTGTCTTCTAAATACAGGATCATGTCATCAGCAAACAGATAATTTGACTTCTTTTCCTATTTTTATCTGCTCAATTTTCTTCTCTTGCTTTATTGCTCTGAGTAAGAGTTTTAAGGACTATTATGAAGTGTGTTGAATATGAGTGGTGAGAGTGGACATCCCTTCATTTTTCCTGTTTTTAGAAGAAATGCTTTAAGTGTTTCTCCATTCAGTATAATAATGGACTTGGATTTATTATATATAGACTTTATAATGTTGACAAAAGTTCTCTTTATCTTTAGTTTCTCTAAATTTTTTGAACATAAATGGGTGCTGAACTTTGTCAAATGATTTTTTCCCTGCATATATTGAGATAAATCTTGTGAGTCTTGTTCTTTGATTGGTGAATTACATTTATTCATTTACATATGTTTAACCAACCTTGCATCCCTAGGATAAAACCCACTTGATCATGGTACAATGTTTTCTTAATGTGTATTTGAATGAGGTTTGTCAATATTTTATTACAGAATTTGAATAGATTTTCATCAGGAATATTGGTCTGAAGTTTTCTTTCTATAATGAGTTCTTATCTGGTTTTGGTATCAGGATGATACTGGCTTCATAGAATTAATTTGGAAGTCTTTCATTCTTTCTATTTCTTGAAATAATTTGAGGATTGACGTTAGTTCTTCTTTAAAGTCTATTAGAACTCAGCTGAGAATTCATCTTGTCCTGGGCTTTCTTTGTTGGATGATTTTTAATAGCTACTTCCATTTAATCACTTAATATTGCTCTGTTTACATTTTCTGTATACTTGTGGTTCAAATTGAGTAGGTCATATCTCTAAGAATATTTCAATGTCTTTATCATTTAATCCTCTGAATTTGAGAAGTGTCTGTGGTGATCTGTCTTTTATCTCTAATGATGTGGATTTGAGTCTTTGGCTTTCTTTTGGTTAGTTTGCTTAAGGGTTTATCAATCTTGTTTATCTTTTTGAAGAACCAACACAATTTCATTGACCCTCTGAATTTTTTAAATTCTCAGACCTATTAATATGGGCTCTGAGCTCAATTATTTCACTTCATGCACTGATTTGGGTATTCATCATTTTTTTCTTTTTCTAGGACCTTGACATGTAGCAATAGATTTTTTTTTATTGGGGATTTTTCTATTTATTTTAATGTAGAAACTCATTGCTACTGCCTTCATATTATCCCAGCAAATTTTATATGTTGTATCCTTATTCTTATTTATTTCTAAGATTATTTTTAATTTCTCTTCTGATTATTCTATCATCCTTTCTTCATTTAAAAATGTTTTATAACAATTTTTTATTTGTTTTCATCAATGATTTCTAATTACATTCCATTAGGACCTGATAGGATTCAGAAAAGTACATTTATTATTTTTTTATATTTGTCTACTTTTATTTTGTGCCATAAAGTATTATTTATTTTAGAGAAAAGTTCCATATGTGTGAAAACATAGTGAATTCAATTGTTGATGGATAAAGCACATTATAGATGTCAATTAGGTTCATTTGAATAATAGTACTTTTTCCTTTTGAAGAGACTTTAGCTTAGTTTATGTTTGAGTGCCCTTGATAATGGTGAGATAAGTGTGTCAAAATCACCCAGTATTATTGAATTTTGGCTTATTTTTGTTGTTGTTGAGCAGAGTTTGTAGGTGTCTTGTTGTTAAAAGCATACATATTTAAAATCATTATATCTACTTGGATATACCCATAGTATAAAATGATCTTGTCTCTTCTCATTAATTTTGTCTTAAGGTCTATGTTGTCATATCTGAGAATAGTTACTCCAGCTTGAATTCAGTTTCCATTTTCATGGCATGTATTTTCCCGTCCTTTCATCTTTAAACTGAGGATGTCTTTGACTATAAGGTGAGTCTCATAAAAAGCATATTGTGAGGTCATGTTTTTATATCTATTTTCTAGTTTATGTCTTTTTATTGACTAGCTTAAATATTTAATATTAAACCATATTATAGAAGAATAAAGTTTATTTCCTGCCATTTTGATTTATTTCTAATACTATATCCTTTCATTGACTATTGTAATACAATTCATTCTTATGCTGGTTTTTATTTTCAGTTTTCATTTCTTCTGCATGAGACATTTAATTATGTTTTGTAGTTTAGACTTAGTGTTTATAAATTATTTTCATTTCTTCTTATCATAGAATGTTTTTTATTTCATCTTTATTTCTGAGGCCTAGTTTTGCTGAATACAGTATTCTTGGTTGGTGGGTTGAGAAATCAGTTGAAAATCAAATTGTCTTAATCCTAAATGTGACCTTGCATTTCTTCTGTTGTGACTTTCAAATATAAAATTATTCTGTGCACTAGGTATTTCCATTATAATGTGTCATGGGGAGGATTTTTTTTTGATCTTCACTATTTGGGGTTCTTTATGAATCTCATATTTGTATTTCCATCTCAATCCTAAGATTTGGAATTTTTAAGTTATTATTTCATTGAAAAGATTATGCATTCCTTTATTTTTCTTAAATTTAGTCTCTTTATATTATCCCATATATCTTTAATACTCTGGTCATGAACCTTGTTATTGTTTTTTTTTTTTAATTACTGACTTTCTCTTCAAGATTACATACTTTGTCTTCAAGTCCTGAGTATCTGCCTTCAAAGTGATCTCATTTATTGGTGATGATTTCTATTTAATTTTTAATTATTGGTCTTTAATTTCTAGGATTTCCATTTGGTTCTTTTTCAGAATTTCTACCTCTGTTTTGAATTGATATTTCACTTCCTATATTGTAAGTTCTTTTCTTACATCTTCTTTTAGTCTGTTGAACATTTTATTTTTGTTGAACATTTTAAATATGAATTTCTAAATACTTTCTATGACTTTGTCTCCATTTTGGTATTGATGTACTCAGTTATTAAAGTGTTGTGGGCTGTTTGGGGTGGTTTATTCCCATGCATTGTCATATTGCTTGTATGTGTACCCATCTGTTGGAATGATCATTGCTTCTTCTTTTATGCAAAGGGCTATTTAATGAGCTTTTTCCTCTTAGGTATCCCAGGCTGAGTTATTATTCATATATTGATGCTTTCACTTAGTGTATGTCCTTTATTGTTCCCAGTGTCAACAACAATTTGAGAGAAGACACTAAACCTTATTTACCACAATCACTTCTGAGCAAAGTCACACACTAATCAACCATAGCACAAACAAAAACTTGTTGATGCTGCTTTCCACATTTCCTCTAATCAAGGTATAAACTTGTATTATGTTCACTAGAAGCATCTTTTTCCTCTTTGTGATCGGTTGTCTTACTACTCATACATCTAGATTTCTTGAGAAGATATACCTAGAAGAATGAAGTCCATTCATAGGAAAGCAAGTCAAGACTGAACAGTCATTGGTGTGGTATGGTTCTGGGCAGAATCTACTTTAATACACCATTGTCACTGCTTTTTGTACGTATTGCCCTTCAGAGATTCTTGCTCCATCACTTACTCTACTATTGCAAAAGTCTCTTGGGTCCCAGAGAGCCTGAATTCATTACCTTAAAGTAGGTTTTATGCCAAACATTTTAACTTCAGAAAATTTTCCAAGAAAATATGTTATGAACTGAATTTTTCCCCTAAATCTAATAAATTGAAGCATAACCCCTGGTTTGGTTGTATTTAAAGATAGGGCCTTTAAGAAAATAATTAAGGCTAGATGGGACCAGCCATATTGGTGAGGCTCCAATGTAATACCACAAACTTCATTATAAAAGGAGTTAAGGATGTCAGAAATGTGCAATCGAATAGAGGAAAGGTCAGGCAAGGAGACAGTGAGAAGGTGGCCATATACAAGCTAGGGAACAAGCCCTCAGCTAAAATAAATCCCACTGACACTTTGATCTTCAGACTCCAAAACTTTGAGAAAATCAATACCTGTAGTATGTCACTAAATATGGTATTCTGCTGTAACTGCTGACAAATACTAGTTATTGAACTTGGTATTGAGAAGCAAGGTTCTACTATAACAAACATCATAAAATATGACAGTGGCATTGGTATTGAATAATGGGTAGGGGTTGGAAGAGTTTTGAGTTGCATGTTGTAAAAATCTCGTACTGCTTTGAAGAGTCTCTTGATAGAAAAATAGGTGCTAAGTATACTCCTAGTGAGTTCTCACAAAGAAATCAAGAAAATGTTATTGAAAACGAGATGAAAAGTGATCCTTGTTATAAAGTGGCAAAGGATTTGGCTGAATTTTGTTACTGGTATTTTATGGAGGTGAACTTGTGACTGACAAACTTAGATATTCAGTAGAGAAAATTTCTAATCAATGCATTGAAGATGAAACATATTTTCCTTACTTCGTATGATAAAATACAAAAGGAGAGAAACAGAAGAATTTCTAAACAAAAAGAAACCAGATCTTGAGAAGATTTGGAAAATTATCAGCCTAACTATGTGGAGAAAATGAGAAAGAATATTCTGAGAAGAACACAAAGGGAGTGACCAATCACCCATCAGGGATTTTTAGAGCATTTTTAGTAAAAGTTGTGAGAAGAAATGGGATTGTATTAGCAAAGTACTATTTGTTCTAAAGTATACAGAGATGGGATGAGATAGGGAAGGATTTCCAACTTCTATGATTATAAAGGATGGAATAATTGATCTGCTCAGCTATGAATAAAATTTATTCTTAGTACAAAGAAATGAACGACTACATTCAGATATCTGTATGTCTCCAGTACCACCACAAACTCAGAGCGTGAAGACCTGGCAAGAAATATCACTCTTCTTTGAATTTAGGAGTGTGGGCTACCTCATCAGTTTCAACAATCTGGCTTCCTGCACCTAGGGCCTTAGGGGCAAAGCCACTGCCCATGCTCAAAGGGGCAGGGCTACTTCCCATGGTTAAGGGGGCAGGACTACTGCCATACTAGCCAAAAAAAATGGTGAATCCGCAACCTTAGTGGGTCTAGAAAGATGGGCCACAGGTCCAATGAACACAGAAGAGCATTAAGACAAAGGAGGGCTTCTCAAGGATTCATTTCTAATGGAATATACCTTCCTAAGATTTGGATATGCTTGGGACTCATCACTTCTCTTTTCTTTCTTATTTTCTTTTGGAATAGGAATATTTATTTTGTGCTTGCCCCTGTTCACTAATGCATTCTGAATGTGGTTTCACAGCCTTACAGCTTGAGAAGAATCTTCCCTTAGGATGAATCACAATTTGAGCCCCACTCATACCTGATGGAAGATATATAGATGAGACTTTGAAGATAGAGTTGATGCTAGAATGGATGAAGGATTCAGGGGCTGTTGGGATGGGGTGAATGTACTTTGCATGTGAGGATGATAGCAATTGTAGAGGACAGAGAGCAGAATGTTATTAACTAAATTGTGTCTCCCTAAAATTCAGAAATTAAAGCATAACCTCCAATGTCACTATATTCAGATATGAAATATTCAAGAAGGTAATTAAGCTTCACATAAGGCATAAAGTTGAGGCCATAATCCATTTGACTGGTGTCCTTATGAGATAGAGACAGTAGTAGTAGTACATGTACAAAGAGAGGAGAGGATGTGAAAGGGTATGGTAAGAAGGTAGTCATATGAAGGCAGAAGAAAACCTTCATTCCAAATAATCCTGATGATA
Source organism: Ictidomys tridecemlineatus (assembly GCF_052094955.1). NCBI lineage: Eukaryota > Metazoa > Chordata > Mammalia > Rodentia > Sciuridae > Ictidomys > Ictidomys tridecemlineatus. Next base: position 61,986,182 of record NC_135493.1, read on the forward strand.
TCTTGACCTTGTATTTTCAGACTCCAGAGTTTTGATAAAATAAGTTTTTAGTTCAAGTCACCCAGTCTGTGTATTCTATAATGACATCCTGAGCAGACTACCACACTATCTCTTGTTCAAAGTAAGATTCAAGAAAAGTGATTTTTTTCTGTACATTGTTTACAGGAACTCATTGATTACAGGAACTCTAGATTTTTACTTTTATAAATATTAACTGTCTCAAATATAAACATACCTGGTGATATATTTTAGATTGGGGAGGGGTTTTTAGCAACGTTCACAAATGATATTTAAATCAAATATTAAAATTTACAATTAGAATTTACTTTAAATATACTTTTATACATTGTAATAAGTGGAAGAGCAATGATTAAGTGGCCAACTTTCTAAAATTCTAGCACAGTGATACTTTCATTATAGAGTATAACATTATTTCAAAGAGATGGAAATTTAAATTAGTGCTTGAGATAGATCAAAATGTCTGATGGTTCTAGAGTTAATTATGACTATCATATATAAGATTTTCCAAAAATGAATTATCTTAATGCTAAGGGAAATGCTTATTAACTATGGAATCATGAGAAAAAAAAGTATGCAGCAACTTGATATTTAAAATTTATTCCAATCCAGGTGATGCACTCTCTTACTGAAATAAATCACTGGCAAAAGTCATGAGCACATAGATTTAAAAAACTGACTTCAGTAAGATCTAATCATAATTACTATACATTACTTATTCACAGATGCATCTCCACTCTTGGGTAATTCCTGAATGCTTCAAATTCAATCTAAAATGTTTCTTTTTAAATACCAGCTTTATTGAGATATAGTTTATACTCTGCAAATCTCTGCTTTTTTCTAAAGATTGATGTGATTTTAATAACTTTAGTTTATGTATTTATATTTAGTGGTGCTGAGGATTGTACCCAATGCCTCGCACATGCTAGGTGAGCACCCTACTGCTGAGCCACAACCTCAGCCCCCAAATCTCTCCTTTTAAAGGGTACAAATTGGTGTGTTTTAGTGTATTCACAGATATGTGCAGCTAACACTATTGTCAATTTTATAATACTTTTTGTTCCTTAAGAAACACAGCATTAGCTTTTACACCCTATTTTCCCATCCTTTCCAGACCTAAGAAAACACTGATGTCTTTTCTGTCTTATCAGAATTGCCTCTTGTGGATAGTCACATGATTGGAATCATGGAATTCATAGTCTTTTTGTCTGGTCTGTTTCCCTTTTCATATTTTTTTCAGGGTCTGTCCATGTTATAACATGTATCAATGCTTTAATTCATTTTTATGACTGAAAATATTTCATTATATATCCATATCTTGTTTACTCATTTTGACTATTATCAATACTAAAGTTTCTTTTGAGGCCAGACATTTCAGAATTATGTATCATCATAATAAGCATTACTTCCTCTCTCCTAGAACTTCCCCCATGGTACACTGTACAAAAATATTCAATGTAATAAACAAAAAGAGTAAAATTAATTTCAAAAGTTAATAATTTTTAACCATGTAGGTTAACTTTTATGGAAGCTGATTTAATTAAATACTTGGGTAGTAATCAATATTTAATTAAATTAGAAACCAGTAAATTAAATCCAAGTAATCTAATTATGTAAGTGAACACAACAATATTATCACATTTAAAATTCCACACTTCCAATTGTTTTACCACTACCCAATTCATCCCATTCAGAAACCACATCCGAATTCATCATTTCCAGCTTGACTACACATGGTGGTTAATATCCATTATTTCTTTTAAAGTACCAATAGATTATCATGTGATGATCTCACATTCAATACAATCATACTGCAGGTCTATTGCAAAATCTCAGTGTTCAAAGAAAGCTTGTTTCCAAATATAAAACAGCTGGTAATCTTATTTTCTTTTAAAAAGGTAAAATTCAAATGCGTTTCAAATCTGTAAATTCTTACAGCTGGGTGATATATCTCAGTCTACATACAAGAACAAAACAAAATGAAAAGTTGCAGGAAACTTACTTGACACTTGTACTGGTCAAGAACATAGTAAGAAAACAACAACAAAAAGAAGTAATAAAACTTGTAATCTTTAGCTTTTTTGTTACTGTCTATTGCTTTCATAAGTAAATTGTGCTATTTTTAATTGACCAAATAAGTACTTCATATATTTATGAGATACAATGTGACATATATGCATATATCAAAACATCACATTCTGAAATGAGTGAATCTATCTATTACTTCACACACTTTCAGATACAGATTTCAAAATAGTTCTTTTAGGGCTAGGGTTATGGCTTAGTGGTAGAGCACTTGTCTAGCATGTGCACAGCACTGGGTTCGATTCTCAGCACCACATATAAATAAGTAAATAAAATAAAGGTCAATGAATAACTAATAAAAATATTTTTAAAATAAAATAAAATCGTTCTTTGAAAAGAATTCAATGAACTTGAAGAACACAGAGAAATATTTCAATATTCTAATATAAACCTAACAAAGAGAGGCAAACAATTTTTTAAAAAATCAGATAGGAACCCTTAAGCTTAAATGTACACTCAGTAAAATTAAAACTGCAATAAAAGGCATCAATAGCAGGATAAAACACACACAGAG